>NC_088351.1:37986500-38336000 GCF_036884655.1 Musa acuminata AAA Group
ATCAACACTTGAAAAGTGGCACGTTAAAGTCCCAACCACTCTTTTCGTGGTGGATAAAAGTGTATCCGTAGTACGTTGCAAGTTAATAATAAATACATTGGAACTCCATCTACATTAATTGAGCAATTGTGACTTCTCTTGTCTACATTGGAAGTCCCAACCATTCTTTTCGTGGTCGACAAAATCTTCGACGCTAATCTTTGTCTCATTCACATTAATTTTTGCCCGAACAACCCGATAAGATGCAAGACTTTGACTTGCGTCTCAGCAATGGATGACTTCCCTCTAACCTCACCATAGAAGATAAAGATGGAAATCAAGACGTCATGACCTATCATTGGAAAAGTCCTCTCTTCCAATATTTCACTCCATCCATATCAAACCATTCAAGTCATAAAAAATATCTATACTTTCCAACGCTGGATGACTTCCCTCCGACCTCGCACCACATGGAAGATAAAAGATGGAAATCAAGGCATCATGACCTATCATTAGGAGAGTCGCCCCTTCCAATATTCTACTCCATCCATATCAAACCATTCATCGTGTCATCATAAATATCCATACTTTCCAACGCTGAAAGTCTCCTTGACTTGCACATCGGGGAACGTAAACAATTTACATCATTCTTTTGTTTTGTATAAAAATATTTTTGTATAATTTATTCAGAAAAGACAATCATAATTAGTGTTTATCGAAGAGTATTCTTTTTTCTGAATTTACTCGAGAGCATCTTAAGATAGAAAAAGAACAAGTATGCTCTTTATTTGAAGGATTTTTACATGCCTTTACAGTGTGAATCTATCCAGATTTAAAAAACCAAAATCTATACAATCCTCTAAAAATAGAAAACCCAATGAAATTACTATTTAATGTTGTATTTATCTTCTAAATTAAAATCGAGTTGAATAAGCTTTATGTCATTATACTTATACATATACCATGTTATATTCGATGACAGAATCAACAGAGAATCGCCTTAAAAATAGAAAAGAAGAATGAAATCAACATGTATATCATATTTGCGTGCTCTATTGAAAGATGGAAGTAAGTTTGTGTTATACTTGTAACGCTAGTAAATCAACGCTGGATGGAACCCTCACATCATAATTAAGTTTCCTTTGACTTCTAACTGCGTATTAGCTACGCTAGTAAAGTTCGAGTATGCTTGACCTTGACTGGGTGCTAGCCACGGGATCAATTCTACAGCTAATGTGCGTGCAAGTCATGTGGATTTCCGGTGGTGATGTGCCTATATATACATGCCCACAGAGGTCTCCTCTCCATCCTCACATCAGAATTAAGTGGACGCCCTTGACTTTGACTTGCATCTTAGCGACGCTAAATGATTAATTGCAAGTGCACAATTCTGTCTTCCTTATCTTTCGTCTCTTTTTTACCAAAATCAATTATATTTCTTGAGATTATAGACAAATTTCATTGTTTCACAGAGATTATTTTCTCCTGTTATTGTTGTTACAATAAAAGAAAAATCAACCATGTTATTATGCTCTAGTGATACAATTAGACAATTAAATTGTAACCATTGTTGTGGAGATGCTTATGTGGGTCATGTTAAATCGTTTATTTTTTTTTATCTTTTGTCATCTGATTTTTTTCACCAACTTATCGATATCTTATGATTATGTAACCCACTAATCGTTCCAATATATTGTATTACGGTCTTTTTACCAAAGATTATCAGGTTGTCGGATCTTAATGGAGATATGAGATCGAAACGTTAAGTACTCTCTGGTAAATATAAATATTATTTTAAAAAATTAAACTTGTGACAAAGATAATCTAGGAGGAGGTTAACTCTATAACATTGGTAAATATAATAAACAATCAAAATCCGTGTCGACGACACTTGGGAAGTGACGTGCCAAAGTCCCAACTACTTTTGTAGTTGTAGGAAAATATGGATCCATACTATATTATTAATGAATAAATTGAAATTTTATTTATAATAATTGATCAAATGTATTTCCGATTGACTGATCAACAAAATCTCCGAATCATTCAACTCTTACATCTTTATCATTAGTTTTACTTTCTCGGTTTCCATTCCCCTTCTTGACAGCTAGATTGTAAAATGGATGACGCTGTAGTGCTCGGACAAAAGAACATGAGTCAACATTCATGATTTCACTATAACGAAAAGACGCACTGAAACAATGAAATAACAATGGGCACAAAATAAATGCTTAAGAATAGATTGCGACTTGTCTTTTAGGCGTCTTTAAGAAGACATCTGTTTCAGTATTTGATGCTACCATAATTCCTACAGCACGCGGTAATTAGCCAAAGAGTACCACCACCATGTTTCCTTCGATCAGCTCCACCCAGTTTCTGCTCCTCTACCTCATCCTCCTCTTCGTCCCCTCTCCGACCGTTGCCTACAGGTGGAAAGTTTGCAACACAAGTGCCGGCAACTTTACTGCCAAGAGCACGTATGATTCCAACCTCAACCTCCTCCTCTCCTCCCTCGTCTCCAATGGTTCCGCTCCTGGCTTCTTCACCGACACCGTCGGACGAATACCCAACCAAGTTCAAGGCCTCGTCCTTTGTCGTGGCGATACTAACGCCACCACGTGCGGTTCCTGCCTTCGCAACGTCACGGTGGAGATCCTCCAGCTCTGTGCCGACAACAAGGATGCCGCGGTTTGGGAAGAAAACTGCCTCGTTCGCTTTTCCAACCTGCCGTTCCTCAGCACCTTAGACAACGACCCGACGGCTGCCTTACCAAACCCGATTCAGGTAAACGACGAAGCGGATCGGTTCAACGAGGTGGTGAACGAGTTGCTCGACAGGACGGCTGATTGGGCGGCGTATAACTCCACGAAGAGGTACGCGACCGGGCAAGCGTTCAACTTGACGCAGGAGGTTCCGACTATATATGGTCTGGCGCAATGCACGCCGGACATGTCGACGAGTGACTGCAGGCAGTGCTTGAAAGGGGTGTTACAGGGGCTCCCACAGGGCCGAATGGGAGCTAGGAATCAGGGAGTGAGGTGCAATATAAGGTTCGAAGTTACCCGCCTCTACGAAGGCATCCCCATCATATGGCTCCTTGCACCATTGACGAATGCAACAACAGTCCTTCCTGCCGTCTGTCCAACCGGGAAAGAAGGTAAAGATGCACCCTTAGCACAATTAATTAATTAATTAATTATATACATAGATCCATGGCAAATAGGCGACACTCATTCATTCTATAAGAGCCTAGGAAAGTATACCACTTGCTCTAATCTACCATTCAACACACGATCGATCAAGACAGGGCAAATCGAATAACCCGTGCTGCAAAAGAATGGCTAACGTAATAAAAGGGTTTTTGGCGTGTCCGCTAATACAATTCACAATGGTGCAGGTAAAACGAAGAAAACAACTATAGCAATTTCGGTATCCGCAGTGAGCGCAATACTGCTAATCTCCATATTTTGCACTTGGTACTGGAGATCGAGGAAGCGGGCAGTGAAATCACCTTGTGAGTGACTGACTCATCTATTCCTGATGTCCCGTCTCCTTCGTTGCAATCGGCTAGTGCTTTGTGGAAAACCATTTGTAATTTACATTCTTGACATCGTCTGCTTAATTTGTCATAGATCAAACTGACTCGGAGAAGGCCTCACAAGTGTTTGAGTCATTACTATTTCGTCTACCTACACTTCGAGTTGCAACAGTCAACTTCGCCGAAGCGAATAAACTTGGAGAAGGTGGTTTCGGTGCAGTTTACAAGGTACATCCGCACCATATTCTCCTCCTATTTCCAATTCAGTGTCCTCTTGTTTCCATTCTTCCGCTTAACCGTGAAGTATTATGCAGGGACTACTGCCGGACGGACGAGTGATAGCGGTCAAGAGGCTGCTGAACTCTGGGCAAGGACTTGGAGAGCTTAAAAACGAGCTGCTTTTGGTTGCTAAGCTCCAGCACAGGAATCTTGTAAAACTTCTGGGCGTTTGCTTGGAGGAAGAGACGATGATTGTGTATGAATACGTGCCTAATACAAGCCTGGACAAATTTCTGTTTGGTAATTCACGCTCTTAATGTGCTTTCTTTAGAACTTTGATATCTGCAGTTCAAAAAAATAAAAAAGAAAGAAAAACTAAATCTTTATGATTAAGTTTGGAAGTAAAAGTTTTTGCCTCGATTCCTTTTTTATGGAGCAGATGCTGTAAGAGGCAAACAGCTTACTTGGGGAATTCGATACAAGATCATCTGTGGAATCGCTAGAGGCCTGCTTTATCTGCACGAGGAATCTCAACTAAAAATCATACATCGAGATTTAAAAGCCAGCAACATCTTGTTAGATGCAGATATGAACCCCAAGATCTCAGATTTCGGCTTAGCGAAGCTTTTTGACATTGACCAGACTCAAGGCACCACCAATCGAGTCATGGGAACCTTGTGAGTGGACTGGTCCAATGGTGTACCTATTATTTGCGTTACCTAACCAATCTTAATTCCACTGCAGTGGATACATGGCTCCGGAGTACGTGATGCGAGGCAAGTTTTCGATCAAGTCAGACGTATTCAGCTTCGGTGTTCTGGTTTTGGAGATTTTGACAGGAAGAAAAAACAATGACTCCCATAATCCAGAAGTTACTGAAGTCCTTCTAAGCTATGTGAGTAACCAAGTGGAGTCACAAATCACATTGATTGGCTTTGCATTACTACCGAAGTCTAATTCCGACTTTTGTGATGCATTTGAGTTGAGTTTCAAGTTATCTTTTCCTTTGCACAGATATGGGAGAAATGGCAAGACGGATCAGCCTTGGAGATAGTCGATCCAGCCTTGGGTGGTCACTACCAACAAAGCGACCTGTTAAGATTCGTGCAAATTGGGCTATTATGTGTTCAGGAAGATCCATCTGATAGGCCAACTATGTCGACGATAGTTGTGATGCTCAACAGTGAAACTGTCTCTCTCCGAGCTCCTTCACAACCTGCATTTTATATGGGGAACGGTGACAAGGTTGCTACAATGTCAGTAAACCAAGTTTCATTATCAGAACCAGAATTACGATAGAAATAGAAGGACACTGTTAATCCTTCTTCGAGCACAAGGGCTACGATAATGTAATAAATATTTTTCTTGTTTTACGTGACATTATTGCAATATGTAATTTCAAGGTTTTACCATTAGATCTGACCTTGGCTTCCAAACTAGTAATTTTGATTTCTAAATTATGAGAGTTAAACTCAATCAGTTTTGATATCAGATTCAAAATCATAGTTATTGAGCGACGTACAACTAATCACGACCCCTAGAGACATTCGTCATCACCAATTGAAATATTAATTTTTTTTTTTTATGTTTACTGATGATATTAGGATAAATGAACCTAAATATTTCACTTTCATAACTATAGGGATACAAATATAATTGTTTAAATTATACAGATTAAAATAGATATTTCACTTTTGTAATTATAGGGATACCAATGTAACTTTTAAAATTATATGGATTAAAATACTAATGATAATTAACTAGAAATAATATGTAATTACTCTCAATACATTCAAATAGCATAAAAATAATGACACTCCGGTCAACATATAATAGCTGCTCCAATGAGTTGTGTGCACTGATACGGCTCAAAAGTTCATCTACCACAAGCGTCCATCTTGGAAGATGCATCGCTTCTATTCCACCCATCTATTCCACACAATTTCCTCTCCACGCTTCCACAACTAATCATGGTCCTCTCGAGGCATCATCGTTCACTACCATCGATGTTGTCATCATCAATTGAAATATTAAAATTATTTTTTTCTTTTTATTTTTTATGTTTCACTAATGATATTGTGGTAAATTGACTTAAATGTTTCACTTTTGTAATTATAGGAATACAAATGTAACTTTTAAAATTATATAGATTAAAATAAATATTTCACTTTCGTAACTATAAGATTACCAATATAATTTTTTTAATTATATGAATTAAAATATTAATGATAATTAACTACAAGGAATAATATGTAATTAATCCCAATATAGCATAAAAATAATGACACTCGGTCAACACATAACAGTTGCTCCAACGAGTTGTGTGCACTGATACGGCTCATGAAAAGTTTATCTACCTCAAGCGTCCGATGCATCGCTTTCATTCCACCCATCTATTCCACACCATTTCCGCTCCAAAGCTTCGAAGACTTGGTAAGAGCTTTTCTTGGATTCCATTCCTTGGAAGCATAATGAAAAGGAGGGTAAAATAAAAGCTTAAGAACGATCAACAAACGAGAGAGAATGAACATATCAAATAATCATTGGAATTTTAGTTGCTTTCAAACTATGTGATGCACAAAATTAGCGTCTGGAACCATGTGGCTAAATAGTTATTTGTTATCCTGGAATTGAGAAGATAAATGAACTCCTTTATGCCATGGTCTTTAGACTCATCATCAATCTTAGCTCCATAATAATGATTCTAACGGAATTTGCTTTACAGACGTCAACGATGACTTCGTCTTTTTGGTACACAAATGGCTAGAATGGAGACTACATGATTTCTATTTGAGCTGAGTCTCTAAAATAGGACTTATTGGCAATATTTGAAGGAACGAACCTTATTGAATCAATACATCAGTGTCTTTCAAACTAAAATCATAGACCTAGAGAATATAGACATAACATCGGAAAAGAAGATAAGACCTTGTTAGTAGTATATTCTCTTCCTGTTTCATATAAAAGTTTTTAAAAAAATAATTTTATATAAAAAGTGCACCATTTCTCTAAATATTATAATTTCAACCTTTGTGTCAAAAGAAGTTATAGACTTGCAATTAACAATTGGACCTTAAAAGAGAGAAAGTACGTCCATGAAAAGAGATAAAAATAAATCTAAATCGAGGAACATTTAGTGCTACTATGGCAAACAAAAGGTCACATCAAAGTAACTATCGAGCTTTGAAAAAATAATGATAATTAGAAGAAAAAAATATTGTTGAAGTCTCGATAAAAAAAATTGAGACGAAGGTACCTGTGACTTTCACATGTCACAACAAGTCATGTTAGTTCTTCACTTATGAACCCACCTAAAGAAAAGATGTATTTATGAAGAATAACTTGTCGTGTAAGGTCGAGATTCCAAAGTTCAAAGAGAAACTTAATTTCATTGTCCGCTTTGGATGTCCTAAGGTTTGACTACTCTAGCCAATGAGTCCAAATATAACCAAAATTATTTGGCAACGAGTCCTGTCGGTCATACTTCGGTCACTGTGCTCATTGCAGCAGATGCACAGGAGAGGACGTTGACTGGTCAACTCTGGTTAATAGGTCAACTTTGGTTAATAGGGTTAATTCTATAATTTTTCTTTTTGATTATATTTTTAATTATATTTGATATGTGAAAATCTCAACTACTCTTGTCATGATAAGAAAATTTGTATCCATACTATATTATTAATGAATAAATTAAAATTTTATTTATAATAATTGAGCAAATGTGATTTCGATTGATTGGTTAACAAAATCTTGGACGTTAATGAATCATTCAAACTCTTACACCTTTATCATGAGTCGATTTGTTTTCTTTCACCTTTGAACACTTTGCAGCTAAATCTTCAACATTTATCAAATGCCCAAATCTTACATATTAATCAATCAACTCTCATTCACGTTGAGTTGCATGCATTGGAGTCTCATAAGAGATGGATATGTCTCTCATTCACGTTGACTCGTGCCCGAGCAATAGCTGAGTGTTCAGACCTTTCATGGCAATTCATCTCTTCTATCCCACATCTAATCATTCATCGCGTCACGAGGAATATCCATACTTTTCAACTCGGCAAATCTTCTTGACGTGCCCGACAGGGAACATCAACGTTTATACTATTTCTCTTCTATATCAAAGTATTTTTACTCAAAAAGTTGGTCATAAGTAGCTTGTTACCTAACAACATTCTTTTTTTCTGAGTTTACTTGGGAGCATCCTCAAGACAATAAGAGAAAAAAAAGATCGTTACTTAGTTTTATAGGGTTTGAGTGTGAATCTATCCAAATTCGATTTTAAAAAATCTCAAATCATCTAAAAATAGAAAAAAAAAAAATGAAAATACAACTTAATGTTGTATTTGTCTTCTATATTAAAAGATTGAGGTGAGTTGACTAAAAATGTATCAGATTTGACTTCACAAACTCCAAAAATCACCTTAAAAAGAGAAACAGACAATAGACTCAGTGTATATATATCATATTTGTTTACTCTATTTAAATATTGAGGTAAGTTTGAAAAGTCTCAATTGTTGCACTCGCAAATAAACTGGTCAATGGATCAACATTAAATGTGATGGAAATTAGGGCCGCCTTATATGAATCATCAAACCCTCACATCACAATTAAGTGCTCTTGACTTTGATTTGCATCTTAGCCACAGGATCAATTCCACACGCGGTGTGCGCACAAGTCATGAGGATTTCCGGTTGTTTCACGGTTAAGCTCTTCACATCCAAATCTCCAACATTCATAAACACCCAACTCTCACATTTTGCTAATGAGATAGTAAATATAGTTGGCATTTGTTGAGATTATTTTTTTTCCAGTTATTTTTCTTAGAAAATAAGAAAAAAGAAAGAAATTCAAGTATGTTAGTATGCTCAATTAGATAAAGATACACGTAGTATGATTACAAAATATAATTGTGACGATTATTGTGGACATATATGCTCTTGATATTTGGTAGTCCATGACTCATTCAAGTGTAAGTCACTTTTTTTCTCTCATTTTTTTTAGATGAGATTATATAATTTTGGACTCTTTCTATAATTTATTCTTATTTTTTTAGGAATTCATTTTATAAGAAAAATAATTATTTTTTAAAAATTAAAATTTGTGTTCAACCAAGCAAACTTGTCCAAAATATTTTTATGAGTATTAAACTTCTTATGCCAATCATTCGGGTGCTAAAGATTGAGTCGGATTTGGTTCGAACCGAATCAAACCAACCGGGGATGTTGACCGAAGTCAACTTCTCACCGGCCCCTCCTGCGTTCCTCGCCGCAGCCGTTCCCCGCGCCTGCGTTCACACAATGCACCGCCGCACGCGGGGGCGTTTCGCGCTCGCAGTCCTCACCGCCTCCCCGTGGGCCCGCACCGCCTGCCGCACCCACAGTCGCCGAAGTCGTCCGCCACAGCCGCAGTCGCCCGCCGCAACCGCCCACGTGCGGTCGCACCTCTCTGCTCGCAGGCAGCGAGCCCTCCACCTTCCCTTGCTCCTATAAATGGAGCTTTGGGGAACAACAGCGAGGGAAACGAAGGAGAGAACAAGGAGAGAGATCAAGGGAGGAGAAGTGAGTAAGGAGCCCAAATCCGACCAAAGTTCTTCTCCGGCGAGAAGTCCGGTAGCCGATCTCCGTCGCCGGCCGGTCACTGTCCTCATTGCAGCACCTGCGGAGAAGAGGAAGAAGATAAATTTAACTGGTCAACCCTGGTCAACAGGTCAACATTGATGAACAGGGGTAATTTTGTATTTTTGGTTATATTTGGTACATTTTTGATGTTTTTTTCTAAGGAAGTCGTGATGGTGTTTTGTGATGCTCCTTTGTTGTATACGTAGGATCGATGTTTATGTCGTAATCTGAATAATGTTAAATCGTTTGCCTTTGTTTTGTGCCTGTCGTTCAATTTTTTCACCGACTTGATTTATATCTCGTGACTATGTAACCTACTAATTTTTATTGTCTTTTGTCATCCGATTTTTTTTACTAACTTAATCTCTATCTCATTGCTATATAACCTATTAATCCTTCCAGTATCAAAGTCTTTTTATTAAAGATTACCAGGTTGCGGGGCCTTAACGGCGAGCATGAAATATGAGATCGAAAAATTGGATCGAAACGACAAGAGCTCTATTGGTAAAGATGAAAGTTATTTTAATAAACTGACCTTGTGACAAAGGTCATCCAGAAGGGTTAGCTCTATAACATTGATAAATATAATATACAATCAAAATCAATGTCGATACGTAGGAAGTGACGTGTGAAAGTCCCAACTACTTTTGTCGTTTGTAGGAAAATATGGATCTATACTATATTATTAATGAATAAATTGAAACTCCATTTATAATAATTGATCAAATGTGTCTTCGATTGATTGGTCAACAAAATCTCCAATGTTAATAAATCATTCAACTCTTACATCTTTATCATTAGTAAATCTCATGTCTTATTATTTTTAACCATGGAATGCATTAGAGTCTCCAAGAGATAGATATGTATCTTATTCACGTTGACATGCACTCGACCAAAATAAGACTTTCCCAGCCATATCATAGAAGTTTGGATGAGTGTTCGGACCTCATACACTCATAGGCAAATTCTTTCCAACCTCACACCATATGGAAAAGAAGGTTGAAATGACCTTTCATGCTAATTCACCTCTTCCGACCATTCATCGCGTCACGAGAAATATCTATACTTTTCTTTCAACACAAAAAATCTTCTTGACTCCGGAAACATCAACATTTATATATATATATTTTCTTTTATATGAAAATATTTTTAAATAATTTACTGAGAAAATCGATCATAATTAGTTTTTTACATAAGAGCATTCTTTTTTTTTTTTTTAGTTTACTTGGGAGCATCCTTAAGACAAAAAGAGAAAAAGTGTGCTCTTTGTTTTAAAGATTGTTACGTAGTTTTATAGGGTTTGAGTGTGAACCCGTCCAAATTTGATTTAAAAATATCTAAAATCATCTAAAAATAGAAAAGCAAATGAATATAATTTTGACATAATAACGTCGATGCTTAGTTGGTGGGCATTAGTCCATTGGCTCTTTGAATGTGTGAGTAGAGCTTGGGTTCATTATGTTCTCTTCTTTATAAGCACTTGCTTCTTCATAAACAGTTATTTGAGTGATTTAAGAAAAATAAACAAGTGAAAAATCGAATGCCATGTCGGCATGGATCCAACACCAAGTTAGATGTCTAATTAATCTTACGTATGTAATGATGCATAATCAACATATAATATTGACATTAATGCTTGACGAACGATACTTTTACGTTTGGGTAATAGCTAATGTTCTGATAGAACTATTTACTAAAAAATAATTATCTACTTAAATGGAGATAGTTGTTACATGTTCACATTAATTTTTGCCCGAACAACAATAAGATGCAAGACTTTGACTTGCGTCTTAGCCATTCGATGAGTATGGATGACTTCCCTCTAACCTCACCACATAGAAGATAAAAGATGGAAATCAAAGCGTCATGACCTATCATTGGAAAAGTCCTCTATTCCAATATTTCACTCCATCCATATCAAACCCTTCGTCAAGTCATCAGAAATATCTATACTTTCCAATGCTGAAAGTCTCCTTGACTTGCACGTCGGGGAACATAAACAATTTACATTCTTTTTTTATTTTGTATAAAAATATTTTTAGACAATTTATTCAGAAAAGATGATCATAATTAGTGTTTATCGAAGAGTATTCTTTTTTTCCGAATTTACTCGAGAGCATCTTAACACAGAAAAAGAACTATGTATGCTCTTTATTTTAAAGATTTTTACATGCCTTTATAGTGTGAATCTATCCAAGTTTGATTTAAAAAATCAAAATCTATAAAATAATCTAAAAATAGAAAACCCAATGAAATTACTATTTAATGTTGTATTTATATTCTATATTAAAATCGAGTTGAATAAGCTTTATGTCATTATACTTATACATATACCATGTTATATTCGATGACAGAATCAACAGAGAATCACCTTAAAAATAGAAAAGAACAATGAAATCAACATGTATATTATATTTGCCTGCTCTATTGAAAGATGGAAGTAAGTTTGTGTTACACTTGTCACACTAGTAAATGAACGCTCAATGGAACTCTCACATCAGAATTAAGTTTCCTTGACTTCTAACTGCGTATTAGCCACTGCATCAATTCTACAGATAATGTGTTAGACTTCGTAAGTTAAAGAGAAACTTAACTTCTTTGTCCACTTTGGATACCGTAGGCTAAGATTACTTCGACAAAACATTTGTTCAGCGATCTTTGTCGAGTCCGTCACTTAAATCTCATTGCAACAGTTGTAAATAGAGAAAGTTGATTGGTCAAATTTTGTTATTGTTCAAATGTTAAGTTGTTCACATCGAAATCTCCAACACCCAAATCTCTCATATTAATCAATCAACTCTCAATGGTATCAGATTTATGTCTCATTCATATAGGTTTGCATCCGAGGAACACGATAAAAATGCAAGACTTCCACTTGCATCTCAGCCACATGATAAAAGCTCGGTGAATATGGATGACTTCTCTCCGACCTCATGTCACAATAAGATGGAAATTAAGGTGTCGTGACTCATCCTTGAAAGATTCACCTCTTTCATCCCATTTCATTCATATCAAATCATTCATTACGTCATCAGAAATTCATGCTTTCTAAACCGATAGTCTTCTTGACTTGCCGATCGGGAACGTAAACATTTATATCCTTTTTTTTTTAAATGAATGCTTAATGGAACCCTTACATCAGAATTAAGTTTTCTTGACTGAATTAAGTTTTCTTAACTTTTAACTACGTAGTAGCCGCACGTGATTCTCGTGGTGTTGTCGAGTAAGCTTCTGATTTAGCTTTCATGCATATCATTTCATCGAATCCTTTTATCGTGATACTAATCTTAGGACAAAGGTTATCTCGAAAGAAATTAGCCGTGTAATATCTATAAACGTGACAGCCAGTCAAAATCGATGTAGACATTTAGGAAATTAAGGCCCTCTCCAACTTAAATGAATCGTCCGACTCTCACTCACATTAGACTTAAGTGCTTCGCAGCTTCTATCATGTTGTTGCTTCGTGAGTGGAAGTTAGGTCCCTCTCCAACTTCTATGGATCATCCATCCTCACATCAGAATTAAGTGGGCGCCCTTGACTTTGACTTGCATCTTAGCGACACTAAAGTCAAAGTGTGATTGACCTTGACTGCGTGGTAGCCACGGGATCAAATCTACAGGGAATGTGCGCAGATGTCATGGGGATTTCCGGTGGTGATGTGCCTATACATACCCACAGAGACATCCTATCCAACCTCACACCTTCACATTTCTTCTCTCTTGAGCGCTCAAACAATGACTGCGGCTGGTAGCGGCAGTTTCCAGGACGGACGTATTGCCTCGAAGCGTCTCATGATGCTCGTGGCCCTGCTTCTCGTCTCCTGCTGTCTCGGCCATGGCTTCGGCGATGAGGATCATGGCGAGGTGGAGGGAATCGGCAGCAGTTGCATGGAAAGCGAGAGGCGAGCTCTCCTCGCCATCAAATCTGATATGTACGACCCCGACAACTGGTTTTCTTCTTGGACCGGCAAAGACTGCTGTGGGTGGAGAGGTGTGGCCTGCGACCACACCACCGGCCATGTCACCAAGCTCGACCTCCGCTACCCCTACACATACACATACACATACACATACGATATGCGGGATGTGCTTTACGATGTGGAAACAATAGGCGCCAGCAAGGTAAATCCATCTTTGCAAGAACTGAAGTACTTGAAGTATTTGGATTTGAGCATGAATAACTTCTCCCACGCCCCTGTGCCCAAAATGATCGCTTCACTAGTCCACTTGGAATATCTCAACCTATCTAATGCCATGTTCGATGGACCAATTCCTCCTCAGCTGGGGAACCTCTCAAACCTACACTATCTCGACCTTCAGGGATGGTATTTTGATGATTTTCTACACGTTGACAATCTCGATTGGCTCTCCGGTATTCCTTCTCTAAAATATCTTGATATGAGTTTTGTCGATCTCTCCAAGGCAATCAATTGGTTTTATGTAATTAATTCCATTCCCGCACTCGAAGTGTTGCGTTTGAGCGATGCAGACCTGCCATATGTTCCATCTCCTTTGCCCCCTTTTAATCTGACAACCATCGCCACGTTGGATCTGTCTTGGAATTCCAACATCACGTCTGCCATGCTAAGATGGCTTTCTAACGCCACCAGCCTCGAGAACCTCCTTCTTTTTGGCTGTGGGAGTCTCACTATCGAGTCGGTGCAAGTTGCTCTAGGAGCTCTCAGTAATCTGAAGGAGTTGGATTTGTCATTCAACTCCCTTGAAGGAGAAATTCGTGAAATTCTGAACAATGTCAGCAGCAGGGGCCTGAAGCACTTGGATTTGAGCTTTAATCAATTATCTGGAGATATTCCTCCAGGGAGCCTTAGTGACCTGGAGTACCTGGACTTATCAGGGAATTTTAAGGTCATCGTACATATATTTGCTTCTCTGGGGAATTTCACAAACTTGCGACATTTAGGGTTGGCGGCCAATTCAATCAGCGGAGAAATTCCACAAACCGTAGGAAATTTTGTCCGATTGGAGTACCTAGATTTGTCCTATAACGACATCATTGGAAAAATACCAGAGAGCATCGGCAACCTCAGTAACCTAGTGGAATTACATTTATCAGCGAACAAAATTGTCGGAGGCATTCCAAAGACTATGGGTACCCTCATCCATATAAAGATATTAGATTTGACCGACAATCGTATTTCTGGAGAAATAACAGAAACCATCGGGGGTCTTCAAAATTTACAGATATTATCTTTAGACAATAACTTTATTACTGGAGAAATATCAGAAACCATTGGGGGTCTTCAAAATTTGCAGACGTTGATTTTAAAAGGTAACTCATTTACTGGACAAATACCTGATACGATTGGCAGACTCCATAGTTTGAAGTACTTGGACATATCAAATAATAATTTATCTGGTCCACTGCCAAAAACAATGGGTGGTCTGTGCAACTTGACCATGTTAGATTTATCTCAAAATAACATTGGTGGGGAGCTAACTAATCTATTTGATGGTTTATGTGCCTGCACACAATGGACATCTTTACTATCCTTATACATGCAGCACAATCATTTAAGCGGTACTATTCCTTCGAGTATGGGTCGAGTATCTCAATTACTAAATCTATACCTCTCCTCAAACTCTCTAGTAGGTACCATCACCGAAGCACACTTTTCTAATCTCACAAATTTAATAGGATTTACCATATCTTCCAACTCCTTGAACGTGATCCTACCGAATGATTGGCATCCCCCTTTTAATGTCGAATTTATTGGCATGAGCTTTTGTTATTTAGGAGCTGAATTGCCTGCTTGGCTTCAAACTCAGACGCAATTGACTACTCTATATCTATGTGGAGTAGGACTCTCGGGCAACCTCCCAATTTGGTTTTCAAATTTTTCAAGAGGGTTACAGAGTCTTAACATGAGCTCTAACAATTTACGAGGTCGACTACCTTTCGCTCCTCAATTGATGTTAGACCTCTCCAATAATTCATTTGTGGGACCTATTCCCCTAAGCTTCACAAAAGCTACGAGTCTCTCTCTACTGTCTTTATCTCATAACCATATTAATGGTCGTCTGCCTCCCTTCTTTTGCAATATGCAATCACTTCAGGTTCTTGATCTATCTAACAGTCGCTTAATTGGAGAAGTACCAGATTGTCCGAACTCATTCCCCATCTCTCTACAGTCATTACATTTGAATAATAACAATATGTCCGGAACAATTCCTTTGTTTTTGAAACATTGTCACAAATTAGTTACCCTTGATCTTGGTGAAAATAAATTGCATGGCAGAATTCCAACATGGATAGGAAGAAACCTCTGGTCGTTGAGAGTTCTTCGTCTGAGGTCAAACGTTCTATATGGTACCATCCCAATGAATATAGTGAATCTCACTTCTCTCCAGCTATTGGATCTTTCTTCCAACAATCTAACTGGCAGTCTACCATCATCTCTAGGAAATTTCAGTGCCATGGTTGAGACACAAAATGATACCGGGTCAATGCTTCATATCGACACCTATTATTATGAAGAGAGCATCTTGATGACCACAAAAGGATCAATGTTTGATTACACAACCATTCTCTCGCTGGTGACGAGCATAGACTTGTCAAATAATCATATCTCTGGTGAAATCCCAAAAGAACTGACACAGCTTCTCGGGTTGCGCTTCCTAAACTTATCGAAGAATCATTTGACTGGGAGGATTCCAGAAAAGATCGGTGACATGAAACAACTAGAATCACTTGACTTATCAGTCAACGATCTTACAGGGGAGATACCTTCGAGCTTTTCTGCTATGCATTTCCTGGAACGTTTGAATCTGTCTTACAACAACTTATCAGGAAAAATACCCACGAGTGGTCAATTGTCGACCTTTGACTCTTCGACATATGTGGGTAATAAAGGCCTTTGCGGTATGCCACTGCCAGATTGCCCAGTTTATCAAACTCCACCTGACGCCAGAGTTAAACATGAAGATGATGAGAAGCTCGACAAATTATTGGAGTACACCAGTATTGTGGTTGGATTTGTGGTCGGCTTTTGGCTGTTTATTGGCACACTCATCATGAAGCAGGCCATCAGATTTGCTTTCTTCCGACGGATCGACAAGACCAGTGACTGGATCTATGTTCAGTTTGCAGTTAAGCTTGCGAAGCTCAAATCCAAATGGCAAACGATGACATGAACTGCCGGTAAGTGCTCGAGTGCGTCACTTCTTCTACCACACCTTAATGTCATGTTGTCCTTTGTAGTTAGTCGCATCGAAATCTTTGTGTTAGCATGTAATGATGTTTTCATATTATGCTGTCATGGTTAAGCTGAAATAAGCATAATGGATTCTCTGTATACATTAACATGTATTAGTTATAGTATCGTAACATCTCCATCTATCATCATTTTGCTATCGCCTTGTCTATCCATCGATACGTATCTGACAACTAAAAGATTAATTGCAAAAGTGTATGCCATACAGACTCTGTTTGCTAAGGAAATAGTTAATCTACCTATATTTAATCAATGTTTGAGAGTGGAGATTGTGTTCTTCTGTTGTTGTTCTTACAATATATTATTATGCTCAAATTAGATAAAGATAATGACAATCATAGTGTAGAGAGACAATTAGACAATAAAATTATAATCATTAATGAGGACATGCTATTAGTGTTCGGCTGAAATCATTGTCTTATTCGAGTGAAGAATCTTTCTTTTCTGAGATGAGATTGTATATTTTGATCCTCCTCAAAATATAGTATGAGACTCACTTTTCATTTTCTACCAGAGTACAAATATTTTTTTCTGCTAAAATAAAATCCATATCCATCAATTTTTTTTAAGTGAATTATTCTTAATAAGTTTTATAAATTCATATCAATCCTACTCTAGACTGCTTGCTCCTATCATTTGGGTGCAAAAGTTTGAGACTTTTGATTATATAATTATATTAACAGAGATAGAGATATTCTATGTTTCTTGATTGAGTTGTTTTCGTTAATCAACATTTTATGTTATGTGCGTTTGTTTCAGTATTCATAACTTGAGAGTATATATATTTTTTATTCCTTTTCCTTGGAAATCATATTTTGCAGGACTCGCAGAACTTTGATTCAGGTGTCACCTGAATGCTCTACATAAGTTCCCGATTTGCTGTTATTTTGGTGTTTCTATAATAAAAGCACATTGCCACCAGTTCACCTGAAGTAGGAGTCAAACTAGAAGAAGATGATGATGGTGATATGCTTGAAACAATAACATTAGATGTTACTAGCGGTGTCGTGGGATTCATAGTTGTTTCTGGGGTTTCTATCGGCGTAGTGATCGTGAAGCAAGGCTTAAGGATTACTCTCTTCCAACAAAATGACAACATATATGGATGGATGCAGATATGACGAAGAATCAATTGAACTGTGGCAAAGTGCTAAGACTGTCTATGTAGACTTCATGTATTTGTGTTCTAGTGTTTTGATTCATGAATGACCATTTGGTGTTGTCCAGAAATAAGGTTATTGTTTAAAGATAACATCTGAGACATGGCGTCAGGATTGCTCTGTTCCAGTTGATCGACAGGACTTGTGATTGGATCTATGTGCAGGTGGCAGTAAAGCTTAAGGTTATGTTGGTCCTTCGAAGTTAGCCGTATCAAAAATCTTGTTTTTCCATGGAATGATGTTATCATATTATGCTGTCACAATAATCATCATAGATTGTCCATATACGGTAAATGTATTTGTTTTAGTATCATAACATCTCCATCTATCATCGTTTTGCTAAATGATTAATCGCAAGTGCACAATTCTGTCTTCCTTATCTTGGTCTCTTTTTTGCCAAAATCAATTATATTTCTTGAGATTATATACAAATTTCATTGTTTCATACAGATTGTTTGATCCTGTTATTGTTTTTACAATAAAAGAAAAATCAACAATGTTATTATGCTCTAGTGATACAATTAAACAATAAAATCGAGGTTTTGTCGTCAGTCACCATTGAATTTCTACAAAAATGCAATAAAATGTTACTTGCAAGAACAAACTGTTACTAGTCTTGCTATTTCTATAGATCATTTATATAAAAAGAATGTTATATTCACAGAATGGTCTGTCACACTCTGTTTGCTGGTGACATGTTGACATCTAAATGTGGTCAATTAGTGTCCGACCAAATCATCTCGAATTGAGGACATCAAAAATTAAATACCAGTAACCTAAGACTTAATTGGATAGAAAATATCTATGAATTACTTGTCGTGATTACCAAGTTGACTCAAATTATATGAAGAACAACATTATAAAAAAAAATCTAAGTATGAAAAAAAATCTTTGGCAGTTATGATTTGATTATTCTATACAAGCCTTTTATAACTCGGGATCCTAAATGGGGTGAGTATTATTGGGTTTTATCTATAATATCATATTTTAAGATATATGTAAAAAGATGTTTAAGAGTTTTTTAAATCAGGTTTGAGTTGAATGAGATTTATTTTATTTTATTTTATTTAATTAATTTAATCAATTTATTTCCTTGAAAACTATTCATTACAAAATAACTATCTTACTAAATAGAGATAGTTACATATTTTTAGACTCTAGGTAAGTATTATCCTTGAAAACTCATTGACTAATAAGCTCTTATTATAGGTTACTGCTCCTCAAGTTGCATATCTCTTGTTGAATATATTCTTGACTTCGTTTTCTAACTCTGATAAGTTTTAAGAGTATTGTCCCTCAAGTTACATGCTATCTAACATATACATTTATAGGATATTATCGAGTATATTTCTGATTTAATTTTCATAAAAATCATTTGATTTGAGTCATTTTATCACGATACTAAATTTGTTAAAGAGGTCATCTCAAAAGAATTTAGTTCTATAATATTGATAAATGTAACAGATAATCAAAATCGATGTCGACACTTCGGAAGTGGTATGTAAAAGTCCTAACTACTATATTATCAGTGAATAAATTAAAATTTTATTTATAATAATTGAGCAAATATGACTCAGATTGACTAGTCAACGAAATCTCCGACGTTAATGAATCAGTCAACTCTTAGATCTTTATCATGAGTTAATTTTTTATTTCATGATTAAACTCTTCACATCTAAATCTCCAACATTCCTCAAACACCCAAGTCTCACATATTAATCAATCAACCCTCACATCTTATATTTTGACTATGGTATGCATCGAAGTCTCCAAGAGACAGATACGTGTCTCAATCATGTTAACTTGCACCCAAGCAACACGATAAGATGCAAGCTTTTGACTTGCGTCTCAACCACATGATAGAAGCTTCAATGAGAACATGTGACTTCCCTCCATCTCACACCACATGGAAGATAGATGAAAATTTAGGTGTTGAAAGGCATCCATCCATATCAAACCATTCATTACGTCATGAGAAATATCCATGTTTTCCAACGTCAAAAGTCTCCTTGACTTGCACGTCAAGAAAACACAAACATTTACATCCTTTTATGTTTTGTATAAAATTATTTTTTGACAATTTATTCGGAAGAGTCGATCATAATTAGCGTTTATTTGAGAGCATTCTTTTTCTCCGAATTTACTAAAGAGCTTTTTATTTTAGAGATTTATACATAGTTTTACGGTGTGAATCTATCCGAGTTCGATTTAAAAAACCAAAATCTATAAAATCATCTAAAAATAGAAAACCCAATGAAATTACGATTTCATGTTGTATTTATCTTCTATATTAAAATTGAGTTGAATAATCTTTAAGTCATTATACTCATACATGTACCATGTTATATTCGATTACAGAATCAACATAGAAATATATCACTAAAGAAACTCCTAGAATCAACTTAAAAGAACAATGAAATCAACATGTATATCACATTTGCCTGCTCTATTGAAAGATGGAAGTCTGTTACACTTGTAATCCTTGGTGCGGGCCACTTATCTGGAATCTCGTGAATGAGATATCCTGTAGACCATAAATTGCTGGTCCAAATTATCCACCCCCCTAATGGTATTCTTTATATATATATATATATATATATATATATATATATATATATATATATATATAGTCGAATCAACAAATACAGTCAAAGTCCAACAAGTTGTGTCTGTGCAGTATCCAACACGCAGAAGCGGCGCTTTCCATTTCCAAGCTTTTGATTGGTTAGAGCTTTCTCGATTTCCATTCCCCCTTCGTGACAGCTAGATTGTTGACATGGTTGACGCTGTAGTGCTCGGACAAAAGAATATGAGTCAACAATCATGATTTCACTATAACGAAAAGACGCACTGAAACAATGAAATTAACAATGGGCACAAAATAAACGCTTAAGAATAGATTGCGACTTGTCTTTTAGGCGTCTTTAAGAAGATATCTGTTTCCATATATGATGCTACCATAAAGTCCTACAGCACGCGGTAATTAGCCAAAGAGTACCACCACCATGATTCCTTCGATCAGCTCCACCCAGTTTCTGCTCCTCTACCTCGTCCTCCTCTTCGTCCCCTCTCCGACCGTTGCCTTCACGTGGCAAGTTTGCAGCACAAGTGCCGGCAACTTTACTGCCAACAGCACGTATGAGTCCAACCTCAACCTCCTCCTCTCCTCCCTCGTCGCCAACGGTTCCGCTCCTGGCTTCTTCACCGACACCGTCGGACAAATACCCAACCAAGTTCAAGGCCTCGTCCTTTGTCGTGGCGATACTAACCTCACCACGTGCGGTTCCTGCCTTAGCAACGTCACGGTGGAGATCCTCCGGCTCTGTGCCGACAACAAGGATGCCGTGGTTTGGGAAGATGAGTGCCTCCTTCGCTTTTCCAACCGGCAGTTCCTCAGCACCTTAGACAACGACCCGACGGCTGCCTTGCCAAACTTGAACCAGGTAAACTACGAAGCGGATCGGTTCAACAAGGTGGTGAACGACTTGCTCGACAGCACGGCTGATTGGGCGGCGTACAACTCCACGAAGAGGTACGCGACCGGGCAAGCGTTCAACGTGACGCAGGCGGTTCCAACTATATATGGCCTGGCGCAATGCACGCCGGACATGTCGACGAGTGACTGCAGGCAGTGCTTGAAAGGCGTGTTACAGGGGCTCCCACGGAGCCTACAGGGAGCTAGGAATCAGGGAGTGAGGTGCAATATAAGGTTCGAAGTTACCCCCTTCTACGACGGCACCCCCATCATATCGCTCCTTTCACCATTGACGGATGCAACAGCTCCAACACCCAATCCTGCCGTCTGTCCAACCGGGAAAGAAGGTAAAGATGCACCCTTAGCACAATTAATTAATTAATTAATTAATTATATACATAGATCCATGGCAAATAGGCGACACTCATTCATTCTATAAGAGCCTAGGAAACTATACCACTTGCTCTAATCTACCATTCAACACACGATCGATCAAGACAGGGCAAATCGAATAACCCGTGCTGCAAAAGAATGGCTATCGTAATAAAAGGGTTTTTGTCGTGTCCGCTAATACAATTCACATTGGTGCAGGAAAAACGAAGAAAACAACTATAGCAATTTCGGTATCCGCAGTGAGCGCAATACTGCTAATCTCCATATTTTGCACTTGGTACAGGAGATCGAGGAAGCGGGCAGTGAAATCACCTTGTGAGTGACTGACTCATCTATTCCTGATGTCCCGTCTCCTTCGTTGCAATCGGCTAGTGCTTGTGGAAAACCATTTGTAATTGACGTTCTTGAAATCGTCTGCTTAATTTGTCATAGATCAAACTGACTCGGAGCAGGCATCACAAGTGTTTGAGTCATTACTATTTCGTCTACCTACACTTCGAGTTGCAACAGCCAACTTCGCCGAAGCGAATAAACTTGGAGAAGGTGGTTTCGGTGCAGTTTACAAGGTACATCCGAACCATATTCTCCTCCTATTTCCAATTCAGTGTCCTCTTGTTTCCATTCTTCCGCTTAATCGTGAAGTATTGTGCAGGGACTACTGCCGGACGGACGAGTAATAGCGGTCAAGAGACTGCTGAACTCTGGGCAAGGACTTGGAGAGCTTAAAAATGAGCTGCTTTTGGTTGCTAAGCTCCAGCACAGGAATCTTGTAAAACTTCTGGGCGTTTGCTTGGAGGAAGAGACGATGATTGTGTATGAATACGTGCCTAATTCAAGCCTGGACAAATTTCTGTTTGGTAATTCACGCTCTTAATGTGCTTTCTTTACAACTTTGATATCTGCAGTTCAAAAAAAGAAAAAAGAAAGAAAAACTAAACCTTTATGATTAAGTTTGGAAGTAAAAGTTTTTGCCTCGATTCCTTTTTTATGGAGCAGATGCTGTAAGAGGCAAACAGCTGACTTGGGGAATTCGATACAAGATCATCTGTGGAATCGCTAGAGGCCTGCTTTATCTGCACGAGGAATCTCAACTAAAAATCATACATCGAGATTTAAAAGCCAGCAACATCTTGTTAGATGCAGATATGAACCCCAAGATCTCAGATTTCGGCTTAGCGAAGCTTTTTGACATTGACCAGACTCAAGGCACCACCAATCGAGTCATGGGAACCTTGTGAGTGGACTGGTCCAATGGTGTACCTATTATTTGCGTTACCTAACCAATCTTAATTCCACTGCAGTGGATACATGGCTCCGGAGTACGTGATGCAAGGCAAGTTTTCGATCAAGTCAGACGTATTCAGCTTCGGTGTTCTGGTTTTGGAGATTTTGACAGGAAGAAAAAACAATGACTCCCATAATCCAGAAGTTACTGAGGTCCTTCTAAGCTATGTGAGTAACCAAGTGGAGTCACAAATCACATTGATTGGCTTTGCATTACTACCGAAGTCTAATTCCGACTTTTGTGATGCATTTGAGTTGAGTTTCAAGTTATCTTTTCCTTTGCACAGATATGGGAGAAATGGCAAGACGGATCAGCCTTGGAGATAGTCGATCCAGCCTTGGGTGGTCACTACGAACAAAGCGACCTGTTAAGATTCGTGCAAATTGGGCTATTATGTGTTCAGGAAGATCCTTCTGAAAGGCCAACTATGTCAACGATAGTGGTGATGCTCGACAGTGAAACTGTCTCTCTCCGAGCTCCTTCACAACCAGCATTTTATATGGGGAACGGTGACAAGGTTGCTACAATGTCAGTAAACCAAGTTTCAATGTCAGAACCAGAATTACGATAGAAATAGAAGGACAATGTTAATCCTTCTTCGAGCACAAGGCTGCGATAATGTAATAAATATTTTCCTTGTTATATGTGACATTATTGCAATATGTAATTTCAAGGTTATACCATTGGATCTGACTTTGGCTTCCGAACTAGAAATTTTAGTTTCTAAATTTTGAGAATCAAACTCAACCAGTTTTGATATCAAAATCAAAATCGTAGTTGATGAGCGATGTACAACTAATCACGCCCCTAGAGACATTATCGTTTGTTATCATCGACGTCATCCGTCATCACCAACAGAAATATTAACTTTTTTTTTGTTTCACCGACGATATTATGGTAAATGAACCTAAATATTTTACTTTCGTAACTACAAGGATACGAATATAACTTTTCAAATTATATAGATTAAAATAGATATTTCACTTTCGTAATTATAAGATTATCAATATAATTTTTTAAATTATATGAATTAAAATATTAATAATAATTAACTACAATGAATAATATGTAATTAATCCCAATATAGCATAAAAATAATGACACTCGGTCAACACATAATAGCTGCTCCAACTAGTTGTGTGCACTGATACGGCTCATGAAAAGTTTATCTTCCACAAACGTCCGATGCATCGCTTTCATTCCACCCATCTATTCCACACCATTTCCGCTCCAAAGCTTGGAAGACTTGGTAAGAGCTTTTCTTGGATTCCATTCCTTCGTCAAAGCTAAAATGTGACATGGATCTGTGCATATCTGTTTTGATCGCGTACCCGACTCAGGAAGTGTAACGAAAAGGAGGGTAAAATTAAAGCTTAAGAACAATCAACAAACGTGGTGAGGGTGAAGGATGTCAAGATCTGGCTGTTCTCCTTCCTCAGCTGGCCGACCTGCGCGGTGAGACAATCCAAATGCTTCTGCTTGCGCATCCTGGACTGCCTCACAGATTCGCTGTTTGATATCTTTCTCTTTTGCTTCTGAAGGTTCATCACTGCCTGCAGATCCTCTTCGGAAGCTGACTTTGGCAGCAGGCTGGACCCAGAAGGAGTTCCAACAGGAGAAGCCATAGAAGCTTTGTTCTTTTTGCAGTGAAAATGAGATTCTTTTTCTTACTAGCCTCTATAAATTTTAATGGTAGTGCTCAAGCAAAGAGTATATATTGGTTGGAAATATAGCTGAATAGTGTGAATATATGGCAAGACAAATACTATCAAGAAAACTAGGAGATTATATATATATATATATATATATATATATATATATATATATATATATATATATATATATATATATATATATATATCTCACAGAAGAAGCTCATGAAAACACATAAAACCAGTAAAGGAAGACAACACAGAAGGACTGAGCGAGATGGGTCCTGCGCCTGAGCGTGATGTTGATCATAAACCCAGAGAGAAGGATCTCACTTAGGATAAGCGACATCAATTAGAAATGTCAAGAGCAACAGATGCTGCATGTGACAAACACACAGGATGCTTTAGTATACAAAGATCAGAGAAATGATTTTGCATCCGTTCTTGGCTGCTTTCGCCTCTACTCTTAGGCGCCTCCACTGATGGGGATAAAAAGAGGAATAACCTTTATATAGGAACAAATACTAGAAGACCAAAATACGCAGCGGAATAAAATGGAAACACAATCAAACAGAACACCAAGATATACGTGGAAAACCCCTTCAATGTGAAGGGTAAAAACCACGGGGCAAACTAGAGATAATCCACTATGAGAATAATGAATATACAAATCTCAATCTCTTGCCCAAAACCCTAGCAACAACCACAAGAGAATAACTGGGATACAAGGATCATGTCACTGCCCACAATATCTAAAACCTCCCCAAGTAATCACAGCAAGAGTCTACTGTAGATTTGATCTAACCTGAGATGAGAACACTGCTAGATGATTGTGAACAGTCTCTCTTCTTCCCTTTCTTTCTCTTCCTTTTCTGCCTTGATCTCCTTCTTCTCTTTGGAATCTCGTGGCCCCAAGATCTGCCTCGTTGCTGCCTTTTTATAGCCTTAATCTGCCTCTAAAACGCAGCCACCACACCCCCCTAATCTTAATTAGGGTTAGGTTAAGAGAGGGTGTGGGCTGTGGGCTGATAAAGCCCACATGGGCTGAATATGAGCCATCAGCCCAACATCCACCCCCCGTCGTCTCCTTGCATGGCCCTCCCACCCCTTGGCCCCTTGCTCTCGTTCGCCCTTGGTAGCTTTTGCGCGTCATCCCCACTTTGCTATTCTAGTTATCGTCATTGTCATCTTGACGGAGGAGGCAGTGGACAGCCCCACCCTTTGCCCACCCTCTCCATCGTCCTCGTTGACGATGGCATCGATGCCACTATAGCTACATGATGGTGTCGTTGCCCTCCACTCGCCATGAGATAATCCAAACCCTGATCAACTAAGCACAAGATGATATTTTTAGGGAAGAATGCCACAAAATCGAATTTTTAGAAGAAAACCCTTCGGAAATCACATAATTTAGGAAACAAGAAAATATCGATGAGATGAACAAGAAAATATCGATGAGGAGCAACAGATGACACTGATTCGAATGATGTCCACTATTTAAAATTTTAGTAAGTTAATTATTTAAATACTTAAAAAAATTTAAGACTCAAAATTGAAAGACTTGATAACTCGATAATATCTATTAGTGCGGCAATGTATTTTTATTTATGATATATATTTTTCTATATAGAAATGCTTGAATTTTTATTTAAAATTCAAATTAATATTATGTACAATACTATTTTTAAAAATATTATTGTGATAAAAATTATTATAAAGTCACCGTTGTGGTGATATATGGTGTCGCAAGAATACAAGTCAAGAGTCAACGAGATTTAAGCTTAGATTCTTCAAAGATTTCACGTGGACGTGTAAAGTCACCGTTGTTAGAAATACATCAGGGTCTATAAATGTTGAGAATCTTGGACTACGTATAGTGGATGATGGTAATGACACGACGAGTTACAGTGTCCATCACATGACGGGAGTAGAATTTTCTGCATCTTTGTCGGAAGAAAGATTGCAGGTGTTCGTGAAGGTCTATTGGTTGGACAACGGGATGGTGACAGCCGACGTTGAATCCAAGAGCCAAAATGTCGAGCGTCATTGACTTTGACTTGCATCTTAGTCAAGTCTTCTTGACCTAAACCGCACGGTAGTAGCACGATCAAATCTACGAAGAGCCCGCGGAAATCGCGGGGACGTGGCAGCTATATATATATATATATATATATATATATATATATACACGAAAAGTCTCCATTGTTACACTCCTAAATGAACTGGTAAAATGATCAGCAGTAAATGTGAATTGAAATTAGGGCCCTCTCCAACTTACATGAATCGTCCAACTTTCACATTAGAATTAAGTGCTTCGCAGCTTCTATCATGTTATTGCTTTGATGCATGCATGGTGTGGGAGGGGAAAGTAAGTAGCCGCATCAGTTGTGAATGGAAGTTGGGTCCCTCACCAACTTCTTTGAATCATCCAACCGTCACGTCAGAATTAAGTGGGCGCCCTTGACTTTGACTTGAATCTTAGCGACACTAAAGTCAAAGTATGCTTGACCTTTGACTGCGTGCTAGCCACGGCATCAAATCTACAGGGAATGTGCGCACAAGTCGTGGGGATTTCCGGTGGTGATGTGGCTATGTATACGTGCCCAGAGAGGTCTCCTCTCCAACCTAACGCCTTCACTTTTCTCTTCTTTGAGCGCTCAATCGATGGCTGCAGCCGGTAGCGGCAGTTTCCAGAACGGACGTATTACCTCGAAGCGTCTCATGATGCTCGTGGCCTTACTTCTCGTCTCCTGCTGTCTCGGCCATGGCTTCGGCGATGAGGATCATGTCGAGGTGGAGGGAATCGGCAGCAGTTGCATGGAAAGCGAGAGGAGAGCTCTCCTCGCCATCAAATCTGATATGTACGACCCCGACAACTGGTTTTCTTCTTGGACCGGCAAAGACTGCTGTGGGTGGAGAGGTGTGGCCTGCGACAACACCACCGGCCATGTCACCAAGCTCGACCTCCGCTACCCCTACACATACGATATGTGGGATGTGTTTTACTATGTGGAAACAATAGGCGCCAGCAAGGTAAATCCATCTTTGCAAGAACTGAAGTACTTGAAGTATTTGGATTTGAGCATGAATAACTTCTCCCACGCCCCTGTGCCTAAAATGATCGCTTCACTAGTCCACTTGGAATATCTCAACCTATCTAATGCCATGTTCGATGGACCAATTCCTCCTCAGTTCGAGAACCTCTCAAACCTACACCATCTCGACCTTCACGGATGGTATGATGATTTACATGTTGATGATCTCGATTGGCTCTCCCGTATTCCTTCTCTAAAATATCTTGACATGAGTTATGTCAACCTCTCCAAAGCAACCAATTGGTTCTACATAATTAATTCAATCTCCACACTTGAAGTGCTACATTTGATTTATGTAGACCTGCCATATGTTCCATCTCCTTTGCCCCCTTTCAATCTTACAGCCATTGCTACGTTGGATCTGTCTGGGAATTCCAACATCACGTCTGCCATGCTAAGATGGCTTTCTAACGCCACCAGCCTCGAGTACCTCCTTCTTTCTGGCTGTGGGAGTCTCACTATCGAGTCGGTACAAGTTGCTCTAGGAGCTCTCCTTAATCTGAAGGAATTGGATTTATCAGACAACTCCCTTGAAGGAGAAATTCTTGATATTCTGAACAATGTCAGCAGCATGGGCCTAAAGCACTTGGATTTGAGCTTCAATCAATTATCTGGAGATATTCCTCCAGGGAGCCTTAGAGACCTGGAGTACCTGGACTTATCAGGGAATTATAATGTCATCGTACATATATTTGCTTCTCTGGGGAATTTCACAAACTTGCGACATTTAGGGTTGTCGGGCAATTCAATCAGCGGAGAAATTCCACAAACCGTAGGAAATTTTGTCCGATTGGAGTACCTAGATTTGTCCTCTAATGGCATCATTGGAAAAATACCAGAGAGCATCGGCAACCTCACCAACTTGGTAATGTTGGATTTATCAAGCAATAATATTGTCGGATGCATTCCAAAGACTGTAGGTACTCTCATCCATATGAAGATATTATGTTTGACTGACAATCATATTCATGGAGAAATACCAGAAACCATTGGGGGTCTTCAAAATTTGCAGGTATTATATTTAGACAATAACTTTATTACTGGAGAAATACCATCAACCATTGGGGGTCTTCAAAACCTGTTTTTCTTATATTTACAAGGTAACTCTATGATTGGGCAAATACCTGATACAATTGGTAGACTCCGTAGCTTGCTGTATTTGGACATATCAAATAATAATTTATCAGGTTTGCTACCAGAAACAATGGGTGGTCTGTGCAACTTGACCATGATAGATTTGTCTCAAAATAACATTGGTGGGGAGCTAACCAATCTATTTGATGGTTTATCTGCCTGCACACAATGGACATCTTTACTATCCTTATACATGCAGCACAATCATTTAAACGGTACTATTCCTTCGAGTATGGGTCGAGTATCTCAATTACAAGATTTATACCTCTCCTCAAACTCTCTAGTAGGTAACATCACCGAAGCACACTTTTCTAATCTCACAAACTTATTAGGATTTACCATATCTTCCAACTCCTTGAACGTGATCCTACCGAATGATTGGCATCCCCCTTTTAATGTCGAATTTATTGGCATGAGCTTTTGTCGTTTAGGAGCTGAATTGCCTACTTGGCTTCAAACTCAGACGCAATTGACAACTCTATATCTATGTGGAGTAGGACTCTCGGGCAACCTCCCAATTTGGTTTTCAAATTTCTCGAGAGGGTTACAAAGTCTTAACATGAGCTCTAACAATTTACGAGGTCGACTACCTTTCATTCCTCAATTGATGTTAGACCTCTCTAATAACTCATTTGTGGGACCTATTCCCCCGAGCTTTACAAAAGCTACAAAGCTCTCTCTATTGTCTTTATCTCATAACCATATCAATGATAGTCTACCTCCCTTCTTTTGCAACATGCAATCACTTCAGGTCCTTGATCTATCTAACAGTCACTTAATTGGGGAAGTACCCGATTGTCAGAACTCGTTCCCCATCTCTCTACAGTCATTACATTTGAATAATAACAATATGTCTGGAACAATTCCTTTGTTTTTGAAACATTGTCACAAATTAGTTACCCTTGATCTTGGTGAAAATAAATTGCATGGCAGAATTCCAACATGGATAGGAAGAAACCTCTGGTCGTTGAGAGTTCTTCGTCTGAGGTCAAACGTTCTATATGGTACCATCCCAATGAATATAGCGGATCTCACTTCTCTCCAAGTATTGGATCTTTCTTCCAACAATCTAACTGGCAGTCTACCATCACCTCTAGGAAATTTCAGTGCCATGGTTGAGATACAAAATAATATCACGTCAGTGCTTCATATCGACACCTATTATTATGAAGAGAGCATCTTGATGACCACAAAAGGATCAATGGTTGATTACACAACCATTCTCTCGCTGGTGACGAGCATAGACTTGTCAAATAATCATCTCTCTGGTGAAATCCCAAAAGAACTGACAAAGCTTCTCGGATTGCGCTTCCTAAACTTATCCAACAATCATTTGACGGGGAGGATTCCAGAAAAGATGGGTGACATGAAACAGCTTGAATCACTTGACTTATCGGTGAACAATCTCACAGGGGAGATACCTTCAAGCTTTTCTGCTATGCATTTCCTGGAACGTTTGAATCTGTCTTACAACAACTTATCAGGAAAAATTCCAACGAGTGGTCAATTGTCGACCTTTGACTCTTCGACATATGTGGGTAATAAAGGCCTTTGCGGTATGCCACTGCCAGATTGCCCTGTTTATCAAAATCCACCTGACGTCAGAGTTAAACATGAAGATGATGAGAAGCTCGACAAATTATTGGAGTACACCAGTATTGTGGTTGGATTTGTGGTCGGCTTTTGGCTGTTTATTGGCACACTCATCATGAAGCAGGCCATCAGATTTGCTTTCTTCCGACGGATCGACAAGACCAGTGACTGGATCTATGTTCAGTTTGCAGTTAAGCTTGCGAAGCTCAAATCCAAATGGCAAACGATGACATGAACTGCCGGTAAGTGCTAAAGTGTGTCATGTTTTCCTTTGTAGTTAGTCGCATCGAAATCTTGCGTTAGCATGTAATGACGTTATCATATTATGCTGTCATGATTAAGTTGAAATAAGCATCATGGATTCTCTGTATACATTACATGTATTAGTTCTAGTGTCATAACATCTCCATCCATCATCACTTTGTTATCGCCAGGCCTTCGCTTATGGATTGATACATACATATCTGACAACTAAAAAGATTAATTGCAAGAGTGTATGTCATACTCTGTTTGCTAACGAAATAGTTAATCTACCTATATTTAATCAATGTATGAGAGTGGAGACTGTGTTCTTCTGTTATTGTTCTTACAATAGAAAATAAAAATCTACTGTGTTATTATGCTCAAATTAGATAAAGATAATGACAATCACAGTGTGGAGAGACAATTAGACAATAAAATTGTAACCATTATTGTGGACATGCTCCTATTGTTCAGCTGAAATCAATGTTTTATTCGAGTGACGAATCTTTCGAGATGAGATTGTATATTTTGATCATTCTCAAAATTCATATAGTATGAGACTCACTCTTCATTTTCTACCGAAGTACAATTGTTTTTTTCTGCAAAAATAAATTATACTCATTTTTTTTTTCTAAAAGTGAATTATTATTAATAAATAAGTTTTATAAATTCATATCAATCCCACTCTAGACTGCTTATTCCTATCATTTGGGTGCTAAAACCTGAGACCTTTTGATTATATAATTATCTAAAGAGAGATATTCTATGTTTCTTGATTGGATTTTTTTCATTAATCAACATTTTATGTTATGTGTGTTTGTTTCGGTATTCATAACCTGAGAGTATATATATTTGTTTTGTTCCTTTTTCCTGGAAATCATATTTTGCAGGACTCGCAGAACTTTAATTTAGGTGTTACCAGAATGCTTTATATAAGTTCCCGATTTGCTGCTATTTTGGGGTTTCTATAATAAAAAGCAGATTGCCACCAGTTCGGCTGATGCAGGAGTCAAACTAGAGGAAGATGATGATGGAGATATGCTTGAAACAATAATATTATATGTTACTAGCGTTGTCGTGGGATTAATAGTTGTTTCTGGGGTTTCTATCGGCGTAGTTATCATGAAGCAAAGCTTAAGGATTACTCTCTTCCAACAAAATGACAACATCTATGGCTGGATGCAGATATGTGCAGCTGAAAGCTGAAGCCCAAAATAATGACGAAGAATCAATTGAACTGTGGCTAAGTGCTAAGACTGTCTATGTAGACTTCATGTATTTATATGTTCTAGTGTTTTATTTCATGAATGACCATTTGGTGTTGTCCAGAAATAAGGTTTTTGTTTAAAGATAACATCTGAGACATGGCATCAGGATTTCTCTGTTCCAGTTGATCGACAGGACTTGTGATTGGATCTATGTGCAGGTGGCAGTAAAGCTCAAGGAACCAAAGTGCAAATGGCGAAGAATGACTTGAAGAATCACTAAGCGTCTCAAGCTCATGTCATCCTCTTCATGTTATGCTGTTGGGTGTATTTATGTTTCATGAAATTGTTGTAGTCTCTTTAGAGTCTTAATCTATTGGCAACTTGCTGATGCTTTTTAGTGGAGTGAAACATAATTTACTGCATCACTTATTGCTTCTTTTCCAGAAACAAATCAATGGTCCACAGAAGGGCAAATGAGTTGTCATAACATATGCGACATATTACTATGAATTGAGAATTGCTCCAGTGGAAGCATCATAACTCCATCCTTCATATACATGAAATTGATTTCAGTGAGTGCTTCAAGGGATTCCAGCTGAGAACAAAGTGTGATTACGTTCAATATATCTCAATAAGCAGATATCAGATTGGCCATGAAGACTTGCTCATGCTTTCATAATGGATTTAACCATTCAAAGTATTTTTCTATGGCCTTGGAAGTTGCTGTTCTGTTGTCAGATCTCAGATCTCTTCAATCTCTCCTACTCTTTTAACTACTCAAATCATGCCTTAGTTTGATGAACCAAATGGATTAATCAAAAGAATGATTCTGGATGCTTATGTAGGTAGGAGACCACATACAAGCCACAATCTGTGACCAAGCTTTCCCTTTATACCATTCATACAACTTTTGGTCTTAACATACTGGAATTTTATACAGTTTGAGCATTTGAAGCTCTAAAAGCACCGACAGCAACAGCACAGGCAGCAGCCTTCGCTTTTACATCATTGATGGATTCTTATCTTTCAGTACTGAAACATGTTCTCGGCTGAAGCCATGATCGGCTGGTTCATGCGCATGAGGTTCCACGGATTGATGAAGTCATCAGTGATCATGGGGCCACTACTGATGCTATATTTTGCTTTCAAGCAGTGGAGGATGTCATTGAGAGACTGCAGCCTGTTGCTGAGCTCCACCATCTGCGTCCTCAGGACAGAGTTCTCGGCCTGCACTGCAAAAAACCGCTGCGTGGTGAGGGTGAAGGATGTCAAGATCTGGCTGTTCTCCTTCCTCAGCTGGCCGATCTGCGCGGTGAGACCATCCAAATGCTTCTGCTTGCGCATCCTGGACCGCCTCGCAGATTCACGGTTCGATATCTTTCTCTTCTGCATCTTAAGGTTCATCACTGCCTGCAGATCCTCTTCGGAAGCTGACTTTTGCAGCAGGCTGGACCCAGAAGGTGTTCCAACAGGAGAAGCCATAGAAGCTTTGTCTTTTTGCAGTGAAAATGATATTCTTTTTCTTACTAGCCTATATAAATTTTAATGGTAGTGCTCAAGCAAAGAGTATATATTGGTTGGAAATATAGCTGAATAGTGTGAATATATAGCAAGACAAATACTATCAAGAAAACTAGGAGATTCTATGTATATATATATATATGTATATATGTAGATCTCAGAACGAGCTCATGAAAACACATAAAACCAGTAAAGGAAGACAACAGAGAAGGACTGAGCGAGATGGGTCCTGCGCCTGAGCGTGATGTTGATCATAAACCCAGAGAGAAGGATCTCACTTAGGATAAGCGACATCAATTAGAAACGTCAAGAGCAACAGATGCTGCATGTGACAAACACACAGGAGTCTTCAGGATACAAAGATCAAATCTTGGAGCTGATAGAACACGGAATTCCCCTCAGTTTTCGGCAGCAAGGTGGTATCTTTACACCAAAGATCAAGAAAAGGTCAGATTTTGAAGCTTGTTTGCAGAATCTTTAGAGAAAATTTTGGCAGAGTTTCCCTAGTAGATAACTGCAGAAAGATCAAGAATAGGGAGGTCAGCCAAAGTAGAAAGCAAAAGCAGCAGCAAGAACAAAGAATTCAGCTGTTGGGTTTTCGATTTTAGATTGAGAACCCAAGAAAACTCAAAAGCAGGGCCACTGGAGCCATGGGGATGACAACAGGAAGAAGGCTAGAGAAGAACAAAGCAGCAGGACCTGCAGAAAGCTAAGCAAGGAAGAAGAGGAGAGGGGGAAAGGGAATTGGAGCTTGGGGAAGGGGTGGTATTTATAGAGCAAAGGAGGAGAAAGAGCTCTGGAATCTTGTGTATATACAATATATGTTCCATGATGTCAGGCATCAAAGATACTATGATTTCCATCTACCAAACTGGAAATAGTGTTCATCATCATGCCTTTGTGGCTCCTTTAGATCCATAGATGATTCATGGCCTTCATTTAATTTAGTCCACCATCATCGGAGGACTTCTAGGAGAAAATAGACTGGGATTTTGAATAGTCAAGACATCTAAGTACCACACATTCATTCAATCAAATCTCTGCATATGTAAACACAACTATTTCTTCTGTTCAATGATGTGAAATGACAAGTAAATTTGTTGGAATCTTCATATCTAAAAGCTTGATTGTAGAGTTAAAATATATTGATTAAGTCCATCTGTATTTAATGAACTAAAATTTAAAGCAATATATGGCATATTCTTCACTGTTCAATGGTCATTCATAGCTGCTGGTCACAGTTCACACTGTTGACATTGCTAATGGCATTGTGATCATTGCATGGTGGTTGGAATTGTATACCTGCCCTGATGATTCTAGTCAATATCAAATATAATTACCTGTTTAATGTTTACATAACCTTTTTACTTTTGATTGTTTTAGAGCCATTTCACACTAAACCTCAAAGCATCAAAGGCATCACTTTCACACTTGCTTACAAGACTAAAACTCTTAATTGTTGAAGCAGGATAAATGACCAGACTAAGGTCTCATAGTAGTTATATCACACCATTGCCTTCAATTATTTGCAAGAGAAAAGAATGAAACAGTACCCATTCCTTCAATGAATTGCAAATGAAAGCTAATAATTTGTGCAAACATGGATCGTGATGTTTACTTTTGCTGTTTTCTGTGGATTTGGCCTTAACATGAATAAATTAAGCATCATTGACTTGATTAGCTAAAGAACTTTAAGATCTAAGAAAGTAAGAGAAAGCATAATCTTGTTGAAGATGGAAACTTTAGCAATATGAAAATGTTCCATTCTCTAAAGTAAATTCTCCTTGTTCATTGCATTCAATTAGGATCTCTTTACAGAGAGAATTACTTGTATGCTAAGCTATTTTGACAGGGCTGCAACTTGTCTTCACCATGGTAGCCATTTCCAAATTGATTAAGATAGGTCTCTTGGTCATCTACACACCTGGCCAAAACTGAAGGACCATGTGACTAACTTTGAGGCTTCAATCTAGATGTGATATAGAGTAGCTTTGTCACCCTTCTGCTACAAGACTCTAGAAGAGTATCCTCCATTAACACAACATCTCAGAGCTTCTTGTCCTCTGTATGTTGCCCTCTCCACATTATGTTGCAACTCTAGCAGCATCAAGATCAGTACTCCATCCATTACTATAAACCAACAACATATATGTAAATTTCTACTTAATGAAAGAAATGTGAAAAATGCAAGTCATCACAACATGTGATCCACAAGCTTGTTGAAGGTCAAATGCTTCCAAGTGAAGCTAAGAATTCTGGCAAGAAGGTGGCTTCCCATGATCTACCTTGAACTCCCTTCAAGAACCCTAGAAAACTACGCTGCAGCAGGTGACATGACAAGGAGAACCATGTTCGTTTGTACCTTAAAGGCCTGTGTTGCTTGGGATTCGAGAGCACCAAGCACAGGTCTGGGAATGGAGCTTTTACATATTATATATCCTCTGCAGCAGTAAGATTCTTACGTACACTGCATGCATGCGCATGCACATGGAAACAAGCAGACATGCCCACAAATGCACGAATGTTGATTAGAAATATTTCAAACAAAGATTAAATTTTAGTTTCAACTATTATGTTGATTAGAAAAGTCATTCAAGTTCTTTTGATGTCCAGAACCAATAGGTATATTACTGATCAAGAACAAACCTTCACATGGAAGACATGGCGCACACAAAAAGCTGGTGGTGTTCACGAGAATATGTTCCATGTTCTTGGAGTGACCCTTTCTCAGCACCGTCAGCATCACCATTCTTAATAGCAATAATGTGCTGATTGGCTGATGCTTTTTTTCCTAGCACTGATTGCTTTTTTTCTCGGACACCTCCAATGAAAACAATACTGACAGGTTGTGATTCGGGAGAGTGCAAAAACACAATCTAGCAAACAATATTCTGCCAGTTTGTGGGCCTGGCAGCACCTAAAGAAGGAGAAAGATTGACAGGGAAGGCACAGATCATGCAGACCAGCCTTGTGAACTTTCATTACCAAAGGATCTGTTGAATTATGTGGAAGACATCCATTTGAGAGGATGGTGTGTGAATTTGACACACTATCAATATTCTTCCATCTGTTGAAGGCTTCTGTTAAGCAGAATCAGAAACTGAGAGGCTATTAAAGTGACTCATGGAATGATGATAACCCTTCATCTACTTTGTCATATTGATAAGAATGAAGAGAAAAAATGGGGGCAAGTTTCAATGGAACAAAACATCTTTCTTTGATTGTTGATATGAGAGCAAAGATACGACAGCAATCAAATTGACAGTGACTCGAATTAATATGGCTGACATCTCCTACAGTTGCAAAGATATTGAGACAAAAAAGATGATGAGATGACAACCTTCTTCTCCATTTGTCAGGGAAGGAAGAAAAGATGTATCATCCATATCCTAACAAAAGTAGTCTCGGAACTTCTTTTGCATATTTTTCATGTTCGATTAGAGCAAAATAATGGAGATATTGCGTGGTCCTATCCATAAACTGGGAGCTTCATGTGCAGTCAGCAATCAAGAATGATCACAAGTAATGATGAAGATCTTGAATGGTCATATATTGATGTCATACTGGTACATCTACTTGTAAATTGCATGCAGTACTGTACACCAAAGACACTCCATTGAATAGCCATTGTTTTTACTGTGGTAAAGCTTGACTTTGCAGCATGGAAAGGTTCTAACTGGCCTAACTGCAAGAATAAAGCTCATTGCAATTGTGATGGTAGTAACCTAGAAATCTCTGGCCCTCCTCTCTCGTTCATCAAAGGCAGAATGATCTGAGTGTTTTGTCCTCATTTTCCTTCTTCCTTTTGGAAAGCAAATGCAATCCCTACTAAGCATAAAAGCTCCCTCTCGCTAGGTTTTGTGGTGTCAAATCCCACTCTCTCTCTTGCGCGTCAAAGTTCTGATGCCACGCATCAAAGAAGGACCTTCCAATCTCCTCCATCTTTTGTCAAACACTTTTAGGAAGGAAGAGAAATTTTTTAAAACTAAAAATATTTAAAAATTGATAAACTAAAAAGTATATTAAAAAATTAATATAAAATTTAGTATGGTTCGATAAATCTTGTTTATATCCTCGAATAAAACTAAAGTCTACATCATCTATGGTTCGATAAATTAAATTAAATTCTTTATCATATGACATCAATTACGTGACTTCCTTATATACCATCTCATATACATTTTAAAGAATTTATTTTTTTTCTCACCCTCTCTAAAAATCTTAGAGAATACCCTCTCTAGGATACTCTTGTTTTCTCTCAAAAATATACCTCACATCTTGTTTTTTCTCATCAAAATCTAAAAATAGATTAGATATTTATAAAATAATCAAAGTTTAATTTTTTTTTTATGAAAACCTTTTTATATTTAATTATAAATTTTAAAATACTTACCCATCTCATCTCAATAATATCTACTTTATATTTCAACTTTTATCAACCACTACCATCTCCACTTCATCAACCACTACACGCAGTGACCAATAAACATAGTGGAAGAACTACCATCTCCACTTCATCTTCCACCTGCAAGCAGTGGCCAATAAACAAAATGGAAGTGCTGCCATGGGGCAATCCGAATCACACCTTTATCCTTTGCCCAATCCTACATGAATCAACTGATCAAAAGCAGTTTGCTTCCCCATGGCAGCAGGTCGTGCATGGAAAAAGATGCAAAGCACGTCACTGTTAAGCACGTTGATATGTTCTGAGCTCACTGTACTTGATCCACTTTTCTCAAAGGGAAAAGAAGAGAGCAAAAGCTTGGTGAGGAAGGGTTTCTGTGAAACCATAATCTCACTCATAAAACCTACTCGATCCTTTAAACACACTTCGCCAGGCTTTCATTTGGATGAACCTTCAATGAGACACTCGTTGAGTTCATGTAGGGTAGGAGTATAGCAGCCGCTATATCTTAACAGTGTACACTGGGATCACAGTACAAAGCATAATTAGACATCTTTGGAACAGATCTGAGTCTTGCTTATGATATATAAACACAGGCAGCAAGTTTCTGTCCATCACAAGCAAGACTCATGCCTGCTCTAAAGACGAGCACAGGTTCATATGAGTTCACAGAAGCTTATGGACGATAGTAATGCATCTCCTCGCAGATCGTCACCACGATCATACTTTCTCCAAGATCTTCATCGATGTCAAGATCAATGAGAACCTCCGCTGGAAGTTTAGCAGGGTTGTAAAGAGGCGACATGCAAAGGTGCTCCTCTTAGATGGATCAAAAACCGGCATCTTCTGCAGTAAATCAATGGCGAAAGGATTGCATGGGAGGGATTTGCTATACTTGCAGGCCTTCGCTCATGGAGACATGCATACTGAGAATGAGCTAAAGCTGGCCACAAGGCACTCTGTGCCTGGGAAGATGAGCTCTCGTTCAAGCAGCTCAGACGAGATGCATGCAACTGATCAAACATCCATGGAGGTCTCGACATACGAACTAGCATTTCCCACTGCTCACACCAAAAGCACAAATCTTGAGTTCACAACTAGCATTGATGGGAGGATTCCCAGATTTCAGGTCCCTGTGAAGGATGTTTGCCTTGAGATCGATTGTATTCCAATCCATGTAGAGACTGTGATCAAATGAAACAGCGTAAGGTAAAGATTGTCCCCAAAGCAACGCACATTCTTAGACCATATGGATCCTCAATAAAGTAGAGATATGGTTCCTACAATATATGATTATATAATCTCACATCTAAAGCAGAAAGTTTGATATGATTCTATATGCAATTAGATACATGAAATCTTCAATCGGCAGTGATTACTGCGAAGATTCCCGACAAATGCCAAAGAAAGATTTGGTCTCTCTCCTGCTGACAGCTAATTTTGATGGTCCAAATTAAATGCTACCAATTCCTTAGGATTACTTTATAGCTTCGGTTCCCACCGACACAATTCTAACCCTTTCTCGAGGAACGTTCGTGGAAAGATATTTTTATTCAATCATTAAATCAAATAAATGAATAAATAATACCTCAAAAAAATACCTTTTCCGGGTGCTATCTCGACGACACGTGTCATCCTCTCCTGATCCTGATTTTTTCCGAGTATCTGATTCGTTCACCGACAGCTTCCGGTGGTTGTCGGTTCGCACATAAATAAAATGACTAAAATACCATTTGGATTATTATATAACGAACCAGCCATAGGGGTTGTTTTGTCTTTTTAAGAGGCGAGCTTTGGTGGTCTGACAAAACGTGAAGTACGTAATTGCCCTCCTCCCACTTCACAAACTCTAGCAGAGAAGCTACGGTTAGAGGAGAGATTAGGAATTTTATCGTCATTTAGGCCTTCGATTATACTACGAGTTCGGATCTCCTGCTCTTGTAACGAGAGGATTGGGATTGGAGTGTCGGGATTTGTAATGCCGGCTGTTCGCATTGCAAATTCCCCTCTGTCTTCTCTTTAAATTAACCCCCTTTCCTTTCTTGGTTGATGAGATTTTAGTTTGTGTAGCTTGGTCGTACGGATCTTTTTCTTTCCTGAACTTTTCGATCGGTTGTTTCAACTATACTGCTGGTAAGCCCTCTCTCGATCGATCGATCGAAACCTTTTAGTCCGCTGTTTTCGGGAGATGTAAGCTCTATAGTTTCTTTGAGTTGTTTGGGATTTGTAAGCTTATGTTCTGCATGTATGAGATGCTGCTGTATATGTTGCAATTTTAGGGAAGGGAATCCATTGGAATATTTCTTCTGTTGATTAAAAATCTCAACTTTGACTCTGAACTGGTGGAAGTAGTTTTTTTTTTGTGGATCCTGTGGTATTTAGGTTAAGATGTAAGGAAAGAGTACTGATGATGTGAACTAGTTCTGATGCCTATCATAACGGGAATGCCCGAATTAGACAGATCTATTCTGGAAAATCATGCTAGTTGGATAGTGTTATTTGGTGATTGTTTCGTGTGGATTGTTACAAGGCAGATTTTAGACTTTTGTTTGTTGAATTTTTTAAGGGGTTATCTCCATTTGGTTATGATAGATTATGTTGTAACTGAACTTTGTTCTTTCTTCTCCTAATTCTAAAACTGTGGATCCTTCTTCCTTTTATGCATCCTAGATCATGATTTCAAGTCTGTCTTAATGGTACAATGAATGTCAAGACAACTTCCCCCCTTGTTGGATATGCCATTTTCAAAATTAGGCAGGTTTAGGAAACGTCCCTGGTTGAGCCTGACATTATAAATTATGAAGCAAACCAGTCATACAAGAAGCCATGTGCTATGTAATGTTCTAAGAACCCACATTCCTTATTTGCTGTATTGTTCTTCCTTTTACAGTGCAGCATGAGTTGTCCTTTCTCTCTATCATAGTGATTTACTTTTATGGTATAGTAGGGCACACAATAATTGTCTGAACACTTGAATTCTGAATTGTTGCTATGATACAGACAATATGAATTCTGAAGTAAACTTCCTCCGAGAGGAAGAAAGGTTCTGAAGTGAAATTTTTTTCTCACACGCAGGTAGGGAATGAAAAGAAGACTATAAGCTTTGATCTCCAACCTTCAGATGCCATTAATATGGCTGTTCAATGCAAGGTATCTTTTGGTTTTCAAAATAGCTTAAAGATTTTGGTGCATGGGCTTAAAAACTTTTACTAGGAGTTTGTACTGTAGAAATGTTTGAACGTAGTTACTAAAAACTCAACCATGCACTTGTTTCAGGTTAAGATCAAAGCGAGAATAAAAGGTCTAGGTTGAATCAAAACAAATCTAGACTAGGGTTGAGTTCAGGGCACCATAGATCTTAGATTGTGTACCTAGTTGAGAACTTTTGAATATTTCAATTTTTTTTCTAGTTCATTTTATATTGTGGCACAGAACATAGTATTTGTTTTTCTATATTGATTGAGTTTGGATGAGAGTCCATCTTATTCTCCTGGAGTATGGGATGCCCAAACTGCAAACACGTACAGGAGTAAATTGAGTATTGATATACCATACACATCACATGTTTGGTACATGTAGCCAGAAAATTCATTTGCCAAATTATCAGCATGGTGAAAATGGCTCCTATAAACTAATGTTGTGCTAACAAAAGTTAGTTTCTTTTAGATATGTACATCAAAATGGCTGCTTTAAACTAATGTTAACAAAAGTTAACATGTGCACTTAATTCATTATAATATGCTTAATTTGTCGGGTAACCATTTAGACTGACAATTCATGCTTTTATGGCTTTAATCTTGTTAGCTACCCTTATATATTTGGGAATCAGTATCACCTTTAGAGTCCACACTTAACATTTATGCTTATAACATGAAAATTTTATGTTTATATTTTAACCAATTCGTCATAATTCAACTCAAATCATCTATCTGTGTATGCTTCCTTATGGCTTTGACTGATACAGGTTCCAAAACAAGTCGACAGAAATCTTGTATGCAGTGACAATGAGAGTGGTCAAGCCAAGCAAGTTGACAATGCAGGGTCCTCAATCAGATGGAATGTTGTTCGTGGAACTTGACATGTAAAAAGAATGCCTTGATATATTTTCAAAATTTAAAGATTTCATCTCTTTCAATTTAAATCATATTCTGGCAAAATTATTTGGATGACAATCTGATCATTGCAGCACACACTCTGTTCTCCTATTGTCCAAGTCATGACCATCATATATGTTAATGTGACCACAGAACATTGGAAAATTTCACAATTTAAGTGCCACCCTATTTCCTTGATTTTTGAGGAGAAAAATTTCTGCCTAGTCCGGTACCTTCGATGTATGTAATATTTTATAAATTTTCTCTTGGTATTTCCTATAGGTTTCTCGAATTAGTTGTGTGCTTTACAAGAATCCATAAAATGATTATTTTTATTCATTTGTTTTTCACTTTACTTTTTGAATAATTGTGGCTTAAATTATTTAAATCAATGTCATGTTTTATCCCATGATACGAGCTGTGATGTTGACAGGCCTGAAGGCCAGTCTTGCTTCGAGACCGAAGAGTTCAATTTGATCCAAAACATGCTGACTGCTGCTGTTGAGGAACGATACTTAGATGCTGGTAAAACATCATTTCTCATTTTGTGCCCTTAGTTTTATCCATTGTGCTGGTAATAAAACATCAAAAATTTGAGAATATATTAGGGTCAGTTGTAAACAGTTCTTTGTAATTGAAGTTTGATAACTAACATATTGTAGACATTGTGATATGCTGAAACAATTTTTAAAATTGTCTGGAATTTTTCAAATAAGACAAATTCTAGGGAAAAAAAAATGCTAGGAGGCCACATGCTCCCGATGATTGGGTTCACTTGCATTAGGCCCAGTTGCAAACAGTCTTCAAACATTCTTCAAATAGTGTACCATCCGATGCAAACCAATTCAAAAGGTGTCTTATTGATTACTGACTACTCTTAGATGTTATGTGAACTCTATATGTAATGCATTGATTTTGGGTTCACTTGCATTAGGCCCAGTTGCAAACCTCTTCAAACATTTATATACACTTAATGCAAACCAATCATACCTAACCAAGAAGTGTCTTATTGACTATGTATAGATGTTACATTGATCTATATGTTATAACCTTCTTCTCGACTTTCAGCTCAGTGGAGGGATCAACTTCATCAGCTCAGATCCAGGAGAAAGAACCGGACATGACAGGTTTTGGTGCAGTCCTATGCTCCCTGTCGATTTTTTTTTTGGCATATTCTTGAAATTCTTGTACCTGTCATAGGTTTTCTTTTTTTTCTTATGCTGCTGCAGTTCACTGGGATGTATATAAGTTGTCCAATCATGCCGGAAACATGTAATCATATATAAGTATATGTAAGTAGCAGATAGCCATTGATCTTGCAGATATATATGTATATATAGTTTGCAACTCCATGTTGGCATCATTTGCGTGTATATATATCAATGTAAGACAAAGGATCTCTTATTCACAAGACAACCATGGCTTAGCTTAGCATCCATCTCTTGCTAATGTTGCTTGACTTCTGGTTTTCACCGTTGTGAAGTGTTGACATCTTCAAAGTCTGAGGCCTCCAGTAAAACTTCACCTTGCAAGTGCTATTATAAATGTAGATACTAAACTTTATCCAATTGGACAATCATATTTTAATGTGCTATTTGTGGATGAAGTTTAAAATCATTGCTGTTGGATGCTAAATTCTCTGGACAACAGCACTACTCAGAGATTTCCAGAAGACATACCAAATGCATGTGCTACTCTACTGTTCTTGTGCTTGTGGGGAGGACATGGAGAGAGATGATTGTCTCAACTGTGGGTGTGTTATTAAGATGATTAATATTTATTTTTCCAAAAGATAAAGGCTGATTCATTGCTTTAAGAAATGACTATAGTTTGTCCTGGAGATCAGAAAAAAAAAAAAAAACAGTAGGTCAGTCTTACCTCCAGATAAAATTAGATTTAGTTATTTTTTACATGATTTGCAAGTCAGTTAGCATATTGGTTCTCTTTCCAAAAAAATATCAGAGTTTAGTGAAGTGAAAGAATCTAGCAGAGAAAAGATGTCAATAACCAGATGAAAGATACTCCATGAGGGTTATAGTTATCTTCTTGCAAGATATTAATGATAATATCAAAGTGCATCCAGCTCCATTTTAAGATTAACAAGTTACACATATCTCTTTCTCACTAGAAACTTCAACAAGAGCAATCATCATCATCAGGTGAGGGAAATCTCCACTAGATTTTTTTCTAGAGAATGTCGGGTCTGTAAGCCTACAAAAACTGGACCACTAGACAACGAAATCTACTTGTCATTCCTTGTCTGTCCAATCTAACGTCTTTTTGTCTGCCTCACTGAATCAGATTCTCAACTTGTAAAGATAGCATTTGATCTCTGATTGTAGCTTCCAACTTCTAAATGATGTGCATCATTTTTCTTTGAAATTTTCTTTTACGATAATATTCTCATGATGATTGAGTGGACGTGCTTTACTTGTACGTATGATAGAGTAACAACGTGACAAAGGTATAAGGTTCGTCTGCAGATATATTATGATTCAAGAAAACTATGTATTCAGAAGAAGTAAGATATAACGAGTCAAACCACTTCGCAATTAAATCTCTGTTTTTGGCATGTCTACTCTTTATCGTCAATCTTTGTAATTGCCATGCGTATTCTTTACAGCCAAAACGAGAATGATTTGGGCAAGCGGTACGAGGAAACTGGTGTGCGGATTCCGAGTCTAATTTGGTGCAGCTATCAGGGAACGCTTCCTTATGAATGCTTGAATGCTGGGCCACCACACGAGGGCCCGCAGTCGCCTCCGCGAGGTCCGAGGAATGAGAGGCTACTTTTGCCGGGTGGTGACTCAGTCAATGTAGGTGATCAGAAGCCCGACCCGAGCTTCCTACGTCCTGTATACGTTCGATGGCCCTCTCTCGTACTCGGCTTCTCTTTTCCTTCTTTGGCAGTGCGAAACGGTGGAATAAAGCAAAGAGGAGAATAAGAGGAGTTCCGAGACTTACGCTTTCTTCTATCCGTCGAACGCCTGCAGCAGGAGGTCCAACCCACCGTTCGGAAGCCGCCTTGATGCCATCCGCCGGCGTTTAGGGTTCCCTGGCGGTTTTTATCTTTGCCTTCTATCATAGGCTGCCGGCGTCGTGCTATCTCTCTGAGTGAATTTTTTGAGCCGTGAGGTCCGTGTCCTCGTCTCTAGGGTTTCTGATTTCGACTCTTTGTCTCGGTTTTTAGTTTATGATGGCTCCGATAATAGTTTCTTGATTCAAGTTACGTTTTCTTTCTGCAGACATGTCAGGACCACTCGATCGATTTGCGAGGCCCTGTGAGTTCTTCTTCAATTACGTTTTCATTTAATTACTTAGATATTTCGCACAATATGTTTCTTTTGATGCTTTAAGGTTTCTGATAGTCATTTTGCTCTTTCTGTTCTTTTTCGGGTTTGGAAAATTTTCATCTATCTTTCTTTTATGAAATATTTGATTTTTTGCTTAACTATCTCTAGCAATTGTAGAACTTTTAAAGATCTGGTTTTTTTTAGCCTGGATCGGGTGAAATTGTAAATCAGGAGGATCGGATAAAAAAAAGATAAAAAGATTAATGTGAAATATGGTATTTCTTTTAATAAAAAAAAAGACCTCAAAAGGAGAACTTGGAATATGATTTGTGCAATAAATTAAAAAAAATGTAAGGCCCATTCGAAAGAAGAGTTTGTTTTCCTTCCAAGAAGCTTCAAGGATTGTTATCCTCCACCTTGCAGATCCTTTTTTACGTGTGGCAGCCATAAGTCCCCGTCATATATCACGCTTTTGACAATATAGTGATAATCTAATAACTACAAAGTGGTATGCCAAGAACAACCGAACCAAATCACCTGCAAACCACTGTCACCATGTGGCCTATGATGCCTTTGATCATCACTAGAAATGCATTTCACCTCTTATACACCAGGTTGGCATTGCACCAGCAGATTGGACAAGGACTTTCCAATTTACATGTCTACTATGAAATGACAAGAGCTTTTCTTGTTGGTCATGCACTCACATTTTATTAATATGGTTCAACTTGTTGAGTTAGCAAGATCATAAATTATATTATATGTGCTTCATAACAAATAGGCTTGACATAGTTGACACATGCCCTTTGGGGTTAAAATGAATTAGTACATTAGGTTTAGGTTCAGCATTATGCACCTTTAAGTTAGCTAAGAATCTACTTGTTGTATGCTCCATAAAGTTTGGCAATGCTTTTTGAAAAAGAATTTACTTTTATCCTTATGAATTTCATAGCCTCATATGTTGAAATTACTTCATTGGATGATATACGATGCTTTCTGAATGTGTGATTTTTTTGTTATGGAGTTGCAGGTTTCGAGGGGTCTTCCAGTCATGACGAGAAAAAAGAGCGGAAATCAGATGTTGAGAACTCAGAAGATGAGAGAAGGACAAGAATTGGATCTTTGAAGAAAAAAGCAATAAGTGCATCTACTAAATTCAGACATTCTTTGAGGAGAAAGAGCAGAAAAAAGCATGATACTCGAGTTAGCTCTGTTTCAATTGAGGATATAAGAGACATTGAAGAGCTACAAGCTGTTGATGCTTTTCGACAGTCCCTAATGCAGGATGAATTGCTGCCGTCAAAGCATGATGATTATCATATGATGTTAAGGTAACTGTCATTTACTTGCAATGTAGTTTTTCCTTTTGGTTTACTCACATGATCTCCAGTAAATACTCCTCTTTCCTTTCTAGTTTATCTATTGCTTCAGTCATTTGAAGCAAACTATATTGGCATTCTTTTCCATTTTGAGCAACTGTAACCCCTAATGATAATCTACCAAGTAAGCAAATATACTTTTGAATCAAAGACTGTCTCAGATAAAATAGATAACTGAATAGAATCTTTGAAATATGTGGAATGTGATCCATAAATAAAGATAAAAAATTGTGTCCCCTATAATATCTTTCTTCATTTAGGTGTTGAAGCTACTTAACAAGTGTCAAATTAGGATACTTGAGTTCAAGGTTATCATAGTTTTAGGACTCTTCCAGAATAATCAAGAGTGATCAGAGTGCATTCTTTTAGTGCTTTCTTGGAGTGAGGCTTAAGCTCAGCTTAATGATATATCTTAAAAGAAGTGGTCAGCCGCCAGTTTTTATCTCTGTCCTTGTACTTATTCTGTTCTTACATAACAGGAATACACACAATTAACTCCATGTTATGTTCATGTTATGCTTGCAGAATTTTCCAGAAATAGGAATTAGGATATATGTGCACTAAGGACTATAGAAAAGAAATTCATCCATATATGGGTCCACTATTATGTTTGTTGAACATGTATTTAGTATGAGATTAACATAGCAGTCCAAAATCCTGGTTGACCACATATAACACCATTGCTTGAAAGTGTATCTCTAGTCATCCATGTAAATATAGGTTGTTATCATAACGAAAGGGAACATCTGAACTTCTTTTTGATTGTTGTTGTTTGTAATGACCTCCGTATGGTTTGTTGGAAATCATCTTTCATCTTGGCTTAATGGTCTTGTGCTTCACAGTGAGACCGAGTCACACCATTTGAACTTCTCGATTATTGTTCATGGCCTTGTGCTCATTTGAGAAAGGGTCACTTATTCTCCATTCACTTACATTATACACAATTTAATAAAATTGTTTGCTGCTACTAATTCGAAGCTTTTTTTAATCATGTCGATGTTGTAGGTATCATGCCTTTATATTTTCCTTTGGAAGTTGTTATCTTATTTACTTACCTAATGGCATTTTTACCTTTAGATTTTTGAAAGCACGAAAATTTGATCTTGAGAAAGCAAAGCACATGTGGTCAGAAATGCTTACATGGAGGCAGGAGTTTGGTGTTGACACCATTGTTGAGGTAATAAACAAGTTGGTCTTCCTTCCTGAATTAAGTTTCTTGAATTTCATATACCTGTAAAAGAGTGAACTTATTTTATTCTTCAAGTCAAAATAATTCAATTGAGGATAAGCATGGGCATCATGGTAATGTTGCTCCTTCATGATCAGAGTAACCATAGTTCTAGTGATGAAAACAACCACTTGAATTCTAGTGATGAAAAGAACCCCTTCCTATGTAGGAATAAGGTTGCATATGTTGGCCCTCTCCGTGCCTCATATTGATGAGGTTTTTCTTGCTCTAGACCACCCTAATATCGGTTCAAAAAAATCTAATTGTAACTAAGGTAATGTCTAGATATCTGTTGATATAGGATATTTCAAAGGTTGCTAGGCTCAAAGGGATTCAGAGAAAAATAGGAGAAGAGAGAAAAAAAGGAATAAGCATAGGGGAAGATCCATTTCAACAATGAAGACACAAGCAGAGCAGATTCAAATAAATACCTGTACTTGAAGGGAGAGATTGATATTGATGAATCTCATCTTGAATAGCTTCACTTGATTGTTGAGACTTGAGATAAATCCGCTTTTCGTAGATGTTCTGCAGCTCCAGTAGCATCAGATTCTTAGCAAATTAGGGCATTGGTGGATTTTTTAATGTAAGAATTAAAATTCTGGCCCAACACTGATACTTAAACTGATATAATACCAACCCATCTGGTACCATATAATGTACCCAGTGTCAATACCAACCGGATCACTATGAGAAAAGAGAGAGAGAAAATGAGGAGGTGGCGGCGAAGTGCAATGGAGGAGAGAAGACAACATGGCAATGCAAAGCAGTGGAGGAGCATTGCTGCAGCGAAAGAGGAAGAAGAAAGATTAAAGGGTTCGATGGGTACCGGACTACCGGTGCTAGGCAATAAGCTTACAACTCAATTTCCAGCCTACAGCCTCATGCAACCGGTTATCAGTCAGCTTACTGCCTGAAAAGCCTGGTGCAGTAAGTTTACCAGGAAGTACTCTCGGTTTCGAAGTGGATGTAGCAAAATTGCTTCGTCCATATACTGGTCAGCTGTCAGACCAATAAAAACTGGTCTGCTGGTATAATTGGATGTATTATATTCATGTGGGTGCATGTTATTCTTTTGGACCACTCATTTTTTTATAGGGAGAAATGCTTTTCCTTTCCATTCATTCACTTCAAGACATATACTAGTGAATTATGGTTCAACATATTTGGACATCATAATACCATTTGCTACTGTACAGTAGCACAGATGATGAATTCCACTGTTATCACTCACAAAAAATGGAGAATTTTAGAGGGTCTGCATAAAAGAATTGATGCAACATGGTTAAAACCCAAAAAGTGGCTCATCTGCACAAATGCCTTTTGCCTCCTGACAATTCTAAAAGGAAGCTATCAAAAGAGTGGTAAATGAGATTGGTACCGGTGTTTGAGCCGAGGGGGGAGCTGGGGGGAGCCTTCCCGCTGATTGATGGTATATCATTTAAATACCAATTTTCTTTTGTGTGAAGTATCTCTGAAGAATCTGCCTAAACACGGTGTACAATCATAATATATACCATGACCAATCTGTTCATTTCCTTTTTACTTCTAGTGTCTTCCCCTGGTACATAGCTAAGCTTTACTACAGATTTGAGGTGGCTTATACTTGGATCCGATGTGCAAAACTTCACTGAGGTTGACATTTACCCAATTTTATCTCTTCATCAGGATTTTGATTATACAGAGATAGAAGAGGTTTTAAAGTACTATCCACAAGGTTATCATGGTGTGGATAAAGAGGGGAGACCTGTCTATATCGAAAGGCTCGGAAAAGTTGATGCGAACAAGTTAATGCAAGTGACAACAATGGAACGCTATGTAAAATATCATGTGAAAGAGTTTGAAAGTTGCTTCTTATTCAGATTTCCAGCTTGCTCAATTGCTGCAAAAAGGCACATTGATTCAAGTACAACAATTCTAGATGTCCAAGGCGTGGTATGTTATCAACATTTCACTCTGGATAACTTAATTGCAAATGTTATATAACTTTGATTGTCAGAGTGTACTGACAAGTTATCTGTCAATACTGATGATGCTATTTTGCTTTAGGGCCTTAAAAACTTCACCAAGGCTGCAAGAGAACTGATTATCAGATTGCAAAAAATCGACAATGATAATTACCCAGAGGAATGTGATTTATTTGAATACTTGTTTTTTTAACTTCCTCAAGATTCATTTCTTCATATTTTGTTTTGAGATCTATATTCTATAAAAAAATCATATGTTTAGTTAAGGCACCTCAGTAGAGTTCATAGGTGGCAAAAGATCCATGTAGTTGATAACTATCTTTAACAATTTGATAATTTTATGCAGACTTTGTGCCGGATGTTTGTAGTTAATGCTAGTTCAGGTTTTAAGCTGCTATGGAATACTGTGAAGTCATTTCTTGATCCAAAAACTACTTCTAAGATTCATGTAAGCCTATTGTGTCCTGTTTCGTAGCTTATATTTCCTTTTACTGTGATTTGAGTAAATTTCAAGTCTCAACACACTGCTTTGGCAATTATTCCCCAGGTTCTTGGAACTAAGTACCAAAATAAGCTTCTTGAAGTAATTGATTCCAGGTTTCTTCCCTTTCTATGTTGATTTGCATGTTCTTGTTATTGAACCGTTTGCTTTCTCCTCTTTATCTTTGTATTCTGAGCAGTGGTTTTTCTGGTTTCTCTAGTGAGTTGCCAGAGTTTCTTGGTGGTAGTTGTACATGTGCTGAGCATGGTGGATGCCTCAGATCTGATCGAGGTCCATGGAGGGACCCCAATATATTGAAGGTCTTTTTTAACTCTATGTATGCAAACATGCACTCCCACATGTGCACATGCATAAACACATACATGTAGTTGTTTTCAAGCCTGGTTGGAAGATAATATTTGCTTGTTTGAATTGTGACAAGATGGTTCTTAATGGTGAAGCACAATGTGCTAGGCAAATTGTTGCTGTTTCAAACTGTGAGGGAAAGATTATTGCTTATGCTAAGCCACGATACCCAACTGTAAGAACTGCAATATTTGCTTGTCTTACCGTTATTTATGTTTCTAAAAGTCATTTGGTTGGTGCACCAGATAAAAGGAAGTGATACATCAACAGAGTCTAGCTCAGAAGCTGAAGACATTGTTTATTCGAAAAAAACAAGCAACTATATCCATAATCCTCAGTTGGACCCTGTTCATGAAGAGGTGAAGTCTAATTCCTTTGGAGGTTAAAAAAGGATTTTATGGGTTTAAACTTTCATAGCATTGTCTCTTGTTTTCAAAAAGGAAGCTTTCAGATTGCTGAAAGGTGAATTCAACCTATAACATGTAGGTGATATCTAGTCATTCCTGGCTGGTACATTTTGATAAATGCCACTAGGGCATTGTACATACTTTGCAAGAGATCTTTGGGATTGACTAGAAGTCCAAGAAAAGAGGGCCAAATGAGAATTAGATTTTCATGTCAGTGTATATATTTTGCTCTAAAAGGTTTTAATTTGTTAAATATGATGTTATCTTGTCTAAAAAAATCTAAAACTGTGAAAGTCAATAAATCTTATAAGTGACACATGAAGGATTTCACATTAGTGAGTATGCTGAGTGCTGGTAAAATTCGGACAAGATTTGTATTTGCAAGCATGTTTCAGCATTGGGTTTTAACCCATTACTTCTACGAAGGCACCAGGCAAAGGTGTGCCAGCACACCTTGAAATGCATGGATGCCTGTGATTGTGTCAAGCTGGCACATACTTTCTACTGAACAGCATTGTGAATTGTTGCCAATTGGGTGATAACTTTTCTTTTTTCTGTTGGAAATTAGAAAGAGTTTTATGGCAATAAGTCAGGCAAACAGTCTGGATCACTAAATTGATTTTTTATCAAAGTTTTATATGTATGGTTATATTCTTTGCAATTAAGTACATAATTATCATTAAAAAATCCCATTGTAGCAGGTCAGCATAAAATTTATATATGTATGAATGTCACTATTGCTAAAATGTTACTTAAACAGGTTATAATGAATATGCAGGCCAAAATTGTTGGAAAGGCTTGTATATCTGATGCCTCTTCTGAGTATGAAGATTGTGTGCCCATGGTTGACAAGGTCGTCGATGTAGGATGGAAGAATCAAATTTCTAGTTCAGTATGTTCTTCCTCTAGAGGTTAGTGAAACTATCATTGATCATGCTGAAGCTATTGTGATTCATTATTATTAATTGTTGAAATTAAACCTGGAGAAATAAGAATCCCAAAGGACATCCCCAAGGACACATGTTTACTAAAATTCCAGATGAACTATTTGACTTATTTCCTGGATGGAATGGTTTTCCGGCCTTTGATTAGCGACATCTAGCCTACTGAAGGTACTATTGAAGAATGATTGAGTACAAATCTCATTAACCTTTTTCTTTTCCATTTTCTTGTTATTCTCTGCATGTTAATAGTAAGTTGAGTACCAAGGTTGATTGTGAAAGAATGATTTAACAATCTATTTGACGTGGTCGAATTTAATTTTCACTTGTTTTACTTATATATATATATATATATGATGCTGTGCATGTCTTGCTTATGGATGGACATAGTTCACTTCCACATAAGACAGTTGTAACCTGTTTCCTGATAGAAACCTACATCCACATCTCAAAAAGTTCAACCTTTTCATATGTTCACATTTTTATCAGAACATACTGGTTTAATGTAATTCTTAGCTTTTTATCGTTGTTGGTCATCTAGTTTGTATATATTGTAATATTGATGATAGACTTGGTTAATTACACAAGTTTGCTCATTACAGGCAGATTTTGGTTGTTTGGCATAAGTGAACCTTCAGAAGGAATTCGAGCACAAATTGTTACATGGCTTATGGCCTTCATTATGGCTCTCTATGCAATGTTCTGTTCAGTTACAAGACGTGTGACTAGAAGACTCCCAGATAATATGCTCATGTCTGATCATTGCTATCCTGAATTCGACCCAAATCCTATGCCTAAAGAGGAATTTCGACCTCCTTCACCTTCCCCTACTTTCAAGGACGTAGATATACTTTCATCAGTCTTGAAAAGGTTGGGAGAGTTGGAGGAAAAGGTTGACAAACTTCAAGCAAAACCATCTGCAATGCCTCACGAAAAAGAAGAATTGCTTGATGCTGCCGTTCGCCGTGTGGATGCTTTAGAGGCTGAGCTCATTGCAACCAAAAGGGTGAGCTTTATATTTTGTTCTCAAATCAGTACTCTCCACATGATGCATGACATGAATGCTTATCAGAAAAAGTGACTTTCATTTTGTTCTCGTAACTGATGACATGAAAATATTTCTTAATTGATCAAGCTGATGGTCATAAACCATATATGCAGCTCCAATGCTGCAATAAGAACTGTTTTACATTAAGATTGGCTTTGTGCTCATCGAACAAATTCTTCTGTTCTATTTCACCCTATGCTTTACTGTAAATTTTGTATTCTTTGACATTCACTGGATTGTTTACACAGCTTTGCAGTTCAGCTTTTTAGTTTCATCAGTCAACAAATTGGAGTGGCAACAGTGGTTTATGTAGTCTGCAACCAGATGGGTTACTGATAAGGAAGTCATATAATTACCTTTAGCATAGTTTTTTTTATGAACAGTTCTCAACAATTGGGACATTACAGCTTCTTGTTGTTGTCGTCATCATCGTTTGTAATACTACTGAATAAAATTTACATTAACATGAAATGGTGAAGCATGCATTAGTTAATTTTCAAACAAGTCTACAACTCAACTGCTTAGATAAATTTGTGTTCCAATGCTCATTATTTTAGGGCTAAATCTTATAAGCAGTTGAGTTGTAGACTTGTTTGAAAATTAACTAATGCATTCTTCACCATTTCATGTTAATGTAAATTTGACAATAAGATATTTGACAAGAACCTATTAGCATTGAACATAATCACCATTTAGATGACTAGTAAAATTCATATAAATACATTTTAAAGAATATAATGTAATGCATTAAACATTAATCCAGATATGCACACGAATATTGCTGCCATGTTTTTAGATGCATGGTATGTCAGCCCACCTCTAAGAGTTTATAGTGAATAAATAGCACAAAACATCACATGATTCTAGTTATTTATAGTGCCTTCAGAGTTGGATTTGCTGTGTGCATCAATTAGATGACTAGTAAAATTCATATAAATACATTTTAAAGAATATAATGTAATGCATTAAACATTAATCCAGATATGCACACGAATATTGCTGCCATGTTTTTAGATGCATGGTATGTCAGCCCACCTCTAAGAGTTTATAGTGAATAAATAGCACAAAACATCACATGATTCTAGTTATTTATAGTGCCTTCAGAGTTGGATTTGCTGTGTGCATCAATGAGATTAAAATTGTTCATCCTCCTCTAGCTTATGGTTTCATTTTGAATTAACAGAATTTGTAAATATTTTTTCTGTTTCATCTTGCGGGTATTTTATTGGGCTAGATTCTGCACAAGTTTGTGTGTTAATGCATCTGCTAACACATGCTTGCTTGCAAGACACCTATTGCAATGCTGGTTTTAATCTTTGGAAATGCTGCCAATCAAGAATGACCTCAAGACATCAAAATAAAGAGGGAGATGGCTGAAAAGGGCCATAAAGATAATATAGTTTAAGAAACCATTGAGGTGTTCTCTTATCCGAATGCCCACTTGAGGGATGATCTTTCCAAGTTGACCATGGGCTCCTAACCTAGGCTAGTTCTACTGCTCATGCATCTAAAAGCACAATTGAAATAAGCTGCTTGAAGTTTTGCGTTTCTTATTTTTGTAAATTTATTTGTATTTCTGATGGGTGATCAGGCATATTAACTTGTATTCATTAATTGTTTCTGATCAGGCTCTATATGATGCTTTGATGAGACAAGAGGAACTGCTTGCATATATTGACCAGCAAAAGGAGGCTAAATTTCGGGTAAGTTACAGTCAACTAAATATGCCTTTAACCAGTGGTTTTTTTTTTTTTGCATGTTTATTTTATGTGACTATTTCAAATGGAAGATTTAACTTAATATATGGTTTCATCAGTCCATATGTTCGATTCCTTTTATTCACACTAGATAAACTCTCAGCTTTGGTTGGTAGTCTTGTTTGTCTATCTGGAACATCTTTTGAAGAGAATTTAGATATTCATATACCACCCAAGTCCTGGCTAACATGTGAAACATATGGCTTCTATTTTTTCAGTGTGTGCTCCTTTAGGTTAATTCTCTAAATTAGCTTATTTCTGCCGTCAGTTGACTAGTATGAAAGTACCCCAATCTCAAGCGATGAAAACTACTATTGAACAAAAGGAAACAATATGACAAATAATCAATCAGGAAGTCGCCTTAATTTGGAACTGGTTGAATTTTGGTCCACTGTCGGTCTGTCTCTCAGAACACTCATAAGATATCTGGTTGAAAAATGTGATTGTGTAAGTGATTTAGGTGATCATCTCTTTTATTATCACTGGCACTATAAGATCTAGGGTAAAAGAAAGCATGAAGTGTGTCATCAGGAGTGGACCAGCTTCGATCACTATTAACCTTTAAGAACAGGAATTATTATATATGAAACCCAACTGCTCAAGGTCAAAGAAAACATCACTTATATTGAATTACAACAGTAATAATAGCATCCATCTGTCATTTTCAAGAAAACAATGGTTGATGATGAAGGCGAGGAGGTGTTCTTTCCAATCTATTTGTTCCTTCTTTTGTAATAAAATTTTTACTTGTTAGAGAGGATAGCAACTCCGTCCCGGTTTATCTTTGAGGTTGTGTTTGAGTGTTACTTCATTAAATGTATTGCAATCTTGAGAAACATATATTGAGATTATCCAGTGTCCTTGAGTAACATTTGGTGCAACTAGATAGTTGTTCTCGAGAGATATCATCATTCTGTAGTATAGATTTATATGATGCTTGTGATTTCCTAATTACTTTTTTTCCTGCCGTTCTGTAGAAGAAGAAATGTTTTTGCTTTTGAAGCATAACATCGGCACCAAATGACACGACAGCTTGTTCAAAATGGACTATATGATGTAATAATTTCCTAATTACTTCTTACCCCTCTGTTTTGCAATAGAAGAAAATTTTCTTTGCAAGCATAGCATCAGCGCAAATGACACGGCCAGTTCGCTCTGCAGTTTGTATTTAGTTTGAGACCACAAGGAACTTCCAACGAATATAGATTGTGAGATTTTTCTGCTTAATTAGATTGGGATTTGCTCGCTTGCTTGAATTTTAAATCTTCGTCACCAGTAACATCCGGAAAGAAGTGGCATTCTTATAGTAATGCACCTTATGTAATTCAATGCTAAACAAGATCTCGGGTTAATTAGATATTACTCTTGTAGTTAAGTTTTTTTTTAGCATCCTGATCCTTGGATTTAAAAATTTATATTAAAATTTTTATAATTATGAAAATAAAATATGTAGCTTCATTTATCCTAACATGGTTGGTTTTATTGATAGAAGCATGAAGATGATGAGTAAAACGATAATTTTAATATTTTAGTTATGTTTTCGATGGTGATGGATGACAAACATCGTTGGAGCTCACAGATGATTGTTGTGGATGAGGAGGGAGAGCGGCAAGTGAAGTTAAGGTAAATGGAGGAAGAAGAGGACGTTACATATGTCAACGCTTTGTATCTACATTGATGTTGTTCAGCAATTGTGTTGGTGACTAGAGAGATATGCAATGTGGTGGTATTGATTAGCCTTGTAGGCACTCCAAAGCACACATCTAATCGTCGGAGCATTGCTCAACTGTCCTTTTTCACTATCGAATTTTACTCCCGAAGCTTGATGGCAAACCAAATGCGATCGTGAGGGCCACCCTTAGTGGTAAGGTCGTGATTGTTGCCTGGTGTGGACCAACATGCGAACTACCACTTCCACGTACCATTATCCGCGTCGCAACCCCATCGTCTGACTCTAACCTAACAAGACAACCTTCATCCTCTCCTCAACCACCCCATGTCGTACCTTCGTGATCATCCGTCGAGGATCTATAGGCTTCTTCACCCAAGGCGCCATCGTAGACTCGGAGGTGGAGAGGCAAGAGCTAGAGGATGAGGAGGCCATGAAGTGCAAATGGGAGGTAGCAAGATCGGGATTGCAGGAAGTACAATGGGGGCTGACTTGTCACGAACTTACGTCGGACATACCCCAGCCAGCATCGAGGGAGTGGCAAACATGGTGAAGCATGAGGAAGTTGGTGCTATGAATGAGCGCATCATAGGCCCAACAAAGAAAGGTCGCATCTGGCTCGCAGTAGACCACTACTCCATATTTGCATCGTCCTCTTTCTCTCCCTTTGCCTCACCTCTTATTGTCGCTCTCCCTCTTCATCCACAACAATCACTCACGACTCACAACGACGTTATTGTTTGCCAAAGAATATTAAAATTATATTTTTGTTCATCGTTTTCGTACTTTCGTCGATAAAAGCAACGATGTTTGAATAAATGAAACTACATATTTCACTTTTATAATTATAAAAATTTTAATAATCTAGAGATTGAAACATTAAAGAGATCTAACTACACATGATGATTTATAATTAACTCCAAGATCTACAATACTTGTAGACTCGTCAATTTGCTGGTGAGGGAACAGATGCTGATGACCCTGCAATTAACTGCCCTGCTTTTGCCTCTCGCAGCAGAGTAAAAAAGTGATCATAATCAGAATGAGTACAAGATGGATTTGATCGATCATCTGCTATGAATTCTAATGATACCTGCCCTTGCATCAGTGGTTGCACCACAGGTTTTTAGCTATGAATTGTAGTGGTGGATGAGGAGGTCTTCTTGCCCAAAATACTTTTGTGGCGGTGGATGGGATCAATCCCATGTTGTTTCTTGCAGATCGATACGATACGATACTCTCATCAGGCACATCACTCACTATCAGTAGTTATCAGCTGTAGAACTCGGTTCAACCTAAGCAAGCATCCTTCGTTTACGAGACTTGCATGGACGTTATGGCTGTGGAACAATTAATTTGAGTCCCAATAAGAGATTAGGATTACCATGCAATATACTAACAGAAACTAGGTCAACTTTCTCCATTGAAATCAGAAACGATGGTTTTTGAGCTTAATGCATTTGATGCAGGACATCGACGTTCTTGTTGATTCAAAAGTTCATGGAGATCAGAGAGACTTCAGTTAAATCATTCTCATAAAATCATACAATTTAATGATTCAAAATACATAAATGTTCTAAAACCATAAACACATCCAACGATTAAATGCATGGTTTACATGAGTTAGAACTAATAAAATATAGAGCAAAGACTCGTTAAGAAGGAGATATATATGATGTCAATATGAGAAATCCATTCATCAGAATCCCAAGGAGGGTAACAGCAGTAGAATGTAGATAATTGCAACTCCAAACTAGATCAAGGGGCTCAAAAAAGTTCAATATTTAGCATCAGAGGAAAAAAGGAAAAACAATGCACCCAAAATCGTCCGCAGCAAGTTTAGGATTTTGGACCTAAAATCTATTCCACATATTCTTGAACATTGTAAGGCTTGAAGCCATTCTTTGAATTGTTCTAGTAACATTAAGTTATCTTGTTGGTGCTATTTCAGCAAGTTTAGATTAATGATGGATTGAAACTAAAAAGTAATTCTATCAGAACATGAAATGGTTACACTGTTCACAGGATGCACTAAGACAATGAAACTAACTGATCATATCCCAGTAGAGGGTAGAATGAGGTATAAGCAATCACTCTTTCCCACTAATAGGTTTCTGGAGTATTTTGAGCCACATCAATCAAGCACTGGCAGGAAAAACTTGAGTTCTATAACAATTCGTGTAGCCGAAAAAAAGAAAAAAGAATTATAAGGTTCTTCTAGCTGAATAAGATTATACACATGAAAAGTATTATTCGAATCCGAAAAACATGAGAAAATAAACTTGACCACAACAAAAGCAGAGTTCCCAGCCATGCAAATTTTGATCTTTCCAGTATCAAAACCTATGAACCACAAAGTACCAAGCAACAAACTTAATCACAACCACTGCAAGGAAACAAGACGAGACCATTACCAACAGCATTGATATACTTATCAAAATTTCAGATGTATTGGAACCGCTACTCGATTTCCTTTAACATATAAAACTATGACTCTGTGACCAGTCTTGATGGGACATCATTAGAGAAGTCTTCATTAAAGAACATCCATCTGATTCTGTGTCACCAAGATGCAAAATATTAGACCAAGCATGAGTGATAACAACAAAAAACCTACTATCCAGAGAAGTAGAAAAGAAAAGGAGAATGCTCTAAAGAAGCATATATTATCTTAATAGGAGAGCATCAAGGGCTTTTAGTACATCATTAACCTTTTTATCTTGGCAAAGAAGCACAAGATTCTTACGTAAATCCAGTGGTACTAATACAAATAGCAAGTCAAAGGCACATGAACTGGCTATTCCCAATAAATCATGAAGAAATTTGCTTCAGCTATTGAATGTTCAAGTGCTACATCAAAATGCTCACCATAATGCTGATGAAAACATCAGAAAGACAAGAAAACCAGTACTTCAAGTATTGTGTGTGTGTGTGTGTGTGTATATGCAAAAAGGAATTCTTTTCTTCTCCATCAATTCAATAAACAGTAAAATCAAAGTAGGTTTCTAACAGAGTTAAATGTGCAAAAGCATTAAAGAGGAGAAAGGTGCATCCTGGAGTTTCCAAATATACACTAAGATAAAATACAGGTATAACAAAAAGACAAGAAAACCAGCATTTCGAATATTTTTATCCTGAGCAAGAACATAATTCTCTTTATCAGCATAAAAGAAATTTTAATATCTCCATCAGTGGAATAGACAATAAATTCAGAGTCCGTTTCAAACAGAGTTTAAAGATGCAAAAGTTTTAAATAGGATAAAGGTGCAACCTTGAGCTTCCAGATTCACGAATATACACTGAGATAGACAGTGCCAGGTTTTGCTGCTTTCCAGCTTTGATGAAGTTGCATCATTGAGAAAATTCACATAAGTAATTTAGGTGGATCAACATATTTGTTCTAAAAGATCAAAGATGACAATAAAGACTTCTAGTGAAGTTCCAAGTATTATCTATACAGTTTCCATTATAAAATCTTGTATATGTAGATAACTCAATGCTTCTATTAGAAGATTCCGTTGCATTGTAAAGACAGTGACCTATTCAGAAAACAAAGAAGTAATGAAGAAAAACTACATGGATCAACAGCATGGATGACATGAGGGGGGGAAAAGGAAAAAGAAACAAGACAACAATAGCAGGTATAACCACTCCTCCACATATTTGTAAAGCTGCAAGCTTACAAAAACTCAGCCCCTTCGTTTCCAAAGGATTCCTAATTGTTTACAAGAAAAAGCAATAAGTGACATATTGCATGACAGTTCCTTCCAACAAGCATATTCCTAAAATGTTATATCCATTTTCAGCAGCCAGGAGTCGTGAATTTCAAAACATGCCAGACTTCTGCATTATTTCTAGAAACTACAAAATCAGCTCTGTTTGTAAGATAATTTTAACAAGTTCACCTCAGAAGAGCAAAGATTCTTCTTCGCATATGAAAAAAGGAGAGATAAAGAGTGAGAGAGAAGAGAGGGGGCAAGGCAGTTTGGTCAAATCACTATCCAGATTTTCATAATACTTCTCATGCCAATAATTTACCGCCAATATCAATCTTTTTGTGATTAATTAGAATTGCCTCAGCTCGTAAAGCATGTAGACTTGATCATTTTCTTCATTGTTTAACCAACAAAGTAGAAGATCATGCAATTCAAGAAACAAAAAGCAAACCACCAAAGCAATTATGCAGAGAAATAAATTCTTAATGGTTTGCAACCTAAAATTTTGAAATTGGTTAAGAGGTTTATCTCTCACAGTATACAGAAATTTAGCTGAAACTAACTTCAGGAACCAGAAACAAATGGTAGCATAATAGTTGAGTCTCATATCTAAACTCATTATCTTGTTAGTATAACTGACACGATATCACATTAACAATAGTCCTTTGATTATTGGCATTGTTGAAGAATTTTAGTTCTACTCAAATCAATGTAATCCCTACCTTACACGAAAATTTTGAATTTTGCTAAATCATTGCGAACCCTGTGTATCAAGTTTTTGCCTTACATTCTCTTAAAGAAATTAATCTTAACATTATCTCAAGTAGCTGAGTAGAGCTTGTTTAATTTCTTGCAGCCCTCTATTAGTTTTCAAATTTTGTAGAGATTACATTCAGTCAAGAGCTTTTCTTATGCCACTGTCCTCAAGTTGCTAAGGAATTGTCTCGACCCTCTTCCCGTAAGATTGGCAATTACATTGGCTGTCATATTTAAGTGAGCAAGCTGTGTTTAAACATTTAGTATTTCTTATTGAATTGGCAGTTTAATGAGTTGCCATATGTGGTCCTCTAAATTATGGTATATAGTTCCTAGGCATCTTAAATTGAATTCACAAATGTACGATGAACACCATGGACAGCTAATCATCATGTTCTTATGTGTGGTGAACAAGTTCACCAAGGCAAAATAATTTCCTGATCACATAGATAGAAGAAACAGATCTAACAAGCACAAGATGAAAGTCTGACCAAAGAGCCACACTCTACTAAGAAGGTAAAAAGGTCTCGGACTAGAAAATTTACCTGAGCTTATCTCGTAGAACATGCAAATACATCAAGCAATCCACAACAATTCCACCATGTTGCGTGATGCACAACCGGTGCGTCACCAGGCGACACCTACATACATCCAAGTGATTCCCCAGTCAGCACACTAGTTTAGTTCCATGAAAGGAGTATGGCAAAAGTCAACTTTAGCACCTCAGCAGTCGGCAAATTTTCAGCTTTCCCAGCAACACAGCGGGCGTCGCCACTCTCACCAAGCTGATCGACAGCCTCATCCGCATCAGGAAGCGGCACTTCTTTCACTCCGCCTGAAGTCTCCTCAAGAACCTTAGCAGCAACCTCATCAAGACGTCTATCCTCTTCAGCCAAAGCGACAACCTTTTCAACAAGAACAGCCGATTCCTCGGCTACTTCCTCATCTACCTTCTCAGATTTAGGGAATTCGACAACCACATCCTCCGATTCAGCGAAGGACTCGACCGTAGTGGTATAAGCTGGTTCCTCTACAGCAACGAGGGACTCAGCTTCAACTTCCTCTGCCAAGGCCGCTCCTTTGCCGCTCTCCGCTGTGCTATCAAACACAACAGCATCAGATCCTAACAACTCCTCGGCAGATCGAGAGCGATGGTGCTCCTGAGATGACGAAGACGATGAGGAAGATGTCGGGGATCCATCGTCGCTCTCCTTGCTGTCCTCAGCCGGCATCAACTCATCGTTATGCCCACTATCTGAAGAATAACCAGATATATACAAACGAGTTCAATAAAGAAAACATAGATACGCATAAAACCAACATCAAAAGGGCAGAGAAAGAAGAAAAAGAAGTCACCTTGAGAAGAAGGATCGGCAGAAGGGAGGGCCATCTCCTTCTTGCGCCTGGCCGCCTTCCGCTTCTTCGCACCAGACGGCATGACGATCGATCGATGGATCCAAATCTGTGGATGATACACTCTTCTTCTCCCTCCTCTTCCTCGAACTCAAAATCAAATTTTTCGTGTAGCAAAAAGGATCAAGAATCAAGAAAGCGAGGAAAAGTGGGAGCTTAAAGGGCGTTATGGTTGACCGTGGTGTAGTTAGGAAGGGGGAAGAGATTTAAGTGGGAGGAAAACATTGGCAAGGAAGGGATGGGCGGGGAGAGCGGGAGAATTGGAGTCAAGGAGAGCAGACAGAGACAGGGGAGCGGGCCTACTGGCGTACAGGTGGTGGTGGTGGTGATGGTGTTGTCTGCCTTCTTTTGTCTTGTTCTGTTCTCCGTTCGCCTCTTTTTTACCACCTCTTGATTGAACTACACGAAGTCGAACGAAGCAGGGGAAAGACGGATCGCGAAGGAGAAGACGAGTCCAGAGACTTCCCTTCTCCTCTTATATTCCTCTGTGGTTGTTCACAGCCCCTTCTGCTTCAGAGAGAGAGCAACGAAGAGCGGAGGAAACCTTTGGGCTTCAGTCTTCCCTTGTCTTTTTCTTTATTTATTTTGTCATAAATATTTAATATGTATAGTTCTCAAAAATTAAGATATAATATTTATTCCACCAATTTTAGTATAAACAAATTATTTAGATATTATAATATATTCCTTCGGATATCTTAATCTTTCATAAATATGTTATTTTTCTATTCTATTATGAGTGTCAATATGTTTGTAAAACATCTAGAATATTTCAAACAATTCCATTGATTATTGGTCGATTAACATGAAAAGCCACTGTTTTGAAGTTTTTCTTGTGCTCTGATTTTTAATTTTTATCTTTATTTTATTAATACCTAAATAATTTTTATCATTGTCATTTTCTCCGAATAACCATTATCAGTTACCACTATCGTCCGACCGTGATTGTCTTTGGCCCTTTATAACGTAATGCTCGTATCTATCTGATCATGTTGTCTCTATTATTTATTTTTTAAATTTTTACTCATGTATGTCTCATTAGAAAGAGATCTATAAAAATAAGTGATCCAAGACTTTTCTTCGTATCATCAACAGTACGCATGATATTATCATTGTACTAACATTTGTCTATATTCAAAATTATAATATGAATGATCCATCGACGTCTAATTGAGAGAAATAAGTGATGAAGTTGAAATAGAGGACACAAGCGATAAAAAAAATCTCATGGGATGGATACGATCATCACACACAAAAGACGACTACGATTGAACAAAAGCAAGAACATGACATCTTCTAAAAAAAATAAAAAGATGACGATGATGAAATGATTAAGATGTTTAAGATATTAGAGAAAGACAAAGTATCAATAAAAAAAACATGATATCTTCTAAAAAAATAAAAAGATGATGATGATGAAATGGTTAAGATATTAAGATATTAGAGAAAGACAAAGTACCAGATAAAAAAACACATGACATCTTCTAAAAAAATAAAAATAAAAAGATGAAGTTTTTCATCAAAATCTTTGATTATTTGACTTGCTATATCAAATATTCAAAACAGATATACAAATAAACTTAAGCCACGTCAATGGATCCAAATACATATCATTAAATTAAATGGTCGATGTCCATGAGATCATCTTAACCACAATTTTCACTTAGTTATTTTTAAAATAGATCTTAATATTTATTTATTAAAATCATATATATATATATATATATATATATATATATATATATATATATAATTTTCAGATGATTCGTTGGGTCTGCATGCTGTCACGAGGGTGGTGGCACACTTGTGGCCTCGATCGGCGTGCATGCATATCATTTATTGAAAGAAGAGGTCGACCTTGCTGTATTATTGTCCCCTCATGATGGATGAATGGTCGTACATATATGCATACATGTACTTGCGCTGTTCCATAAAAGAATAACATATCTCCCTCCATGTCCTAAGTCAAGACGTTGCATGACCCACACGCTAATTTGAATCCCACTCTCCTACGATGATTTCGACATATAGGAAAATATAGTTTCATAAGATGGGATCGAGGTTCCCAAAAGCTACCACATGGCATAACGTGATGCTGTACGTACTGAATCATGCCGACACTATACAAAAATATATAAGATAGAAATATAAAATAATATGTTTCATTAATATGAAAATATATGTGTTTTTTAAGAAGCATGATATGATATTTTGAGTGGTCATCTGATTTCGATTATCATCTTTGAGTCGAGTGATCGATTTGATTTGGTCTTAACCTCGTTTATGTATAGAGATCTAATGTTATCCAAAGTACTCGGGTCCTCAATATTATTTTAAACTTGAATTATTATTTTTATATATATGTTAAGGGTAATCATTATCGATGTTTGAAACAACCCAACATGATTCAAACCCAAAGACATATGAGTGTCTAAAGTGACTCCGTAATAACTCCGAAGTAGCCTTGAGGTGAAACTTGTACCAAGGTCGATATCAAAGAAGATTTTCTGACTTGATTCCTTCGATGCTCAAATTAATTCGAAGTCTATGAGTTTTTTTTATCGAAAGGAGAGCCATCTAGTATAATATCGAATATTGATTTTTATACCTGATGGATGAGGGGACAGTTTGCAACTACGCTAATGTCATCTTTTGACGTTTTATCCACATGGGCTATAAAGAAGAGACAAGTCCGAATGATCTTCCTCGGACTATTGTCCACAGGGATAGAGTGGAGGATGATTAATATCTTTTCTTTGTACCCTAGCCTCCATACGATGAAATATGTCGGATGATGATTGACCGTCTAACATATTCCTATCGACATGAAAATAATTAGTCTATTTAATGCTCATGTTAGTTTTGCTACGTGGAATAGTAGGAATTAAGTGAGTGAAATTAATCCTTTGGTATCACGAAAAAATTATTTTATAATAAAGTTTATAATAAATGATAAAATAATTATTTCCCACTAAATTCGATGCAAATTTATAATTTTCTTTAAGAAAATAATTGCATTTCAATTAGCATATATGAGAAGACTATGAACGCAATAGGACTGCTTCTTCTGATAATATGGAAAATATCCACCTCCACAAATTTGCAATCATTCTCAAGTAATTCAACCATTTGGATTTACCACCAAATTTAAATTGATGCATTAAAAGAATCACTAACCATAGAGCAAGAAGAATTGGACATGATAGCCGAAGATGCATAAGAACACACAAATCGTGAAAAAAAACGAAAAAGGAAAGCTTTTTAAAGGAATTCACCCATGTATATATATGCAAATGCATCAAAAGCATTTGTTATTGACATCATCGATTGCATCATGTTGGATGATATACTATTAGATTATACTAAGTAAAAGTCAAACGAATGAAAAGTCAAAGATATCGAGTTCACGTTCAACGATCAAAGGCGACTCACCCGACTCGACGCTTTTGGTGCCACCGCTTCTCTAGAAACTCGACACCTGTCCTTCTCCCACCTCCTTTGGAGTGCAACGCCTGTCCACCCACGTAGCATTCCACATCCTTCCATGTCCGGCCACCGGTGCCACGAGTCAACTCCAGCTCAATCCATCTTGCACGTCCTCCATACCGATCTGGATCCGCTGACTCCCAATCTTCCGCCATAACTTTTGGGCCCGTTGTCTCTAGATCATGGAAGTTTCTCTTTGAGGCCTTTATGATGATGCATGCAAGACCGTCATAATCTTTGACCTTTTTTGTGACGTACCATTAATCTCGAGATGTATGTCGAAATTATTCGAATAATAATAATAATAATTATTATTATTATTACATTTTTGCTTTTAATTTTCTTACTCTGAGGGAGAACTGAGTCTTTATGCCACGTCAACATGGCCGGGCCCCGTCATTATGCGGCAGCTTACGCGGTGCCGAAACGAGAACGGAATTCCTTTTCACACGTGATCCGAGTTGACTCCTGTTTCTGCCGAACGCCAGTCCGAAAGACATCAGAAGTCAACTCTCTCTCTCTCTCTCTCCTTCTGCCCCTTTTCGCGCCTGTATATATTGCTCTGCTCTTTGTTGAGATCCAAAGCCATCCCCTTCTTCTTCTTCTTCTTCTCCAGGATAGACAATGGTCAATAGACAGTGGCGTCGCGGCCAGACCATCGGCCGCGGCTCGACCGCTACCGTCTCCCTTGCCGCCGCCTCCCCCTCAGGCCACCTCTTCGCCGTGAAGTCGGCCGAGCTCTCTCTCTCCGCCCACCTGCAAAGAGAGCAAGCCATCCTCTCCTCCCTCCACCACCCGAACATCGTGTCCTGCCTCGGCTTCGACGTCGCTGCCGAAGCCCCCTGCGCGCCGCTTTCCTACAACCTCTTCTTGGAGTACGCCCCCCTTGGTTCGCTCTCCGATTGCATGATGAAGCACGGCGGCCGCTTAGAAGAGGCTGCGATCCGTTCCTATACGGGCGGCATGCTCCGCGGCCTCGCTTACCTCCACGCGAAGTCCTTCGCGCATTGCGACGTCAAGAGCCAAAACGTCCTGATGTGGCCGGACGGGCGCGCCAAGATAGCGGATCTCGGGTGCGCGCGCTCGATTGCGGGGGACGGCGACGCGGGGCGGCCGATCGCGGGCACGCCGATGTTCATGGCGCCGGAGGTGGCGCGAGGAGAGGAGCAGGGCGCGCCGGCCGACGTGTGGGCGCTCGGGTGCACCGTCATCGAAATGGCCACCGGGAGACCGCCGTGGCCTGATGTCGTCGATCCGGTCGCCGCTCTGCACCGTATCGGCTTCACATGTGACGTCCCGAAGCGCCCCACCTGGTTGTCGGACGAGGCCAAGGACTTCTTGGACAATTGTTTGAGGAGGGACGCGAGAGAGCGGTGGCCGGCGGCGCAGTTACTGGAGCACCCGTTCGTGGCGAACCCGAGTACAACTAGCTGCTTATCTGAGAGTTCTCTCGACCAGGAATGGATCTCCCCAAAGAGCACTCTGGAGAACGTCTTATGGGACTCTGTGGCAGACGAAGAAGAAGAAGACGAAGAGATGGAGGCGGAGGAGAGGATTCATCAACTGGCCACGTCCGGCTTTCCGACCGTCAACTGGGCACAAGATGACGATTGGATCACAGTAAGGATCAGCGAGGAGGAATCTACTGCTGTTCCAGTAGATGGTGATGAAGACAACGTTGGATTTGGTGTTAATGCTCATCACAGTAATGCTGTAGCGACGGCAGAGGAGAGAGAATTATGTACACCTGTTAGATATGTTGATAATGAAATGTGTTCTTTGATTATTTGAAGCGTTTTCTCTTTTATATACACAGCTTTAATTTGGTTATGTGCTCGTCACTTCCAAGAAGCCACGGGCTTTTTGGGGTCGGGGAACAGAGCTTATGGCCATTAAAGACGCAGCTCGCTAGGTTGCAGGTCGCAAGAAGATGCCCATTAGCAACAATTACTACCTCAGTCTATTAATCTCTCTCCTACATGCGGTGGATGCAGCTGGAGACAACTTTTTGACGGCGCCGTTTAAAGATCTTATCAGAATCCAGTTGTGTCTGCGCATAAATTCTGTTCTTTTTCGAGAACGAAACATGAGAAAGATCACTAGATCTGCATTGGAATCTAAGAGATCCAATTGCAAGTAAAATGTTTCTCCTTAATCAAAGTCAATCGCTTTGTCTCTGTTTCAGATCTTTCATCGCGACCTGGAAGACATCAAAATGGTGTGAAATCGTTCGAGACTTGAAAACTTGATCGGCCCTACTCGGGGACCAAATCAACATGGCCTTCTTCTAGATTTCAGTTCATCTAGAAGAGGGAGCAGATGGATCCTAACCAGAAACAGAGCAGCTTACCGACTCCGTTGCCGACTCGAAGACGTTGCATGCTCTTCAACCTGTTGACTTTTGGTCGATTGTTTGCTTCGGTTGCGTTAGTTAAAGAAGGGTTTCAGAATCTTCTTCTTCTTTTCAAAGTTGACTTTTCATTTGATGCAGCGGGAGGTCAACGAGATGTCAGCGAAGCAGGTCGTTTGGTTCACATCCTTATCGCAAGTGGCCGACGACTTTCTCCGAGTTCGGTCAGCTGCCACGGTTGATTACCAGTGTTTGTTCTCGCGCCAATTGCTCGAGTTTCTTATTTATGCTAGAGATATTTTAGTCTCTAATATGAGTTGACAAAGACGAAAAGTCTACTGTATCCATATCAACCTGAACAGTCTTCTCTTCACCCCAACTTGGGTTGGAAGGTTATGACAAGTCAATGGAAATGGCCAAATGCCAAGGAATTCATGACCAAGCACAGCAACATTAAGAATAATCCAAGTTTGGGCAATTATGCTATAATGGGCTCTTTTTGTTGCTTTTAGTCTCACATAAAGTCTGGTGTTTGCCTTTACCTCAGTGTGTGATCTTTATTCAGAAACATAATGTCTTCAATAAACAAAAGAAGATTAAAGATGTATCAAAAAAAATTTAGTAGATTATGCTGCTAGTTTCTTAGGTCAACTCTGCAGTAAAACTCTGGTTCTTGTTCAAGGTAAGAGGCAATTCCATCAGCATGTTCTACCTCATGTTGTCTCAGTGGCTTAGTCTCAAAACTACCAGAGTAATAAACATGACAGAGCAGTTCGTGCTCTCCTCGCAGTTTGAAGTAGCAGCCATGTTCTACCAAAGTCAACTCTGCTGTTTTCCAGCTCCACCTTGTCTCATCTGGTGAGGACACAGACACAGTCCTACGGCTGTACTAAGGGAAGGCAGTGTTTGGGTTGCAAGTCTACTTGTGTTGTGGGTTATGTCCGAGATTTGATGTTTGGCAATCACATTAAAATAGCTTTAATGCTTGGATTCAATAGAATCAACCAAACAAAACAAAACTCAAAGGATTTCTGCCTATTTCACAGTTGAAGAACATGGCCATGGAGTCTTTGTCTCCCATTCTACAGCCTAAAACTTCATGATCTTTATGGTCGTTGATGTCCATATATTTCTTGGTGAGCTCTGGCATTGAGCTCAACCAAGCTGCCATGACTACTGCTGCTTCAAGGTACAGCCAAAGAACCTCCCGCCAGCTGATCCAAATTGTTAGACAATCCAGCTTCAACTCTGCAGGACAAACAGGTGGAGATACCCTAAAGACTTGCAGCTGCAACAGGACAAGGTGATAGCAGGGCACAACCTGTACAAAACTATGAAGTCTGTACCCTTCATGCTTAATACTGTGTCTTTAACCAGTACCGTGATATCTTTTTGTGGGCAAAGCAACAGGCCAAAGTGGCCAGTGCCAAATCCCTAGGGTGTCTGTGACTGATATCTTTTCCCCACCCCCACCACCTCCATGGATTCTAACCTTCTTTCTCTGAAGCTTTTGCCTCTCTAGCCCCCCTATCCAGGGTTAGATTATTCCCAGACTCGTCTTTATGCTGAGGAGAGAAGCTTTGGAGAGGATGAAAGACACTACCGTGGCCACTGATGGCAACTTGAATCACAAACACTGATGCAGTACTCCCTCCATTATCCTTCTGCAAGCAAAGCAAATGCCTGCTGCAGTTCACTCATCTGAGATGAAGTATCCTTGCGATGAACAGGACCTTTCTCCGGGAGGCTCTTGCGTCCGAGCGGCTGAATCACCCGGGGGAGGTTCACGGGTCGGTCCCAACACGTCAGCCGAAAAGGGCCACGTGGGGTCCAACGCAACAATAGCGATGCTCGCTGCACGCGCATGCTCGGGTGCACCTCCGCTTGCTGCTGCCGCTGCTGCTCATCAATGGCGCGTCGGTCGTCTCCTGTTCAAAATTTTCGTCTCCTCTGCTGCGCTTCTTTTACTCGCGCACGTCTCTCTCGATCTCATCGGCATTCGCGTCGGTCGTCCCGCTGCGCTTCACACACACACACTCTCTCTCTCTCTTGCCTTTCTCGTAAACGTAAAAGAAAAAGCGAGCAGAGAGAGGGGGTGAGAGAGAGAGAGAGAGAGAGAGAGAGAGAGAGACAGAAGCAGAGAAAAGAACAAGAAAAAGGAATAGAGGAGACAGACTCGAAAGCAGAAATAACAGCTGACACTCTTTCTTTGCCCCCCTCCCTTCCTCTCTCTCCTCTATTTATTTTCTCCCCCACCCTTTGTCTCCGTCACTCACCAGAGATCCCAACCAAAGGAGAGAGGAGCAAGAAAACAGAGAAAGAAGCAAAGAGAAGAGGTGGGACGGACTCACCAGGGTCTCTTCCGGAATGTGGTCAGCCCTCGGGACCTCTCCTTCCCCAACAAGGAGGAGGAGGAGGAAAAGGTCAGTGCACTGTTGCTAATCCTCTTCCTCTTCCTCCTTTGTCTCTTAAAAGATTCTTCGCGTAGAGTGGTGTTGTTTTTGTCATGTCGTTAAGGGTGGGTGGGAAAGAAAGAGGAAGGAGGCGGCTCTCCTCTTCTTCTTTCCTTTGCTTTTGATGCTATTTTGCTTCCTAGTAAGTATCATGATATGTGGTATGAGTGAATCCCTCTGGGGAGGGAAGGGACTTGTGGGAAAGAAACACTGTGAACTTTTGGTGGAGCTATTCATGTGAATGACCGCTGATTTCTCTTCTGACAAAGGTGAATATGTAGCAGGCAGACATAAAAGGAGAAAGAGAAGATTCAAGTGATCGCAAATGATGAATTTGCTGATCCCAAAAGTTTTACTTCTGTGGCCAACCAAGATGAGAAACCTGTGGGCTGACAGATGATACTTTGCAGTAGGAAGGATAATGTTCTTCAGGTTGAACATTGCATCAATTGATATATCATCTTACCAAGATGAGAATGATGATGCAAAATTCAAATATTTATCTGTATTTTCAGTTTGATGGATGATTCTGTCCAATGCTGATGAAAGCTAGTTAGTACGTTGTGATAGGTCAGCTAGAATTGATCTTGATAAACTTGTGGGAATTGTGACAGAATTGTTTTCAGTGGAAAAGCAAAGTGTGGAGAGGCCATTGCTTTGACTTGTTTTTAAGGCCTATCTTTTAGAGGTTGACTGCTTCTAATGGTTGTAGAGAAGAAGGAAGCTCTCAAGAAACTGGAAAATTGGTCTTCAGCAGATGGGTTGATCAACATAGACAAACCTTGCTGATGATGATGAGGGAGAAAGAATATAAAAGGCAAATGAAATATCAAGGGCATTAAACATAGTGATACATGGGACCCTAATGTCTGACATAACTTCCACAATAGTTGATGAGCTAAACACATTATGGACTTTGAGGAATGCCTTAAGATTTTGGAAGTTATGTTAATTTTGGAGTTTTAGGGAGAAATAATTATTTCCACAATAGTTATTTTCAAAGAATGTACAAAATGTGCTTATTACATTCTTCTACTACTTTGTACAAAATAAAAAAGAAATTATATTTCTTTGAGTGAAGGCAAATTTGGGTCAGTACATAGAAGCTATTGCCTCTTTGGAATGATCCTACTGAAGAGCTGGTAAAAGTCATCCTCTAGTTACATTATGTACTTTGGTTTGAATGAAGGCCCTAACATTATGTACATTCTCATTTGTGCTAAATATTTTACGGTACGAGGAATGTATATGTTTTATCATTCATGCCTTAATAATTTTCATCTGGTGATTATCTATGTGGAGCTATGAAAACACTCAATATCTATCAATAATCCTTGTTTAAAGATTAAGCTTGTGCTTACCCTGTTCATAGCAATTGGAAGTACCTTTATTAAAGGATGGGTCGATATCTTCTTTTACTAGGACATCCACTAGTATGTTTTTTGTTCTTTGTAGTTTCTGATGTTGAGCCAGACAATTGAATGCCTCCATAACTTATTATTCTTCATTTCTAGGTACCAAGATGATGGTGATCCAGGCAACAACAATGTGCTCCTGCAATAAGACACCAAATTCTCTAGTCCTTTTGATTCTATTAGTCAACATGAATTAGATAAGGACATGCTTGGAGAACTAGGGAATGAAGCCATTGGTCCGCAAGACATAAATATTTTGGGTCATTATAAATGACATTTCTCATCTCTATTTCTAGTTCAGTTCAATGACATTCAGTTCAGTTCAATTCTCTTCCTTGTTGGTATTTACCTAGGTTTATACTTCAGTTCAATTCTCTTCTTGGGAGATGAATGCTGACAGGTAGCAACATATATCTTCACAAAAACCCAAGGTAGAATTCGGCCATAAATTCTATTCAGAGCAAAAAAACTTACTACACATGCCTTTACAATTTGATTTGGTGCATGTACTTCTTATTTATATGATATGAATGAATGAACATGCACATCTTCAACTTGCAGGGTTTGCATGTGTGTTTCTCGTGCTAATGCCATCAGAGAAAATCAACAAACAAGTCCAATCTAATGTAAATGTTTTGTTACCTCAAAATATGTAGCTGTGGCGACTTGAGACTTATAATTATCTGTTGTTATCTCAACATATATTTCCTGAGACAAACGCATATACAAAGCTGTGTTGTTGAGAACTGTAAGTAACAATTGTTGTAGGGAGTCTTAGTCAATACAAGAGATTTGTTAACTCACCTTCATGCAAGTACAAGCATCTACAGCTTCTGGGGACCAAGGGCTTCATGACCTCTTTGACGATCCACCACAGCATGCAATATCCAATTGATTGACAGGTTCCCTTCAAGTGAGAGTTCTGAGTCATTGATCAGATAATGCTTGCAGAGACAACAAAAGATGACGAAGACTATATATCCCGAATAGGTTTTATGCTTGCAAGATGGACCCCGAATAGCTTTTATACTTGCAAGATGGACAAGTCTATGCATTTGTTAAATAAGGCCAGAATAGATAGCACAATAAATTACAATGCCCATCGAACTGGTCCGAACTGGTTCTTCTTGATACACATGTGAGAAGAGTAGAAGAACTACAAGATTCGGCTTTGTGAGTCAGCATGTGGAGTCAATAATCATTCTGTCTTTCAGTTGCCTTAAAATGCTACAGTTCCTGCATAACAAAATAACAGGTCCAATATAGTCATGCAAGACCATGTAATCATGCAGAAATTATATCATTTATCACAGAAAGGATGTTCCTTGATGCAGAAGTCAAGAAAAGGGAAAGCATGACAAACATTTGATATATTCAAACACGGTCAGACGGTTTATTAACTGGGAAATCTTCAGCTACATAAGTATTAAATGTCTCGACTCTCTGTCCTTGGGCGGATACACTTGTGTTACGAGGCCGAAGAATATACCACAGTGTCTTTCAAGAGAAACAATTAGTACCAAACAAGAGTTGTCAGACAAAATGATATATAGGCAATATCTTCTAGGAGAATATACCAAGCAGCAATCATATCATGAAAATGTGCCAGGTTAGAAATCACTAAAATTGAAAAAAATAGAATCCTTTTCTGAGAATGATGACTTCATATTAAGTAGAAGATCACTGAAAAAATTTCCATCCCCAGATACAAAATTTGAAAAGAAAGCAATTGGAAAGTGAAGGCAATTGAGGTGAGGTTGAATTGGAACAGTGCATATGCTCATTTTTTTCATCACATAGAAACATTGCAAAATGGCCATGAAGAGCTGCATGATGCATAATGGTGGTAAATCAATGACACTGTAGAATGAGCACAATGGCATAATTGCTCACTGTGACTGCATAATAGCCACAAATAACCAGAGATATACTTGCTTGTGGATGCCTTGTGTATATATAAATGAACTTTTGCCAATGTCTACTCTCATTTTATGTCCGAACAATGTTATCCAAATTGCAATTATAGCTATTACTGAGTTGATTTAGACTGTCCAGATCATTAATAGTTCCATTACCCAGTTCACCATAGTTTCTAAATGTATGTACTTTCTCTTAGCAGTAATAACGCAATAGACAGAATAGTTGCATCTAAGAAAGACATTTTTCTTCTAAATACACAATGACAAGTCAAGACAAAGAAGTCACCTACATCTATGGTTAGTATCTAAGAGAACTGGAATAAACACAGAAATATGAGACTGTGATACTAAAAGTATCAGCCATGTTAGATATGATTTGATTTCAACAGATTGATGCAGAAGCAAAAAATTAAGACCACCTTTGCTCACAAAGATTTATCCTATTCCGTCATTTCAGTGATCTTGTAGTCTTAATAAACTTGTTTCAATGAATCCAACTTGTACGTAGTAAACAAAAAACATGAGATGGGGAAATTTAGGTGAAATTACCAAAAAAACAAAACATAAAACTGCAAAAAGACGAAACCAGAATGCACGAGCTATTGTAATGTTACACAAATCTAGGAAATTCACTCGTTAAAATACTCTCACGCAGGATGTTAACCAGTTAAAGTAAATAAAATTTTGATACATGCGCTTACCTGCTTCACATTGGTGAAAACTAATCACCATCAGCAGGTAACAAGTACTCATCACCATGGCCCTCAAAGCTAGCAGCCGAAGAAACAAGTGCAAGGGTGTTCACTGGCGACACTAATACAATCAATTTGAGAGTTATTAGAAATTATTGATCAACAGACAAAACTACAACTTTGAAATGTGTCTTACCCTCTGTTTCATCTCCTATCCAATCTTGTGCACATATCAAGCATTCTACAATCACTGCATCGGTCGCACTTAAATAGTGATTTAATGATCTCGCTTCACTGTCTAACGGAACTACTGAAATAGGAATTGCTAAAATATCACGAGCCATCATAGAAAGAGCAGGATATTTGGCAGCATTATATTTCCACCAAGCTAAGATATCAAAATTGTCATCAAGACTTTTTGAGGGATGAACAGCTTCTTCCAAGTACATATCCAGATCAGATCTTGCTGGATGACCTGATGACGTCTCTTTAAGATACTGATCCAACCCACGTTGTGTGTCAGATAGTGTGACACGAGAAGATTTACATTCTGCACCATTCCCATGGTCAGCACCGTCATAGCTACTACTATTTCCACCATAGGAGGCTTGGTTTTTTGAAGAATTAGCAGACTGGCCTATATATTCATTGTACAGATTTACAAAGCTGTCACGAACATTATCGATCTTTGTCTTGGCTTCAGATGCATCATCATAAATTCGATTGAAGAAGTATTCAACTGGCTTCATCTTATATCGAGGATCTAAAACAGAAGCGATTGCCATTGGCATTCTAGTTAAATCCCAATACTGTTCAAATTTCTCAAGCATCTCTTTGGCCATTGACGCAACAAAAGGCTGCGGGCTACTGCACCAGGACTTCAATAGCAAATGAATACCACACATATCTCTAAAAAATAGATTGGAAGTTGGGACTCCTGCAGCAGAAAACTTGACCATAGCATCATTGTAAAGCACTTGTAGACACCCAACAATAGCTCTAACATCACTCCAATCCTTCGGTGAAAGAAAGCATGTGTTTTCCACATCATTCTCTGCTAAGTTCTTAAAAGCCTCTTGATATTGACATGCAGTTTCAAGCATGAAGTATGTTGATGGCCAACTAGCTGGAGCATCAAGAACTAATGGCTTTTGTGGGATGCCCATTTGCTCGGCATCTTTCTGAAATCTTGCTAGCCTGTCTTGTGAGGATTTTACATTTTGCACGCAAGCACGGACTCTATCAATGATTTCACAAGCCAATTCGAGGCCTTTCTGGACAACAAGATTCAGCAAATGACCACAAGATCGGGCATAGAATAGATCACCATTTGAAATAAGGAAACCCTTCATACGAAGGGATCCAAGAAGCTCACTTGCCACCAAATCACTGGTTCTACAATTGTCGAGAACTATGCTACATAGCTTCCCATCGATATTCCACTCCTGCAACTTCTCCAATATAATTTTACTGATTTCTTGTTCCTTCTCTGGACATCCGACATGAGCAAAGTTAAGGATCTTCTTCTTAAGCCTCCAATCATTATCAACATAGTGGCACGACACACAAGCATACTCTACATCCTCATTCGACCTCCACACATCGACATTGAGGCTGACCCGAGAATGTAGCCTGTCTAGTACTTCATGCAACCTCAGCCTCTCATTCTCGTACATCTTCATGCAATCTGCCTTCACGACATCGGCGGACACCAATTTAAAGAGTGGCTGAAGATTCCTAACAAATGTCCTGAAGCCGACATGATGGACGATGTTGAACGGATACCCATGCAGAATGACCATGCGGGCGAGATCTTGCCGGCTCGCCTCCTGATCAAACTGGGAGTGATCGGAACTCAGAACACCCTCACTCTTGGCGTCGCTCGACGTGAGGACGAGCCGGCGGACGACCAGCTTCTTGCGCTTGATCCGCTTGGTAGATGTGCAAATCACCAGGTGGTTCTTCAGATGCGTCGTCCCACTCCGGCTGCTCGCCGTGAGCTGCTTCTTGCAGTGGTTGCATACGGCGACGTAGCTCCCATCGGCCTTGCGCTCCTTAGTGAAATCATTCCAGACCAATGATCGCAACTTCCGGGCTCTCGGATTGTGAACGGCAATCGCGTTGCTTTCATTGGCGTCCATCCTAGTCGACTACGGCATATACTCGATCATCTACAGCACGATCATATCCATATCTACGAACACGATGATACACCATATAAAGAAGAAACATCAAAGAAAGAAGCTTACTTGGATTGGAGAAAATGAACAACGATCATATGACAACCCGGTAAGAATTGCATCGAACAAGACACGAGCTCGATGGTATGTCACCAGAAGCAAATGGCTCGAAACAGATATCTTCGAAGCCCTAGTCGGAGCTCCGGAGGAAGACGGAAACGACCCTCGATGTAAGCGATCGAACGCCTACTTAGGACAGTCTTGGGGCGGGGGGCGAGGGCGAAGGCGAGGAACAGGGCCGGGCGGGGCGGGGCGGAGCGGAGTTAGGGTTTCGGTTTCGGATGGGAATGGGGGATCGAATCGAATCGATGTGGGAGATGAATAAGCGGATCGCGTTGGTATCAAACGCTATCCCGAGTTAAATAAGATGGGTCGACTTATATCGGTGGTGTTACCGGGCCGGATCGCTCAAGATACGAACTCGGGTCCGATAATTAACGGATGCGGATTATCTTAGGAAACCGGGTCAGATGTTGGATCTTTTCATGTTGTTGGTTACGGATTATCCATACTCGACCCGATGCTGACTTTGAAGTTGCTGTTGAACGCTTGATTCAAGTCTCTTTTGGGTTTCGAGCGCGATGAAACTATGCGGCGACGGAGGCGCCACCTGCCACTCCCTCCTCGCCGACTACCGCTCTCTGCTCGCCCGCGGTCTGCCCCCTCCCGCGCACACCTTCCCTCCCCTCCTCCGCGCCTGTGCCGCCTCCTCCTCCGTCTTACTCCCCCTCGGCCTCGCCCTCCACCTCCACGCCCTCCTCCTCGGTCACTTCCCCGCCGACCCCTTCGTCTGCTCCTCACTCCTCCACCTGTACTCCTCCTCCGGCTCCCTCCCCTTCGCTCGCCGCGTCTTCGACGATAGCCCACTCAAGTCTTCCGTCGTCCCCTGGTCCGCCCTCATTGCCGCCTACTCCCGCGCCGGCCGGCCCGGAATCGCATTCTCTCTCCTCCATGACATGCGCCAGAGCGACGTCCGCCCCAACTCTGTCACCTTCCTCTCCCTGCTCCCGCTCGATCTCGTTCCCCTCCAATGCCTTCACGCCTCCGTCGTCCGCCACGGCTTCGAGTCCGACCTCGTCCTGGCCAACTCCTTGGTGAGCGCCTACGGGAGGTGCAGCGTCGCGCTGGCTCGGAGGCTGTTTGATTCAATGCCCCTTAGAGATGTCATCTCGTGGAACTCACTGCTTTCCGGTTACTCCAGGATCGGTTGCGTTCGGGAGGCGTTCGATTTGTTTGCCGAAATGAGAAGCGACGGAATTCACGCCGATCATCCAACGTACGCATCTCTGTTGTCCTCCGTCGTCAACAGCAGCGATGGAGGAGGAAGAGAGGGGTTGGTTCGTTTAGGCAAGTTAGCCCATGCGGCACTGTTAACATCTGGGCATGAACTGGACGCCCACGTCGAGACCGCGCTCACCGGCATGTACTTGAAGTTTGGGGTCTATGGCGACGCGTTTCTGCTCTTTGAACGCTCGTCGGACCGGCGGGACGTCGTGTCGTGGACCGCCATGATCTCCGGCCTCGTCCAGAGTGGTGCAGCTGACAAGGCACTGATAGTTTTCCACCAGATGCTGCGGTCGGGACCGGCGCCCGCGGCTTCGACCTTAGCCAGTGCTTTCTCAGCCTGCGCGCAGTTGGGGTCGTCCAAACTCGGAGCTTCCATCCATGGTCATGTGTTCCGGCAAGGCTTTCACCTGGATGTTCCTGCCCAGAATTCACTCGTCAGCATGTACGCAAAGGGCGGTCGTCTGAGGCAGAGCCTGTACGTGTTTCAGGCGATGGAGGATCGAGACCTCGTGTCGTGGAACTCGGTGATCTCGGGCTGTGCTCAGAACGGTCATCTGGTTGAGGCCTTCTTCCTTTTCGGCAGAATGAGGGTGGAGTCGCAGAAGCCTGATACGATAACTGCGGTTGCGCTCTTCCAGGTATGTGCCGCCATGGGCGCGCTTCACCATGGCAAGCTGGTTCACTGTTTTGTGATCAGACACGAGATAGATCCGTCCATCGCCCTCGATACATCTCTGGTCGACATGTACGCGAAGTGCGGCGATCTGAGAGCGGCTCTGAGATGCTTCGCGTCGATGCCAGAACAGGATCTCGTGTCGTGGGGTGCGATCATCGCTGGATACGGCAGCCATGGAATGGGAGAATTGGCTCTTCGAGTGTACAAGGATTTCCGCAACAGGGGAATGGAGCCGAACGATGTCATATTTCTAGCCGTGCTCTCGGCTTGCAGTCACGCAGGGCTTGTTTCCGAGGGCCTCAGGATTCTGAAGTCCATGACAGAGCAGTTCAGCTTGAAGCCCAGTCTCGAGCACTGGGGATGCGTCATCGATCTCCTGTGCAGGGCCGGAAGGTTGGAAGAAGCGCTGGGTTTCGCGAACACGATGACGCCGAGGCCCAATGCAGATATCTTGGGGATGCTTCTTGATGCTTGCAGGACGAAAGGATTGGTGTCATTAGCGGAGGCGGTGGCGAATCAGATAGCTGCGCTGAGGCCGGATTCTGCCAATAGCTACGTCCAACTGGCTCACAGCTACGCCGCGATGCGAAGGTGGGATGGCGTGGGAGAGGCGTGGGTGCAGATGAGAGAACGAGGGTTGAAGAAAGCACCGGCATGGAGTTTCGTGGAATTGAATGGGATCATCACCACATTTTTCACAGAGCATCAGACGCACTCTCAGCAGGATGAGATACTCTTTTTGCTGAAGATGCTCAACGGCGAGATGAGAGAAATCAGTGGAAGCTCCGCGTATCGGCGGTGGGAGAGCAGTATGTTGGATTTTGGGGGCGATTCAGGTGAGATAGGTGACGGTTGCTGGTCTGCGGTTGCATGAAAGAGCAAGCAAACAGTTACTTGAGAAGTCATGGCAAATGCAGGCTTCGAGATGAACATAAGATACGAAAGCCCTGCTTCAGGTAAAATTGAGAGGACATTGGAAAAAGCAGTGGCGAAGCTGTGGTTTTACCTTGCTGTGCCAACCGTGAAATTGAACATTAATCAGCTCATCAGAAGCATCATATGACGAGAAGCCAAGCACCATCGGAGAGTCATACTACAAACAAGGCTAGTGGTCTCGGGACCGACACGGTTTGTTTCGGGTCCGAATGACGGGGATCTCCCTAGGCGGTCCTCGAGACCGTCGAGGCGATCGGTTGCGGTGTTCGATTGGGACGGGGTCGCCGTTCCCTCTGGGCAGGAACTCCTCGCCTGCGCGTCCGGTGGGGACCTTCGGCTTTGTACCTACACAAAGGTCGGGTCGGGGTGCTCGGCCTGACCCCCTCGACGATCTAGTCAGATGAAGTGAAGAGGTGTTTTTGTGTGTGTTTTCTTCTCTCCTCCCTCCCGTTCAGAATACGAGGGTATTTATAGGGAGGCTTACTATTTTCTGATGTGTCTGCTTGCAGGGGGCAGGCTGGTAGCGTCTGACACTGGTGTTGGCGTGGCGTGAAGGATTGGGCCTGAGCAGGGCATTAATACGTCTCGATCGACGTTCTGGTCCATTTGACTAGGTGGTGTCAGGTCAGCCGAGGCGTTTTCTAGGGAAGTTGATGTCATCCCGAGTCTTGTTGTCAATATTACCCTAATCACCCATGAGAATAAGAACACGGGTGCCAAGAAACATAAGAAAATAGGTATCAATGTCTCTTGGCGGATTAATTATATATTACATTAGTTAACTTTAGTATTGGTCTCTATAATTTTAAAAATTATATTGATATCTCTATAATATTTAGGTCTTTTTATCTTAATATTATCGATTTTATTAACAAGACACGAAAATAAAATATAAAAAATATATAATTTTAATCTTTCAGTTGGTGGTGATGGATGATGGTGCCGCTAGAGCTACGGATGGTTGTTATGGATGAAGAGAGCGACAACAAGAGAGGGCTGCTCGGTAACAACATCAATAATGGGTATGATGGTGTCCTCTACATCGACGACGTACTTAATGTCGAATTCCAGGACACATTTTTCTATCGTCGTCAGATACCTTTGTTGGAAGCTCGACAATCACTTGTTGCTAGCCTTCCAGAGCTTTCCTTTCCTATCGACGATAGTCGTGATGAGTATAACTCCTTCGATGTGCCTCCCATATCTTGTTTTTCATGCTCATGTCGAAATTAACGCAATAGTGGGGGGGGCAATAGGAGCTCTAGCGACCCTAAGTTTTGGGTCGAGCGATTCGCCCAACGGGTTAGTGACGAGGCACTCGCCATCTTTGCTATAGATGTTGCGGTGGTCACCACCATCTGCGTCGATATCGATATAGTTGCCAAGCGACATTGCTATACATCTGCATCGACGTTGATGTAAATGTCGAGTGGTCAAAGGATCACTTGACATTTGCATTGACAATTCTTTCACCGCTCAATAACTATGTTGATGTCGACGTAGATGATGGTGACTATCGCGGTGTCTATGATGAAGATGGTATTCGCTTCATCGCTAACTCATTAGGCGAATTGCTCGACCCGAAGATAGGGTCACCGAAACTCCTAACGCACCCCTCGTTATCATGCCAGTTCCAGTATGGACATGAAAAAGAAAAGATGGGGGGACTCATCGGAGAGGAAATCTATTCATTACGATTATTGTTAACCAGAAAGGGAAACTCAAAAAGGTTGGTAAGCAAGCGATCGTTGAGACGATAGTAAAATAATGCAAGTCCCAAAATTCGACATTAAGTATATAGTTACCAAGCAATCCTCATCTCTCATTGTTCTCCTTATCCACAACACTCACTCTCATCCTTAACATTGTTATCATCCACTATCATTAAAACTATTTTTTATTTTTAATAAAATAAAAAAATTTAAATAAATAAATTTAAATATTTTATTATAATTTTTTTAAATATAAGAACCGTGATGTTAAAGATAACTAATTTTAGGAACAATGTATAATTACTCCATACCGCCGTTGAGGCTACCTTCTGCTACCTTTGTTCGAAGCCGCTCAATTACCAGATGGCTCGGTCGTTGTTCCTGTAGGAAGTCCGATATAAACATCCCCCAGCTCACATAAGTTGGTACAGATTGTTGTCAGCCGAATACAAAATGTTTAATCACCATTTCACACCCATAATGTCATTCGTCTCCATGACACCCACCATACATCAGGTTGGTCAACCAGCGAAATCGGAGCATACAGCTTCTGTTACTAGCGACCAAGGGGGTTTGATTATAGATTTCAAACATCAGCTCTGTTCCGGAGACATACATTTAACAGTAAATATGGATCGAAGACAAGTTCTGCAGAACATTATAGAACAGTTCAGACATGACCGAGTAACAAAGTAACACTTGCCATGAGTTGTGACTCCAAGCATACACATATACTCAACATAGTTCCCCTGACTAAAATAGACTGCTAACTAATCATCATCGTCAAGTACACTTCGGCGTCGCTGGATCTGACAAGTAAGGCCAGAAAGAAAAATCAGCATAATTGTATTTTGCTTCCAGAGGAATAAACAAGGCACAAACTAATGCATAAACAGCTTTTATGTTGCATGGCTAAATGATAAGCATGGTTAAGTTCATGAATGTTCTCATGTAATACATCTTATTTTCAAAAATAAGCAACTTACAGTAACTTTTGTCTGTTTGCTTGTTTGGTTGTTGATCTGCTCCAGAAGTGAAATAAGCTTCTCTTCCGATACCTTAAAAACAAACACGCCAACATGGCACTCTTCCAAGTCTCATGAGGGCAACAGAAAGAAGGAATTTGCACTGGAATGTGTATAATTAGAAATTACACCTTTTCAGTTAGCTGTCCCATTTGAGCAGCTCTAAGAAGAACATCCTCCACGCCTCTTGCTTTATCAGGTTTCACCAAAGCAATACGAGCAACTATCAATAGAACAAACATCAGTTGGACTGATGCAGCTTAAAATTACTTCGCGAAGAACAAATTTCATGGTTGTATATAATTGTACAATAAGCATCATTTACAAAGATCGTAGTAGGGTTGGTAACAAGCCTTGCTAGGTAAAAACTTCAATCACTAACAAGCCTTCCTAACAATAAATTTCAATCACTAACAAGCCTTGCTAGGTAAAAGCTAGTATCTTCTTGACCACAGTGAATTAGCAATTAGACACAATTTTGCAAACCCAAAATAGCAACAAATTCTGTAGGCTTGGTCAGGTTGACCATTAAGCAAGAATAGCTCACATCACACTTAGGGTTTCTATATCTACTAAATACTAGTTTTATAGGTCCAAAAATCCAGAGAATAAGAAACTCCAGTAAGAAGTCAAGCTTGAAAATTAGACGCAGATGTTTGACCCATGTATGGGAGAGTGAAGAGGCAGATAAAATGTACAAATAGATAGGGTGTCAGATCTTTAGGATTTCTTGCAAGCTCATTTACCCATCTTCTGAGGCCCTTCCGTAAAAGGACATTATTTCCCAAAATGCATTTCTCTGCCCATACCTATATTAGTTCCTGACTAATGCAATGATTAGTAAGAGCAGAACACCTAGAGATATTTTTAAAATGTCAACATCATCATCAGTCTTTGGGCTGTGGCCTCCAATCATATATGAGATTGACTATAAATCTATACTCTTAACTTGAGAAGGCTGGATCGATAATTTATGTTTAAGTCCAATGATACTTCATCAACCTAACTAAACCTTGAATGGAGTGTGTGCCAAACTCTGGCTGTGGAGATTAAGACAAAAAATGGCCTATAGATGGGTCCTAGTTCGTGCACAACAACCACATGAAAATTCTCATACGTGTTTTCATGCTTCAAAAGAGTCTAGATAAAACAGGAAATGGCAAGTCCTGCATATTGGGCAAGGTCCCATCTACAAGGAAAAATAAGCAGAGAGCCAACAGAATACAAGCACAGAGGACTACAAGTACAAAGTATCAATGATTAGGAGATGATGCAGTTGCACAGCAAATATATTTCATAAAATTGGTTTTGCAGGTATTGATGTTCCTCTGGATTATCTCATAAACACAGTTCCAAAAAATGACATGGATATCAAAAATACCCAATTATGAATTCTTGAATGGCCACAACTTTCCAATTTATAAAGCTAATCCTTTTCAGTCTTAGAGGGAGGGATGCCAGGACTCCGCCAAGAGAAAACTTGAAAGAATTTACTTAATTATGACAATCTTCAAAAAAGGCACATTACTTGCATCATTTAGTGAAGAAGAAGCATTTTGGAACCCTTGATCATTTTTAAAAAATGGAACAGATATTTCCAGATTGGTGATGACACCTCAATTGATTTTTGGTCTCAGAAACATAAACTTGTAATTTGTGGTAAGTGAGCATCCTTAATGTGTTCGTCAAAATAATTGTCCCAGACATACATGCTAGAAACTGAGGTGAAAGATATAAGGCAAATAATCACTTAAATCCCATCATAACAGTTCACTAAAATCCATCAATTCTTTTGGACTATCAGTAACTTATGGTAATGTACCACTAACATACTGAACTGAGAGCAGGTAATAAGAATAAACTTGTACAACAGAACAGCTTTAACAACATTCAAAGGCAAACCCATATTGTCAGAAGCTGTCAGGCAAAATTTTATCTCATCCAATACTTACGCCTTTCTCTTGCTTGAGCTGATAATATCTGACTAAGCATCAGTTGCCTATGTTCTTCTGCTTCTCTGCATTTCAAATTACATATATATGATTCTGTAAACGTACATAAAGTTGCAAACTTGATCCAGATGAATTCACAGGTTAAACCTTTTGGCCTCTTCTTGTGCCTTCTGCGGCTCACCATTTTGCTGATTACCCTAATTAAAAGAAAACACAAGCCAACAAACATTAGTTACAAAACAGGCAGTATTTAAGAGTTTATTATGCCACCAAGATGACTTGCAATGCCATGTTTTGCCATCAACTCTTGCATTCTTCTTTGCCTAATGGCTTCTAGCTCCGGGTCATCCTAAGAAGAATATTGACCATATTGTCAGTTTAGCAAATATAAGGTCCAACAAATGTATGTAGAAACTAAACTCATGTCCTTAAATAAATTCAGGTCTACTATATCTTACACTTAGTCTCAATGTATGCAATTCCTGAACCACGAATCCTCCTCAAATAAAGGCAAATAAAGGCAAAAAAATGAAAATAAGGGAACATCAAAACCACCGAGTATTTTCCTTTTCCATTTGTCAACATGAGCCCAAAGTAAAAAGATTCTGCCAGCAGACGACAACTAAAATGAAGCATCAACCACAGAGTTTAGGGGGAAGAAATCGGAAATACGATCTTCTCCCAAAACAGGTGTGTGATTCAAATGTCATCAATCATTCCGTCTTTCCGTGGAAATTCGACTTTTAGCAATTATTCTCAACATTATTTCCCGAATCAAGAACATTGCAGACAAGAAATTGAACAATCACAAGGAACCATCTTAAAAGACAAAAAAAGGCCCACAATCACTAGAAACGCAGCACCCACGGCTCGTTTGAACCCCGTAATAGGGAGAACCAAAACATGAGAGCGAGATGTAGTGATACAAAAGAGTGCTGCCCTCAAAGCTCATAAGAATCAAAGTAATCACGGCAGAACGATTAGCAAGAAAACCACATCACCAACAAAACCCTAGCTTACGATCGACATTTTGACAAGCAAGACGCAAAAGAAGGGAATTTGTGAGAAGAAGAGAGGGATAAGCGATCAATCCATACCATGTCGCGAAGGTTTCGAGATCGGAATCTCAGCAGAGCTCGTCGGAGTGTTGGAGTCGCTGCTCGATCTCCGCCCCGGCTTTTCCTTTGGCGGATGTATAACGCTACCGCTCTCCTTTTATAGAGTCGGTGGTAAGCAGAAGCTGTATGCCACGCACCCTTAATAGTATTAGATCCATTAACCGTAAACCGCAAGGAATTAGATCCATTAACCCTTAATAGTAGATCCGTTAACATATCGGATCTGCATCCTCTTTCCACTTTCCTGACCATTAACCTATGATGACGACATCAATTATTCCTCCGTAATTACATTAATTATCGGTATTTTTGATTCAAATCCCCAAAATATCGTCAGGGATCTGTACACATGATTGATCTTTCACCCGTCACGCACCTGGTCTGTTGTTGGTTAATAGATGTGGGCTTATGTGGAGCCCACTGAATCTTATCAGAAGGGAGGTTAGTCGGACGGGTTGCCTAATCGAGTCGTTTTCCTTTAATATTTGTGAGATGATCATCCACCGTTGGTTAGCCTACGGACTTCACATACGTATCCTCCCGTTTCACGTCCGTTTCGTGTTTTAGGTTTTCGCTCCCGTCTTCTCTTTCTACGGACTTCCGCCCACGCGAAGAGCCGAAGCGTTGATTCCCATGGCCGACAAAACCCTCGCTTACTCAGCCGTCACCGTCGCCGTCGCTGGCGACAAGGAGGAGAAGGCTTATAAGCAAGACTCGGCTGACGGCGAGGAGGAAATGGCCTTTGAGGAAGCCATCGACGGTGGTGAGGAGGAGACGGCATATAAAGAAGCCGCCGTCGACGTTGAGGTGGATAGTGCCGATGAGGAGGCCGCTGTCACCGCCGTCGACCGCGACGCCGCCGTCGAGCTCCTCGAGGAGATCCGGGCGCTCAAGGATGAGCGGTCTGACCTCCAGCGCGAACGGGCTAATCTCCTCCGCGACCTGTCCAACGCCCGAACGAAGCTTGCCGGCGCTGAGTCTGACCTTAAGACTGTCGCCGGCCAGGCCAGCCGCCTCGAGGGCGAGGTCCGCATCATTCAAGACGATCTCTCCACCGCAAACATCGTCTCTATGGAGCAGGAGGAAATGGTCCGCCGCCTCGAGGGCGAGCTCCGCATCGCACAAGACGGCCTCTCCACTGCGCACATCGCTGCTATGGAGCAGGAGGAAAAGGTCCGCCGCCTCGAGGGTGAGCTCCGCATCGCACAAGACGACCTCTCCACTGCGCACAGCGCCGCTGTGGAGCAGGAGGAAAAGGTCCGCCGCCTCGAAAGTGAGCTCCGCATCACACAAGACGACCTCTCTACTGCAAACATTGCCGCTACTGAGCATGAGGAAAATGTCCGCCGCCTCAATAACTCGATCAAGGACCTCGAAGCCAAGTTCAAGGTCAAGATCAACGACCTGGAGACCACGGTCAAGGTTCTCGAGGAGGAACTCAGGGTATCCAAGCAGAAAGAGAGGGATGAGGCGGAGAAGTTTGCCGCTGTGGAAGAGGAGTTGATGACTAAGATCGCTGAATTAAGGTCTACGGTGGAGATCGATAAGGAGGAAAAGGCCTTTGAAATTGATGGCAAGGTAGATGCTGGGGTCCTTCCTGTGCACTCCCAGGCGCTGCGGACGTCGGCCGTGATTGGAATTGTGGCCTTGGCGGCAGGGGCTGTAGTGTGTCTTCAGCTCGCAAAACGGAGGTAGAATTGGAGTGAGGGTTCGTGATCTATCTGACTGCTTTCTGCTGATAATTTTTGTTGGCCTCTGCTCTGTTCTTTTTCTTGATTATCTATCGTGTCAGTCCAAAATCTTCTCACGGAAGTTTGATTGGGCTAAATGATTTTTTACATCCTGTCAAGCAATTCCACAGTAGTTCTGAAATCTTTCATGATCGGACTAGATAGGTTCATGGAGTGGGATTTAGCAGTGGTTTCACTAAAGAGTTATATCAACGTTATTCAGGTTGATGTTTCTTGTGTTGTTCTGTTGAACGTGTAGTATGATTATTGCAGCAAAACTGTTCTTGCTGATAGCTACACTTCAAAAAGCTTGAATCTTTTTGTGTTGAATGATCTCTTAATAAAGGACTGGTTCTCCTCTGTGTCATCTTATTATCATTTGGAATGTTTTTGTGTTTCATTGTGAAACAGTGCTTTTGCAACATCATAATACTTGTGACTGAAAGAATCTTTTGTACAATAATATTTTGTGTTATCTTGAAGATGTGATCAAAATGTAATTATGTCCTTGCTTCTGGATGCCTCTCTCCTGGAAAGACAGGACCCAAGAGATAGAGCTCCAGTATGCTTGGCTTACCCGGTCAAACTGTTATATGGCCTATAGCATCAATTATTTTTTTGATTGGTCTTGATACAAACTAATGAATGATTGCTTTATTTCAGTGCACTGAAAATAAATCTACAATGTTGATTGTTGTCAATCAGTCAGGTGATTTCTGTTATTTTGATGTGAAATATCGAGTCAGCACCATTTATATCTTGGTTCAGGAGTACACTGTTTTTAGTTCCTCTTATGTTGTCATATGATGTCAGTTCTTGGTAATTTAGTTTTTCAGTATATCATCATCTTATTTTTTATTTGGTGTATGATATTTCTAAAAAAATATGTTTGGTGCATGATTTGATTCTTGAGTTGGTCCTTATTTCTTTCTTGGTCCTGAGTTGTCGTTACTTTACTGCATTATTGATGTTGCACATTGTAATGTTATCTGTAATAATGTAAATGATGATATGGTTCATGATGAGGTCCAAAACTTGGTTGAGGGACTTGGATGAGCTGGTTGGTGTTCATGAATCTCTCAGATCATGTTTGTTTATAGGATGGTAGAGCTTATGCTATCCTCAGTTGTCTCATTCAATGTCACTTAACTTACAATGTCATTTTCTCATGATATCTTGATTGTTTAGTCTCATCTGTAGTTTTTTTTCCTTTTTGTGGCTGATTTGAACTTTAATGAGGTTTTCAATGGATTAACTGGTTGAAAATTTTATTTAGTACTTATAAATTGTTCAGGATGACTTTTCTTAGGCATACAAGTGGTGTGGTTGTTATTTTGTTAGGTTTGAGATAAGCTAATAAATAGTGTCTTCATGTTGTTAAGCTTACTATATACCACAATGTTATTGGCTGAAGGGGCTATTGTTTTAGTTCATTGCTACTATCTGTTACATTCTGTTTTAGTAGTACTATATGACAATTCTCTTACCTGGATAAGCAGCATAATCATGTGCAAGCATGACTGATTCAAGAGGCCACACAGCTGTTGAGGTGCCAAGTAATCAGCTAGTGATACTTATGCTCATTTTTTAGAGTTACAACCACTTTGCATTTGATTTTTTTTCCAACTTGCTGATAGTAATTTATTGAACTTGATGGTGCAAAATTAGTATCTACATTCGACTGTCAGGAATTTTGTATGGTCAAACTGGAGTTCTAACACTCAAAGAAGAGATCAGACAATTTGAACTTCAAATTGACACCCAGGTATTGGTTATAGTATAAACATTTTATGTAACGTTTCTTTGTTAACCTATAGTATTTGTCATCTTATTTGTAGTATTACTAACTAGATGCAATGTATGGTACAAAAGTTAGAAAATGGGTATGTTGCTTATAAGCGTAGACCTTCTGCAAGTTTAGATTTACAGGGCTAGCAATTTAAGGTACTGTTTAGCTATGTACATGTTCCCCAATAAAAAGCATTTTAGCCATTGAGAAGGCAAATGACAGTAGACGACCAAGTTCATCTTAACATTACTTGTGTCAACTATTTCTGAGTTCCATAGTTTATGGATGAACAATACGTTAATTGTGTATACAAGTATGTATGGAGTACGTTTTGGTTTTGCAGGCCATATGCTCAGCTGTTCTTCCATGGATTTGTCAGTGGTGACTCTTGGACGAGATCTGACAGCGTGATCTTTCCACACTTCCCAGCGTTGAGTTCATCAAACTGGTTGCAGATTAACATGATGTCCTTCTCTGAGATCTTCCCCATCTCCTTGAGCTTGTAGATCACAAACTCTGATTTGCTACAGAATGTAATGAGGTAAGTAAAGCTCATACAGCAGCAGGTGCTCTCACTTTGATCTGAAGCCATACCTTATGGATCCATTATTGTCCAGGTCTGCTGCCATCAGATCTCCCGCGGTCATCTTCCTCTTGAGCACCCACTCTGCAGTCCTTCGATTCCTTTTCTCGATCCTGAGCTCGGTCAGATACAAGAAGGCCTTGGCGACAGCGAGAGTGCTCACCAGCAGCCACACTGATGCAAACAGCCTCCCCTTCATCGTCAAGAAGGTGTAGTCCCCGTACCCCACTGTCGTCACGGAGGTCACCGAGAGATAGAAGCTGTCGAGCCAAGCCAGCCCCTCCAGGACGTGCACCATCACAGTCCCCACCGCAACACAGCAGATAACGACACACAGTGCCAACCCCACCTTCATCCGCACCCTCATCCGCCCCTTCCTCATGTCCATCACATACGTCCTGAAGATCACGTTGCGACGGCTCTCGTCTACGGCGCTGAGCAGCACTGCCTCCTGCTTGTCGAGCACGTAGGTCAGCAACCCATTGAGGAGGACATCCACGAAGCCGAAGCCCACCAGAATGAACGCACAGGTAAAGAGCTTGGTGAAGCTGGTGTGAGGCACTATGTCGCCATACCCGATTGTGCACATGCTCACGATGGTGAAGTATAGCCCGTCGACCAGTGGAAACGTTCTGTGCCCCTTGAAGCTCCCTTGCCTCAACATGAAGACGATGATCCCTACCGAGATGTACAGGATTGCTCCAACTATGGCTTGCCGCACAATCCATGGTGAATGCGTGTTCGGAGAATCTGCAGGTTCGGTATTGAGTGCCAGGGCTTGACTTTCCTTGATGCAGGTGAATATGGATGGGGCAGAGTAGGACCGGCGAGAGGCTTTAGTGGAATGCTCATTGGGCTCCTTGATCACTGGTGTGTCAAGGAGTGGAGCAGCAAGAGTGGGTATGGTTCTGCAGCATGGAAAACTGGTGAGATAGCTGAAGCGATGAGATGAGTTGCTGTTGCGATGATCTGAGAGCTCATGAGAGCAATTCTGTATGGATTCCGGTGTCTTGGTTGACAAAAGCTTGTCCATGGACATGAAGCAGTGCAGGAATTCGTGATCTGAAACTTGGAGCACTACTCAGGTATGTTGGAAGTTGTTGGGTTGACTATTTGGTTGGAGTACTGGTAGTTATTCCAACCTGTCTGTCCTCGTGGAATAGAAGTTAGATTAGCTTCTGAACACCCAAGAATTAAAAGGCTAGTAAGTTATGTTTCTGAGTATTTAGCTCACAATTTCTAAGCTTAGACTGTGTATATATATACACAAAGGATTTACATCTGTTGCTTCTTTCAGATTCCTGCACTAAATCTTCAGGGAAATTAGACCTGCAAAAAGGGAATTCTCCAGCTGCAGTTCTTCCATATTGACCAGCACAAAGTACATTACTCTGGTTCATAGGTGCCAACGATAACTCAGATCAGAAGCTCTCCATTCCTCTGGTTCCGATGAAAGGATTCATGGAGGAACATAAAATGAAGTAATTGTGTCATTTATGGCGATCCCTGCCTTTTAATGGTCTGAGCTCTCCAGAAAACTGGTAGAGACTACAGTGAATTTTGCCTTCAAATACTGCATTACTATATTTTGCCATTTTACCCAATATTTCCTTTTTTGTGTGGTAAATTTCTACCAAGAGTATTAGTTTGTAGATTTTATTAATGTCGCCATGACTACAATAAAGGTATTACTGATAATTATACATTAGATTTGGTTAATGGAAATGAGGGTCTGAAAGTCTTGATGGCTGACCTTATGGTGATTACTTTGACAAAATAGAAATGATTAATCCTCATGTTATTTTTCTTATAAGATTGTTGCTATGAGTTTTGACTATAACATAATTCAAATATCGAAGGTAAGATTGGAATGAATCGAAAACAGGTTAGGTGATGATCTCCCAGTGAGAGATGATACAAACTTGAAATGTTGATGGGACAGGTTGGTGGTGGTGAATGTTCAATTTTTTAGTGGTGATGATACAAACTCGTGTGTTGGCTGCAGACCTATCATTGATAGCGAATCCCCAGCTATCAAAATTGAACTGGAATGTGCTGTCAAGGAGTACAAAGTATCAGTACCATACGCCGAAGTTTTTGGTTAATAATTGGGGAAATTCTTAAAAAAGTCCCTTAAAATTTTTTATTTTTTTCCTGCAAAAAGCACTGTTTTTTTAGCATTACATCACATTCTCTGAAAGATATGCTTATTTTTTGCTATGTTGTGTTCATCCTTGTTGGCCATTTTTCGTTTTATCACTCTCGTTATATGATAGTTGTATTTGCCTTTGAATATTTTTTCTGTCGCATTCTCCTAGAAGTTGCTAAGGCCCTTGAGCCCGTCGCACGTTCTTGCTCTTGTCTGTCGCTAGTATTGCATTGTTGCTTCGCTCACACCTCCCTTTATCCTTGCTAGTTAGAGCGTGACCCCATCGAAAAAGGGTGGTGTAGGCGGCATGGACTTACATGAACTCACCCACAAAATTGCCCTTATGAACAGTGGTGATCATGTACGGATTGCACTCAAGAACTAAGTAAACGTATATAATCTTGATCTCTAGGCCATTAGCACAAGGGGAGACACTGAGGGTATCATAAAAGGAGGAGGCGAACGGCGAGAGGGAAGCAATGCACAAGTGTTGACAAAGATGGATGGGGGCAATACTAGCGATAAAGGGAGGCTACTAGTGAAACAATAACATAGCGAATGAGGCCAGCATAATAACAATGATGGGCGACGACGAGGGTACGCTCAAGGGTCTTAGCATAATAACAACGATGGGCAACGACGACGAGGATATAAATTGATATCAATCGATACGTATTAATCTGATTAGATCATCAAAACAGATGAGTATCCGAAACGATAAACCTTAGATGATTCTATCCCACGTATGGAATATTCTACTTAATAATCAGGTTGATGTAAAAATTAAAATATATGATAATTAATTACTGACACGTCAAAGAGGAGGAGTACAAGAACAAGAAAAAAGAAGAAGAAGAATTAAAGCCACGATGATCATGCTTCCGAACTAGGAAGCAGTACACGAACAGTTCTTGCAATGAGAACCGGAGAATAGTCGAAAAGATTGTACAGTACTATTCCTGGTTGCCATGGCCATGATGAGTGTGTGCTCAAGAAAAGAAAAGAAAAGGTTGCAGGTGATCATGCTTTACGACCCACGGGGCACATGCTATTCTATCCTTTGCTCCTACAACGACGCCAAAGGCGAGGATTCGTGCATCAAATTTAGCCCACACATGATCGGTCCCTGGTAAAAGAAGATGCAGAGCATAAAGGACTGCATCTTTGCTTCCATCTTAATGCCCTGTCACTTTTTGTTTCTTGCCTCTTCGATTCTTGCTGACCTCGATGAGGGTGGAAAGGTGAAGCAAATTGGACGCCCACATACTCGTCGTCCTTTGCTATATCTATATACCTTTTAGTGGTCGTCTGAATGATCCACTGATCATTTTGATTTAAGATCATTTCTAACAAATTTTATATCTAAAATAGATATAATTGACTTGGTAACTTGATAAACCTAAATTGTTGATAAAATTAATACTCAAGTTTAAATTAATAGTAATTATCTCTGTTGAGACATTCTTATCTTGTACGATGTCTAATGTAATGAATAATAATTATTAAATTTAAAAATAATAATAATTAACTTATTATATCAATTTTAATCTCTGTTTACTTTTAATATATGATTAAATTAAAGTATTAAAATAAAATATTTTTTATTAAAGTTTAACATAGTTCAAATATAGTCGTCTAATGTTATCAACGGATAGTCGTTTCTTACTAAGTATTGTACCATGCTCTAATACTAAAATATCTTTGATACCAATTATAATGATCCAACTTAATAATACGTCTAACTTCCTAATATGTTAAGTCTAACCTATTAATTCAAAATTCCTAAGTCGAAACCAAAGTATTACAAAATTTTCTAAATTTGCTATAAAAACATTCTTAGATTCGTGTTAAAATTTATGAGGATAAAAAAAAGAGAGAATCACATAACCATACATCTTATACTTGCAAATAAGACAATCAGAGATTATTAATCTCAAGAAGAAGTCAATCAATAGTTTTAGTGGATTGATGTAGCCTGAAGGCCACCGTAAAATTTTTACCCAGGGTGTTACTCTTGTGTTTTATGAGTGGTGAGATCCATCACCAATCACTTACGGGAACTCGCACTCTGATCCATGAGGAATAATTTTCCTCTTTCAAGTAGTCCTTAGCTTCTGCCTATTTTTCATCCACTTGAGAGATCAATGAGAGGATGGAAGACAGGAAGAGCTAATGCAATAGACCCACCGTCGGAAACAGATCTCTTACCTTACCAAATTCACCTGAGAACATGTAACTTCTTCGCATAACCTGATGACTCACTAGCTTTCTGAGGTGTACTCAGCATACACAAGTTGGTTCTCGAAGTTGTCAAAGGTGGTGGGTCAAGTGACTGCTACTCCCATGGGAAAACCTTTCGACATATCCTCCAAGGAGATACAAAGTCGAAGACAAGAAGCAGCACATTCCGCTATCCCAAACCATGCAAGTGGGAGGCAGGAGAAGGAAGAAATGGATTCCCAGCTTACAGCCAGGAGAAAACAAAGATACCCCGAAAGCTCTCTCCACTTCTGGTTGTGAATAGCTCGAAGTTGCTCCTCCAAAAGGTGATGGAATGTTCCCACCGACCCTTATCCTCCTCCTCCCCATGCAAACCATTACCCTCAACAGCAATCAAATAAATATCTCCAGCGCTCATGGCTAATCCTAAGCCTCAAGACCTTCTCAAGTATTCATCTTTGTCCTATAAATGTCCCACCACGCTTCCATCCATGTCACTACCACTGTTCACACCTGAGTGACTAGCCATGGAGAAGCTGCCCAGGTCGCAAGTGGCGAAGGGGGCGTTCCTTCTCTTGCTCCTCTTCTTCCCCTTCATATCCTCGTCCCTGAGAACCTCTTACCTCTACTTCCTTCTCAACATCCTTATTGTTGCTCTAGGTGTCGAGGCCGGCTTCCTCGACGCCATCTCCAGGCATCAAGAGGAGAAGAAGGCACACAACACCGCGGCAGCTCCCACCGCCGGAAGTGCTGCACCCGTTGACGCAGCTAACTATGTGGCTGAGGTTGTCAACCCGCGTGAACGGGCTCCGCAGCAGAAGCCGGTGGGGCAGAAGTCCGCGAAAGTTGCGCCGGGAGAGCAGACGCTCAAGCGCTGCCCCTCCAAGCCGAGCCTTTTCTTCATCGGTGGATTCGAGGGAGACAGTGCGGGTAAAGAGTGGGAGGAGGACGAGGAGGAGGAGGAGGCTGGAGAGCTCAGCAAGCAGGAGCTGTTTGCCAAGGCGGAGGCTTTCATTGGCAACTTCTACATGCAGCTGAAGATGCAGAGGGAGGAGTCGTGGAATAAGATTCAAGGGCTTTATCACAGGGCTTTCTAGGCTTTCCATGATGCATGTTTAATTGCTTCCATATCGATGTGGCATGAATTATATAGCACTGTCATCCCGATCCTTGAATTATAACTTGCTTTTTTTTTTCTTTTATTAGAAGGGTCACAAAGGAGGGAAGTACCAAAACCATTTTTCTTTGGTACACCTCATTCTTTCATACATGTTTCTCTGAAAGATACATGTATACATTGACAGCTTAGTCAGGATGGTTTCTTTAAGGTGGAAGGTTGGGATATGATAGTGGAGAGCAGAGAGAAAAATTGAGAAAATAGAGAGCTGGAATGATCATTAATTAAAATTAATAGGATAATATATATTTTTTCTTTATAGTCCTACCAAACTTAATAGGTAGGATCTGTCCTATTCCTACTTACTTATTTCAAGCTATCTTAGTTGTTTCCATGTACAAAATGGCCCAAATTGCAAGATGCATAAGCTCACATAGTATCCATGCAGAGTATCTTGTCCTTGCAAGCAAAAAGATTATTTTTGTTAACGCAAAAATAATCTGATGCAAATAGTAAAGGAGTAATCTTACCTTGGCAGCTCAGTCTATCTGATGTTTTGAGTGCAGAAACTGGTGATATTAGATGAATATTGCTCCACTGCTTCCACTGTAATTTCTCAAAACGAATCAGGTTTCCATCCTTCTGCTTCTAAAGAAGAGAAATTGGAGCTTGGTAAATATCTCAAATCATTTTGAGTCCATTCTGCCATGAAACTTTGACCCATATAAGTGAAAAACAAGCATCTGAAATTAAAATAGTAAATGTACACTGGAAGAAGTATCTGTTTGCTTGTATGGAAAAAAAAATTGTAGTTGGTTTAAATTAAAACTAGTTAGTAATAAACACTTTGTATAAGCCACAAGAAAATTCGCTCTTTGTAAGCTAAACATCAGTCACACAAATTTTCACTATGAGATACCTTTACATTTTGAGGGAAGGGTTTACCCACGATGCCATTTTGTAGGTTCTACGCAGACCTGCATCTTCTTTCATATCAGTCCAATGATTTCTCTTTCAGATTTCGTATGGCATCAGTCTCAAGACAACGGTCGCCTTCCTGCTAATATATGAGGGTGGTGACAGGTTCTTCATTCATTTGTAACTTCCACAGGTCATCATGATCGGTTTTCCGAGTGTGAAGAAATGATCTGATTGCATCATTGAACTTGCAGAATGGCTGTAGTATTAAGCTACCCGTTCCAAGAGTTAGCACGAAATTAGGAGTTAGTGAACAAAAAAGCACCCGCATCGAATGGTCCAAGCAAACCCTCATTCAGAATGCGCATGGCAGCACTCCTGGAAAACTTTCTTGCAAATAAGAAGCACGGTACGAAAGTGCCATTGCACTGACACCACTCTGTTCGATATTCTGTCTCATAGTAGACATGATTAATGTTCTGCAAAGTGAAGAAATAGGCTTTTCTCACATAAAGAAAATTCAAAAAAATGCACTGCACTATGATATGTAAATATGAACAGTAGATGATACTAACCCTTATTTCCATAATGTGCTCCAGGCTCGCATCAGGAAACTCGAACGTCATAGGATGCCAACTTCTTTTGTCCTTCGTATCTATAGATTGGTTCCATGATGTATATGTTAAAGTTCTTCTCTCTAGTTCATCTTCAAGATGACTCATCTAGAAAAAGAAAAGCTAATAATCAGAACAAAAGAAAAAGAAGAAACATTTTATAGAGCTTTCCAAGTAGAACTCCTGTCGAAATGCCCATTGTGCAATGAAGATTAGATGCAATATACAGATAATAAATGCAGGATTGTGCCAGCAAAATAAATTAAAAAACCAAATCAAATCATCTTACAGAGAGTAATGTTTGCACGTAGTGTTCATCTGGTATACAATCATGTTCCTTCTGGGCAGCTTCTTTCTGCACAAACATAAATCAAGGATGACTATTGAGAGATCCCTCATGGTAAATTACTACCATCCGTCCAAGCTTAAAGATCATTTTTTGAAACAATTCATCCTTTAAAAATGTTTATGACATCGTGAAAGGTGGACAACATATGAGCGAACTCAGATTTGAACACCTGGCTTTCTGATAAAATGCAGACAAATTTCAATTCAAGAAATATAACAAAACACAAAGCTTTGTTAACTGCACAAACATGACAATTTTAAAATGTGTGCTCTTTTTTATTTTCCAATGAGATTATAAGCATTATGATTAGATCTGAGTCCAAGATAGTAGAAGTTCTGTAATGTCAGAACACTAACCAACAAGCCCATGTTAAGAGGCTTTCTTCATAGTGAGATCTTGTTAGCAATCTCAACTCATAGATGCAGATGTATCCATTCCTTCCAGTACTCTTGTTCTCAAATAAAGTATCTACACGTTACAAGATCTCGTTCATCAATAAACAAACAGCTTAGGTACCTGATCATTATAAATTTTATTTGTCCCACAGGTATGTCTTAACTTGTAAATCAATAATTGTAGAATTCCCACATGGTGTTATTTTTGCAGTCTTTTAATAGTTGAATATGAAGACCCTGAATTATGACATCTCTTTCCAGCTTTGCACCTTTTTATCTTCAGAAACTTTCCGAAGCTCACATGATTACAGGATCATCAAGCTTTTGACGAAAATACTGGATGTTCATTTTATCCATGTTCTTTGATATTAACTTGAGTGAAAATATCTCAAAGTATTGTCTTAAAAATATTTTTTAAAGTTCCTCTGGTAACAACTTTTATTCTCTTTAGGTCATGCACCATCAACTTATCAATTATTTATCATAAAAATATTTCCATCAATGGGTAAAATGTTTTAGAGGACGGACCTTGCTACAGTAGTAAGGTTGCCCCTTTGCATCCTAAAAGATCAGAGTTCAAATTACGAAAATAGTCTTTTTCAATATTTAAAGATAAGGCTGCATACATTGAGCCTCCCCAAACCCCGCATTGGTGGGAGCCTCATTCACTGGGCATACCCTTTTTTTAATGGGTAAAACCTACAACATGGCCAATGTAATAGTACCTTTTGAAGTTTCTCTAGTAATAACTTCTATTCTCTATAGGTCACGCACCATCAACTTATTAATTAATTCTCGTAAAAATATTTGCTTCGTTGTCAAAAAGAGAAGATATTTTTCTCTTCAAAAGCATGTGGCAGCTAGTTCTTTTGGTGAAAGAGAATATATGAGAGAAGAGAGGCTATCCAACTTGTTCATTAAGAAAACGAAAGATCTTTTAAAGGAAAAAAGAATAAAAAGTTATGTAATACAAGCAACAAGGCACAATAAAATGCAGTGCAGTGGGGATTAATCCACTGCACATTATTTAAACAGAGGCCATAATAAAAAGTATCTAGAAACTAGAAAGTTTTATTTTTTTAATAATGTTAACTTTCTGGGAGCGAAAATCACCATAGGTTTTTGAATGAGGCCTCATGACTGACTGTTTTATTGTAGATTTTGGAAACAGGATGTGATCAAATGATTCTACTGCCACAGAACAACTGGGGCAAGGAGCAGCAACCCATCCTTTCTGCATAAGCAAATCACTTGAATGGATCCAGTTTATAAGAGCCAAGCACACAAAGGACAGTCTTTGCAGAAACCAAGACAACCAAATTTGCATATGGATGCCAACGGGCTGCCATGAGTTGAGCAGATAGAAGGAAGCAACAGGGAATAATCGAGAGGAAGAGAATCTCCAAGAGAAGGAACCAGACCTCTTGTGATTTGTCTTGTGGTCTCCAAGAAACCCTAATATAATTTCTGTCCTCTGTACTATATTTTAGAATTTCTATTTTTCTAATTTACAGACCCTACAAATGTAACAGCTCCTTGAAATTGACAAAGCCCATGGCAGATTAGATCATCAGGTGTCGATAGAGAAGTAGAATGTCCAACTGAGGAAGGTATTAGCTAAAATGTAGCAGATGGACTTGAAAAAATATATATAATCACCATTTTCTCTCAAAGAATGTTTTATGTTAATCTATATTTACACCTCCTTGCCATGATCAGCACTCTGCAAATTGTGGAAAGTATCTTGCCTGTTTCATATATTTGCTTTGAAGTAATCTTACAACTCAAAAATTTTAAACAAAAAAATTGCCTGAATAACATTCAGAATGATGTCAATATATGAAAGCAACAACTTAATGGACATCATTAACATATCATAAATTAATGTAGCAAATTGAAAAGAGAGTGGTGGAATTGAAACACCAGATATATTACACAGCTACAAACGACAACTATTATAAGTTTATCTTACGAGGTTATCCTTTAATTAGAAGGATAATGGAAGAGTCTACTCACATTATTCTGTTTTGCACCAAGTGCTAGTCCTGTTTGCCGCTGCAAAGGAACAAGCACAATAAGAGTCTAATGGTTTAAAAAGCGAAAAATGTTGAAAGTGAATGACAAGTAGATTGAAACTAGTAGCAAAGACCAGATAAGAGTTTGCTATGTTCAGTATGCTGCCAAATTGGCTTGCTAATTTTGCTAGGCAAACATTAAGCTCTTGTATTTGGAAATCTGAGTTCAAAGGGAACTTGTGTATTGCAGACTGAATTTTTTAGAGCAACTGATATTAATAGAATAAATGCTGTCTGCAAAAGTAAAACTATATTTAGGAATAGTATGCAGATTCTGAAGATGTAACCTGTTGGCTACAGGATGCAAGTTAAGGACCAAGCCATTTTATACTTGTATAAAATGAATCCGAGATGCCTAGAATGAAAGGATAAAAGAAAGAGAGAGGAAAAAAAAAACAGACTAACAAGGTAGCTACCAGACAATCTACACTCGTATTGGATAGAAAACAGAAAAACTACAAGCAAGAACCTTGTCACTTCTTCTACCATTTAGCAATCAAACTCCTGTGATTAAGCCAATGAAACCTTATCATGTAAAAATGCGAACCTGTCCATCATTAACTGATTAAAACAATTATTTTCTGGCTTAAAATAAATTTTATCTAGGTCTACGGAGTTTTTTTGCTTTTCCCTGCAATCTTGAAGCCACAAACACAAAGTTGTCATAGCAACAAGATAGAGGCATGAATTAGTTTTAAATCAGCACATACTACTTTTGTAACACCCCTGATTAGTCTCACATCGAAAGTGGGCAAGATTAAGATTGACTTATAAGGGTCTGATGAATGTACTACTACCAACTTTAGCTTAAGCATTTTGGTCAGTGATTTAGACTAAACGAAGTTGATAGGCCAGTTAGCCCATCAGGCCCGAGTCATTATATTTGGTATCAGAGTCGACCTAGCATTTGGATATGGTGAGGGGGCTCGAGTAGGAAAGGGTTACCCGTAGACGGAGTCAGAGGACTCGTCACGGCGTGGAGCCACCACTGGGCTACGCCTCACATGCACTATGCTAGGGTTTGATCTGGGTTATGGTGGGGCTTGACGAGGACGTCAAGCCTTTAAGTGGGGGTGATTGTAACACCCCTTATTAGTCCCACATCGAAAGTGGGCAAGATTAAGATTGGCTTATAAGGGTCTGATGAGTGTACTACTATCAACTTCAGCTTAAGCATTTTGGTCAGTGGTTTAGACTAAACGAAGTTGATAGGCCAGTTAGCCCATCAGGCCCGAGTCATTATAACTTTAAACAAAGTTTTATTAGGGTAATCTACCTAAAGTCATTTCCTTAGCAATACTGAGACAACATGTCCTTTTGCTATCCGATTATCCTCAAAAGTCAGCATTTAAAATAAGATAACAGAAAATGAAAAATATCCATTTTCCTAACTGAACCAGTATTCACATATTAAAACTATTTTTTATCTCATAATAAAACGTTTAAAATTACAAGTAATGGTTAAATATGGGCTAATTACATATTAAACCTTGAAGTTATACCTCTTTAACATCCCAGTCCCTAGACTTCAAAAATTTACATTGAAATCCCTATAGTTATAAGAGTGAAACATCTAGCTGTATTTACCCTAATATCGTTTGTTTTATCAATGGAAATACGAAAACAATAAGAAAAAAGGTAATTTCAATGTCCTAGTTACGTTTTTTATGGTGGCAAACAACGACGCTGCTAGGGATCGCGGGTGGTTACTATGGATGAGGAGGGAGAGTGACGGCGCAGATGTTGACGTTCTGGATCTGTGTCAGTGTCACTCGACAACTGCATCGGTGTCGATGCAAATGCAGAATAACCCTTTCGTCGCTCTGCATCTGCGTCGGTGTCGATAACGATGCGGGGAAGAACAACGTTGTTCTGCATCTGCATCGACACCATGCAATTACCGAGCGATGCTAACGTAGATGCAGAGCATTGACATCTACGTCGGCGCCTCATCTCTCGCCGCTGCTCCTCGTTCACAACAGTCACCTGCGAACCCCAACGACGCCGCTGTCCGTCACCACCAAAAACGCAACTGGGACGTTGAAATTATCTTTTTGCTCATCGTTCTCATACTTTCGTCGGTAAAACCGACGACATTAGGATAAATGAAGCTAAATATTTCACTTTCATAACTATAGGAATTCTAATATAAAATTTTTAAGTCTAGAGACTGAGATGCTAAAGAGATCTAATTACAGGGGGTAATATGTAATTAACTCGATTAAATACTACTATTAGATTATGGTCGTGCTAAGAAAGGTAGGATAATGTTTTAATTGTACACTTCAAATTACAAGATGTCCTCCCACATAAGCTTGTCCAATAAATAGTCAGAATATGACCTAAATATCTTCCTAGTTTCATTCAAATATCTTACCCAGTTATTGATGCTCAAAATGAATCAATTCACAACAATACTAGATCCAGGAGTACTTCTATTTTCAATTTAATTAATTAGTACTAAAACGTAAAAAGTTTAGAGGGAGTTTAGGTTGCTCTCCCCTTTATCGAAGAACATGATGTGCCAAAATTTGCATAGCTGATGTAAATTCATCAAAGATAACCTCCAGAAAGCAACACAAGGTTGAGACTGAGGAAGAAACAAGTCCCTGTGGATAACAATTATTGCCTTTGTTCTTTAACCAAAAAATAACAACAGCTAACAACTAAAATCCCTAATTGCACCTGTGCTAAAACAATTTTGGAATGCATATTTATCGAAGCTAAATGGCATTTGAATTTTGACTGCTTTACTAGAAGAGAAAAATTAATTGTTTAGATTAAAAATATCTATGCTGAACCCTTTGCTCGATAGAAAAATCCATGATAGTGATTACATTAATCAAGCTTGAGATTTTCCAAGAACAGACTACTCTGAGTCTGACTACGCAGCACATAATATCTGTGTCAGAGAGATGAGTACAATTAAGGGCTATCGATATGTAAATCTCATTTTTCATTTTTTTTTCTCTTATTTAGAGTAAAAAGCTAGATACTCATATTGCACAAGTTCACAGATACCTCAAATTAGATAAAAATTTATCACCAAAGGTCCACAAAAGACATCAGAAGCAAAAATCTGAACCATGTACATAATTTTACTCCTTACCTTGCAGAATTTACTGAACACTGGAAAAACGATAGTATCAGCCACAATAGTCTCAGCATGCTTTCTAACCAAGGTTATCCACTGAAGGAAAGTGTTAATGTAGTTAAAGACATGATGAAAACTTAAAAATTGAACAAAAGTTGATTTCTTGTCTTCTAAATGAAAAAAAAAAAAAACCTACTGATGTTTCTAGATCAAAATACAACAGCTATGAATATGATAACCTGGGATCCTTTTCTCCATCTGTCCTTGGGTATTGTAGGAAACATCTTGGCATTATAACGTACATCCTTCCTGTCAAGAAAGCTAGAAGAATGACCATATAGCTTAGTCTTTTCCATGTCTACATTGAAAAATGTCAAAGCATAAGAACAATATGAAAAATAACCCTTTGGTAGCCTACCTATCCACAAAACTTTTTGAAGAAGACATCATGTAGCTATATATATAGCTGAAGTTGTAAAGAGGAACACAGCTGCCATATAAAATCAATGAATCAGAAATTAAAATGGCCAAGAACATCGGAAGTGATTTCAGAGCATCAAAGTTGTAAGACATCAAAAAAATTAAAAATGGCCTGTTATAAGGTGGGGAAGAAAAAGGAATCAGTTGAAAGTAATAATTGCTTGGCTATGAAACCAACGAAAAAAAATATATGGGATAACATTAACTTGAACATATTTGGAAATACTAAGACAACAGATTCTTCTTTTCTTTTTGTCTGTCCAGTGAAATAACTATTTCCAATTAGATTAAAGGCAGTTACATGGAAAATGAAATAGCTTCTTCATGCAATTTTATATGAATGTATTTATAGAATTGTAGTAGCACTAAAACAACAACAAACCATTCAGGTTACCTTAGAACAAGCCTCAATTATCAAAACACATATGCACCACTTATGACATACCATGCTAGATCCATAGAAGTTTGAAGTTCACAAGTCTCAACTCTTATAGGAGTTATATACTATGCGAGTCATGAAGATCCATTAGGGCTTCATATAATATATATTCATCACACCTATGATATGCCATGCTAAATTGAGATAAATTAGGAAGCTATAAAGCCTCAACTCTTATAGGACTGCAACCATGTGAGATATGACAATCCACCAAAACTTCATATAACAGAATCACAAACTTATCCTTCTGTATACAAGCAAAAGTATGATTACTAATGACTGATTAGAATCCCAAAATATACCCAAATAACTATCCAATCAAAACAATGGGATACACTTCCAAGTCAGATGATAGACAAGCTACTGATCCACAATGGATTTACTTAGGGTTGAACATTCAACATTCAATCAATGTTTTTGAAATATTAGGAAATTAGGACTCAGTCAATAAGGCTTTTTCTTACCCCAAAAAAAAAATTTTTGGTTGATATGCAGTCTTTGTAGTATGTTATTATAGAAGAAGGCCCTATAAAAAGTTTAGTTAGAAATTAGAATAACTTTTGGTGTTTAGAAATGTCTTCCAAAATTTAAGGGGATTTTGACAATTGTGTTGATTAGCTTTCAATGAGAAAAAAAATATGCATAAGATATCCTTTCTACCTTCATTGCTCTTCTTTTCTCAAGTATGTTTCTAGCTTTTTCTCTTAGATTTCTTTAAAAAAAAAAAACTATTGTAACCAATACTTGGGGACAAATCACATTGCTTAACATTTACAATAAGCATAAGGTAGAGGTCAATCAAAGACCTTTCTAACTAATTGATAGGAATATTCCGAACTATCCAAACTATGATTTTAGAGTAATGGCATACGGCAGGTATCAACAAAATCAGGAAGACCATGTCGTAGGTTCAACATTTATTTACAAAAGTTAAATTTCTATCGTAACTTTTTTTGGGTTAGCAATACATGTCTATACTGTCAAAATTTGATGCAACAACAAAAATTGGGTTTCTAAACCTGATTAACCTAGTTGTTTCTCTTTTTGCAAAGCTTGCATCTCATTGCCGCACATGAGAACAGGACACACATGAGCAAGTAAATAAAGTGAATATTGGTGCAGATGTTGTTTTAGTTCTACTTAAGACTGAGTATCAAAACTAGGGAGTAGGATTCTTTCAAATGACAAATGAAAAGATTCCTAAAGAGTTGGTGCTAGACATTTCACAAGCTTATAACTGAAAAATTAAATAAGAAACCACATGGAAATAAGAACGTCATTTCCACAGACCACATGCTTCATTTTCCGATCAGACATAAGCCCTAAAATATATTTTGTTTAATGCATATCATAAAACAAAAACAAAAAATCATGGGATAGACATGAAAAAAAAAATGGTATTAATCTCCAAGAACGACTCGAGAAACACCCACTACCTATCGGAGATCAAGGCAAACCGTTGGTTAGCCGGATCCTTGAGGGCCACAGCGAGCAGCAACCGCTCTGCTTCGATCATAGTGGCCTCACCCCACACCACCTGCAAACCCCAAAACCTCTATGCCACAACATCAAAATTCTGCTCGAGATTCAAATGATAAAATAATAACTCAGAGAGGATTGCAAGACCCTTATGCCATTCTGAAGCTGACGGCCAAAGAAGAACGGCGATCTTGTCGTCGTCCTATCGAACACAAAGCCCGGCTCCGAGTGGATATATATCGAGTATTTCTCCTCTTCGGCTTTCTGCACAGAGCACCAACAGCAAAACTCTAGATCGCATCAAAGAAGAGAACCGGAGAAAGGGATTCTTGACGATGGCGATGCCTGGAAGAAGGTGTGCCAGACGAAATCCAGCGGGAGATTGGAGCGGGCGAGGAACAGGAAGGCGATCTTGGGAGGGGCGAGCAAGGGCACCTCCACGAGGTCGACCGGGGAGGGCGATCTCGAGCAGATGCGGATCAGCGTGAGCGTGCACGCGAGCACCGACACGCACAGGATCAGCTGCAGGCCCAACCGGAGCCTGCTTCGGGCGACGGGCAACGCGGCCAACGCCAGCGACGACGACGACGAGGGCGCCCTCTTCTTCATCGTCGCCGTCCCGGCGATGAAAGGCTTCTAATTCGATCGCCCACCGCGATGCCGCCAACGGCTTTGGTTTGGGTCGATAAATATATAGTGGAAAATGGTATGCTTATTGTGCTTTGAATTGTTGCGCGTAATATAACTAACAAATATTTCGTTTGAAATCTCACGAGTTTGTGGAGTCGATCACAAACAAATACGTATCGATTTGGTTAGTACTGTTCCAAAAGCATTTTACGAATCTCAAAGTACAATAAAAAGGGGAAATTCTAAAGGAATTAAAGTACTTGTCATGCAAAGATTTGTTGGAGAGTGTCTTTTGGTTGGGTTGGAAGGGAAGCATAAGACCCACCACTACTACACGGAGGAGAAAGAAAGCATGGGGAGAGTAGTCACACGTCTTCATTTGTGTCAGCTCACATAAGGATTCAAGGTTCCTCTCATAAGGTGAATGATCCTTGAATCTATCCGTCAACAAGACTTGATATCAGCAAAAGTATCTAGAACTTTCATTTTAAATATTTTCCTTGAATCATAGTTATCAGAATCTGATAATACCAATTAAATAGATAAATCAAGAATCGGACTTTGAGCTAATTATATATTACTTTTATACTTATCTATTTTAGCATCTCGATACTTATATTTTAAAAAGTTATATGGATATTCGTTATGAAAGTAAAACATATAGATCTATTTATCTTAAAATCATCAATTTTATTAATAAAAATATAAAATTAAAAATTAAAAGATAATTTTAACGTTTCAATTAGTAGTGATGGACAACATCTGTGGTAATGAACGATAGTACCCCTTGGGACTATTATGGAGGAGGAGAGCGACGGTGAAAAGTAGGGCCACTCTGTATCTGAGTCGACATCGACATAGACACCGAGCGACGCCGCTTGACATCTACATCGATAGCCCTTTCATTGTTCGGTAACTACGTTGATGTCAATGCGAATGCAAAGTAATACTCATTTTTCGTCGTTATTCTCTTCATCCACAACAGTCACCCGTAACCTTTAGTGGTATCATCGTCTACTACCATCGATATTATATGTTATCACAAACTAGAATATTAAAATTTTTATTTTATCTTTTATTTTTATATTTTTGTTGATAAGACCGATGATGCCAGGATAAATTAATCTGGATGTTTCACTTTTATAACTATAAAAATATTAATATAATTTTTAAAAAATATAAAAATATAAAATACCAAAGATAACCCACTACAATGGTTAATATATAATTAAACCTCAGTTTCGATTGCATGATATTTTGAATCGAAACAATCGACTTGCTCAATGAAATTGGTTTCTCAATACACTCTATTTTTTTATATAATATCTTGTCAAAACAAATATATTTATATTTAGACGGAATAATTCATGAAATGGCATATGAGTCCGATCGACGAAAGAGAAGGTTGTCACCACGGATCTACCATGATCAACTACTTTGTGAAACCAACCTCCGCACCGTCCTCTTGACATGACCTATCTTGAGAGAGACCTGCAAGCAAAGCCAATCCTTCCCCATTTCGCACATCCTTCATCCAATAATAAATTTATCACATATATATTATCCGGGAAATAATATGAATTATATTAATTTTTAGAATATGATGATTCATTTGAACCTTGTTTTGAAAATGCATGTTTAGGTGAGATTAGACTCACCCCAAATCATCAACATATTGAATCATAATTACATGTTTCGTTGACTGAATCATAATTACATATTGAATCATAATTACATGTTTAGGTAACAACAGCTCATGTATGCCGCACTCGTTGACTGAATCGCACTGACTTTGACTTTGAGAGCTCAATCAATGTGGTCATGTCGGCAGTAAGCAAAGTCCATTTTCGCAGACTACAGTGGAAGAAGATACACACAAATACTGTCACGTTTGAACACGGAAACTGCACGGCGGCTGCTGAGGCGAAGTCATGGCGAGAACAAAAGCAATGTTAGAAGGCACAAATAGCAACGAATTATGGTTGAAATAATTAATTAGCAACATAAATAATTTTCTAAATTATATGTCCAATGACGATAATATACAGTCATTTCCGATTTAGTCTCACATTAGAGTATGTGGTTCTTGAATTATCAGAACCAGTTGAGGTCCTAATCTTATGATCATCTTATGATTAAGATACCCAATTTGCAACTTTGTTTTGCATCATCCTATTACATGAACACATTATCAGAAATCATATTTTATTTGTAGGATACATTTGATGTCTTTTTCTTTTCTTTTTAATCAGGAGAAGACTACCTTGCACTTATGCACTTTCCAGGGTGGAAGAACACCATCTGAGTATTGTATTGAGATGCTGCTCCATATTAAAGGGACACACTAAGGTTGAGTTGTTTTCGGTCTTTAAGTCTCTTTGATGAATTTTTTTTATTTAAAGTTACAGTTGATTTTTTTTTTCTCTAGTGAAAAAGTAAACAAAAAAAAAATACTAGAAAAAAATATGTTTATTCGTGAATACTTAGGTATCGTTTTATTAGAAGATAAGATGAGAAAAGATCATTTAAGATGACATAAACATAGGAGACATTTGGATACGATAGTTAAAAGAAGTAAAATGATTAATGTTAGTAGTATGAGAATAGATATAAGATGACTTAAAAAGATCTTAGTAAAAACTATAAATAAAAAGTTAAGTATTTTGAACTTATTTACATATCTAAATAACTAGTAATTGATCCCAAATAATTAGGACTTATAGTTTTATTATTATTGATGATGATGAAAAGGTAAAAAAGGAAAAAGAAGAAAAGAAGAAGAAGAAGAAGAGAGAAGCTATATTGAATTTTAATTCTATAGTCAGGTAATATTAGGATAATGTCAATATGATATGGATCAACTTTTATCAAACTGATGTTGTTTTACTATTACTACATTTATTTTTCTTCTTTTTTTCTTGAAAAGATTACTGCTACAATGGAGTGGACACAATTTGTCATATTATTGTGCATTTGGAGTTGAGCAAGCATAAATGTGATTCCAGGAATTGCATGGAGTGTCATTGGAAGCCAAGTATATGCTGGTTCTTATACATGATAATTGCATCAGCCTGTTGCTGCATCAATCAGCATGCTAGAGAACCTTTGTGCACTGCAATTTGCTGCAGGTATCAGGGAAGTCTTACCAGTGATGATTCCTTGGAACAAGGTTGAACATGTGAAGCCTGCAGGAGAAATGTGCAGAGCAAGTGTACTCGTAGTGTAAATGCTAATGGTGCCGAAAGGTAAAGAAAAGTTTGAGTTCCTTCTGAACAAGATTCTCATGTTCAGGTTTAATCTGCATCTCGAGGTAGTCTTCTTCCCCTGTTTCAGTCAAGTTTGGTGCTTCCCATGAATAAATAACTACAATAATCTGCACAGATTCTGATCCAACATATGCCTGCTCAGTCTGGAGCGCTCTCAGACAGCAGCTTGTACTGTAATCTATTTCTTTTCGAGCTCCAGTTGGAATCCAAAGTGGAGCTCACACAGCAATGCAGTAAAAAGCTTGAGAAGTACACCGATCCGGTTGATCTCAAAGCACCGCACGTGGAAGCACAATGCAGAGTTACAGGCTCAAACGTCACATGGCACCATTGATGAGCAAGAAGGAGAAGAGTAGTTTTCTTGCTGAAATCCTTCGACAATGGCAAGAAGAAGAGCACAGTCAAAAAAACTATCTCATAGTCTATATGGATCTGTGACTATTTACATGGAGCTGAAGTCTCGCCATGACATTGGCAGGAAAAAGAAGATGAAATGGCTAATCATGCCAGCAGAGGAGCATGACGACGCAGCGTTGGATGATGTAAAGCCTGGCCTTTTGCTGTCGCAGCGCCCTGCTGAGCCCTCCTCTCTGCGACACCTTCCCATGGCTCCTCATCTTCATGCTGGCCAACACGTTGAAGTACCGATTCCTTCGTCTCTTTCAGCACTTCAGATGGAGTGTTTGCAGCTCGGTGGCTTTCTTTGGCAACGCATGGAGGGCTTATATAGGAGGAGGAGGGGGGGGAGGGGGAAGGGTGTGGGGGAGCAAGGAGGTGGTCCGACACCCGAAGCTCTCGCGTTGGCAGGAGCGTGCACCGCGCCCGTCCTCTGGGCCAGCGGCCACGCTCCCTGGCGGCCGTACGACCTGCGCCTCGTGAGAGTGTGGAAGGCCCGTCCACCCGCATGTGCGCCCTTGCCACACTTGCACGCAGTTTGATGAGTGTGGACTGTGGAGGGGACGGAACTCTGGAGCTCTTCTGTATCTTTATCCCTCTCCGCTCTCTCCACTTTGACCATGGCGAGTGGTTTCATTTGCCTCTGTAAAAACGAAGAACAAGAACTATGTTCTTCTCCTTTCTTCATCCTTTTGGAAATCTAAACAAAAGTTCTATATATACACAATTGTTAATGATGCAGTAAATGAAGCTGTTCGGCAAAACAGTACATCTAAAGATTCAACCACAGGAATGCAAATAAGCTGCAGGCCTCATGATCACTCTCCGGAATACAACCATTGAGATTCCATTAGCTGCAATCTCTGGTTCAGCAACTCCAAGAAAAGAAAGCTCACAACTCCCGTCAACACCAGCTGGAGAACACTTAGCACTCAATCAAAGGTTTCATATATATCTAATCACAGCTTGGCTCATCGCACACTTCTTCTTAGTGGTTGCTTTATATGCTTGTTTGGGTCCTCTGCTTTCACAGACACAAAACTGACACTATCTCCTTGGATTAAAGATGGGTTGTTCATCCGAGGGAGTACGAGGCAAATCGTCATGTTGCCCTTTGAGATGGAGTAGAACTGTTGCCACAGTCTCTCAAAGAACAAGTTGGTGTAGACTGCTTGGCTCTCAACACCCCTTCGCTCTTATTTGGGCAACAAGGCATGTCTGTCCCTCCTCTGCACTGTGATGTTAGACTATTACAGGCTTTCAAGATAGCCGAAGAGTCGAAGCTTGAGCCGTTTCATCGTTAGTTAAGTCGTTTCTGAAGTCGCTTTCGTTATCGTGATCGTTCTCACTCAGTCGTTAGTCGTAATCAAAGTCGTGCCCTTCGCGAGGGTTAAATGAGAGGGAATCGACTCCCCGACCAATTCGAACCGAGGCGAAGAGAGCAAGGGAAGCAGAAGCGGCACCTTGAGGTCCTTATCGTACATGCCGGATCTATTGATTCTTTGAGGTTCTCGACGCTCTCCCGAGCGGAGCAGTGGTTTCTGATGGGAGAATGGTGAAATATTTGGTCGGTCTCGCTTAGGCTTTCTTGTTGACGGCGGAAGGGAAGATCTCGGTCCCTTTTCGGGATTCGCGATTGTTTTCTTGGGTCGAAAGTATGAGGGGAAGGGCCGGTGATGACGGCAATCTATTTAATTTCAAGCAGAGGAAGCGGTCCGGACGGAATCGGTGAGCTTCCGATCATCGGTTCATCTCCTCTTATTGTTTTCTTGGATTTCTGCTTGGAAAAGGCGAACCTTTTTGCGTGAATCTTCATAACCTTTCTTCTCCTCTTCTTCTTTTCTTGGACTTTCTGGGTGGAAAGTATAAGGTGAGAGCGTCTGGAGACGACGACGACGACCCTTCCAAATTGAACCGGCACTAGTGTTCTGAATCATCTTTTCGTTTCTCTTGCTGTTTTCTTGGATTTCTGATCGTTGAAGACAAAGCTTTTCGCGTTAATCTCAACGTGTTTTCTTGTATTCTTCTCTTCGTAACACACCGTTTCCTCTTTCTTCTTGAATTCCAGTGGTTCTCTTTGTTACATACGTGAATTTGCCTTCTCTTTATTCTAGCGGAAATGCTCAACTTGAAGCTAATTCTTGCTTTTCTTCTTGTTTCTATAAATTTGCCTTCTCCTTTTTTGTTTCTTTCTTTTCTTTCGGCCACATTGCGAACCTGTTTATTTTGGTTTCAAATGTGGTCTCATGCATTGTGATGAAGGTCTGGGCAACACCAAACGTCGACTACATCAGCTCCAGCTGCGGATCATGGGTTACATCTTCTGCTTACTATGTTAGTCTACTCCGTCATTGCGAGTGTCAAACATCCGAGGTTAGATTGTTGCATTTCCTTTGGCTTGTTGTTGTTAATTTGCATGTATATTTATGTTCTTCTGGAAAATGTTTGTTTTGAGGTGTATTGTTTCTCTGTTCTTTTCTTTCCTGTACTTGTACAGAACATTTTTTTGACCGTCAGAAACATCTACCAAGTTTTTGGTTTACTTGTTAAAAGCTTGACTGTGCCAACATTTGTTTTTGGACTGATACAGATTCACACCATCTAGTGTAGATATGGTTTCCAAGTTCAAACTCCTGTGTCATTGAGGAACAAGAATTGGCAAATTGAGCACTGATGATGAAAGGCCACAAGCAAATGTTAAGTGAACCAACTCAAAGAAGCACATTATTATTACACGTGTATGAAGATACATCTCCAAGTGTTTGATACTCAACTTGGTTCAAAGATTAAAGTTGTTTAAAATCATACAAGAAGTTGCTGAGTTGCATCTCAGCATGAATAGGATATACTTCTTCAAACATAGCAATAACCCAAATTATTCTCTGCCAAGCATGTCACTCTCCTTCGCTGAGGATTGGAACAATCAGAGGTTTCAGCTGCGCGAGATAGACAATTGCCCACCTAGAAAGAAAAGAAAGTAAAGTGGTAATTAGACAAAAGAAAAACACAATAAAATGATGCTGATCACAAAAAGATTATAAAAGACTTCAACACCATCTCTTATGCTGATCAGCTGATGTATAAGATCTCAAGTGGGGTGATAAACATTGCATGACAGATACGACCAACGTATCATTTTCTTCTATTGCCCCATTATCTAGTTTGGCAGCTGTTTGTCTTAACTTGCATATATTCTAAGTCATGCTCCTTTGTGATACTTTTTTGTGTTATATCAGCATTATGGGTAACTTATCTTAGATAACATGGAAGAAAAATAAAATGAGAAATTGAAACGATTCTCATTCATACAAGAATGTCATGACAAAGAACGATGTGCTAAAAGAAAGCAACAAGAACAAATGAGGAAACTTACATCATCCAACAGCAAACTGTTGCCGTGATGACTAATGTTAAATGAAACCTGCAAAACCAAAACATCTTAAATCATTTCACATTTTCATACCCCACACAATAACCAATAATAAAAATGTTTGACATGAAATGAAAATGATAAAGTATGAGAATAGAATGAACCTTCATTTGTCGTGCTTGTAAGCACCCTAAATTCCCTAATTAAATGCAACCCAAAACCCACCATCCAAATGTTCGAGTAGTGTCTAAAGCTTAGGTTCTTAAAAAGTGAATCTAAAATCAAAATCGCATTTTAAAGCTTGATGCCCCAAAAGTATTAACTGGACCCATAATTCAATGTCAACTATTGAGCTAAATTCATGTCAAATTGAATCTAATTTGTCTCAAAGTTCAATTTATTATGAGTGGGAAAAATTAAAGTGGTTAATTTTACAGTTTTAAGGAGACCATACTCTTAGTAATATTTAGGCAATAGCTACTGATATTGTGCAAGTTGGCACCCATAATTAGTAAAACAGTGCAATGGCATCATGGAATGGACTGTTCTGGCAGCTGCTCAGCACCAGTGATGCTGTCAGAACTTGAATCTTTGCTTTGAAAAACTCATTATACATCAAGGCTTTTAGTAAAATGTTTGACATTTATCAAATTGTCTGGTGAATAGATAGTCCAACTATCGTTTAGGCAAAAGTCCATCAGACTAGAAAGACCTAACTCCAGTTATGATTTATGTTTGCAGAAAGCAACTCTTCTTGGCTGAATCTTGGGAACAACGAGATGATGGGACAAAGTTTCATCATTAGTCAAATGAGCAATGGCTAATTGAAGCTATAATATTCTCTATGTATAATTCATGGTCACCACAAATACCATTAAATTTGCTGCAGTATATTTTAATGGGAAAGGTCGAAAGACAGTAGTGCCTCTAACCAAAAATGTCAAACTTGATGCTGTGACCACTGAAATGTATTGTTCTGTAGAGAGTGTAATCAGTCAAAGGAGACTTTATCCACATAAAGGGAGTCCTCATTCTTATAGTTTCTTTCTGCTAATAATTTTAGGATTCAAATAGGTAAATATAAACAGTAAATCATAAGTGGGAGGAGGTTGGTTGAAATTAATATTCCATTGCTTTGTATCACTCCAGACATTAATGTTGTGGGATCAGATCATTAATAGGATCAGTACATATATACACATATATACACATATACATATATACACATATATACATATACATACATATATATATATATACATACATATATATATATATATATATATTTATTTATATGCTTGATTGAGTCTTTTAAAATCTGTTGAGATCTTAATTTGCAAGTGACTATATTACAAGATAGAAAGAATAGAAACCACTGGATCTTACCTAAGGATGTCAATTATACCCGTGGGACCTATCCCTAACAATGCGGGGATGGAAAAAAATAAACAGAGATGGGGGCGAGGGTGGGGGGCATTTTCTATTACCCACACAAATACAAGACAAGGATGAGTAGAGCACTCTCTACCTTGTACTCATACTTGACCCATTAATACGTGGGCTGAGATGTTACGCCCAAACACTAGACAGGGCAGGCTTTCGTTATTCGAATTAGACTAGGTGAACCTTGATTGAATCGATTATGATTCAATTAAGAATCATTTCATTTAATTCAATCAAATGAAACATCTTCTCATTTAACAATATCAGCTCATCCTTGATGCCCCACACGTGCACACTCAATCCCTAATCACAAGTAGCATCATGACGGTTGTTTGACTTTGTCTTCATTGGTCCTCCTCTATCCATCGACAAACAATGATTCCTCCGATGATCGACGAGATGAGCAGTGAACGATGACGACGATTCCTCGATGTTCCTCTCTCTTTCTCCTCCTCTTCCCATCACACACTACCTTCTCCCTCCTCCCACTTCCTGGCTTGCCCCTTCATCACAGCACCCCTGCGTCTTGATCACAACCACCACAGCTCACCCTGCGGCCCTTCCTCATCAGACGTTGCAACCCCCGCACCTTTCCCTGGATCCTCCACAATATTCCCCCTGCCTCTCCCGCGAGTTATGGTAATTTTGATTTTGTTTATATTTGAATTTTTTTTTTGTTGTGTAAATTTTAGTATTGTTAATTAGGTTTGGCAGTAATTTTATTTTTTTGAAAACTGAATAAATTAATTTAAAGGATATATAGAGAACCTTTGGATTCCCCGCCCCCACCCAGAGTTCCCCATCCTTGCTCCTGCCCCTTCTAATAGGGAATGGGGCGGGGATAGGGGATCAAACGAGGGTGGGGATGAGGGAAGCATTCCCCACCTTGCCCCTCCCCATTGACATCCCTAATCTTACTCTAAGCACTAATACAAATACTTGATTTCATAAGACTAATTCTAGCTCTCTATATTTCAAACTCTTTTACATCTCATTGCTAGCCATAGGCAAGTCTTTTGGCAATATCATGGGCTCAACACCGATGAAGGGAAGGACTCAAAACTAGACAGAGGTCAAAGACATGCAACCTATAGTTGATTGCTAGCACCATAAGATAAACAGAAAGTCATCCATATAATCAACCTCTAACAATTCATCACTGCAATTTCCTGACTCTGATCTTTGGCATCAATGTGGAGTCAGGAATCTGCGAAGTCGACAATGCCAAGAGACCATGTCATGAAGATGAATTTAAGAAAATTTGAAGGGTATATATATGGAAAAAGTTAAAGAAAAATTTCGTTCTTGAAAGAGATAGAATAATAGTTTTTCGACCATTTAATAGGGCCTTCCCACATCTATGATTAGATCCTTTAAATCAACAAATACCTGCAAATGAATCTTAAAAACATTTTGCACAACATTTATTTATACTATTACCGGAGAAAGATTTGTTTTTTCTTCAAAGCAATTCAACCAAAGTTCGCAATGCAATCTACATCATCATATCAGGGAAAAAATCGAAGGATCGACATCTGGAGCTAAGGAGATCAAACCAAGTCGAATTTGTCCTAATCAGGGATTTGTGGGGGGTTACCAGATGCAAGATTAATCGAATGAAGAACATTACAGATTGACAATTTTCAGATAATTTTGGTGCTGAATGCATAGAAATAGAGGAAGGGAAGGAAAGGAAGCGATGACGTACAGATTAGTGGAGGGGCCGCGGTTGCAGCAGAGGCGGATGAGGACGGAGGCGACAACGCCCGCCACGAAGAAGATGATGGTCGTCATCAAGAACCCCATCGGAAGACCCTTCCTCCCCTACGATTCGATCTCCTCCTCCTCCTCCGCTGCGTCGTGTCCTCTTTTCTCTGATCGGCCGACGAGGATGTGGGTGCTCAAATCCGTACCCTATAATTCATTGGATTCGGGTTTCGACTCAATTTGGGCCATGATCTATGCCGGCCCAGTCCGCTGGTTTGACCCAACCCCTTTCCATTTCCCATTAACGCGATCTAAAGCTCAATATTGAATTTGAAAATACCTGTTGCCGCTCTTTTTCCTCGCTGTTCGTGGAGCCCTAGCTGTCCCCGTCTCCCATCTCTCTCGCTGCTCTGCCGACCTCTCGGTGGCCAGCAAGAGCCGTAGGATCAGTCCAGCCAAAGGAGCAGGAGAAGCGACAGCAAAGCCAGCAGCGGCGACCACAGAGATAATGTATTTGATCAGTTCTTTTCATCCTCCAATCTTTCTTTGGTTACATAGTAGATCCTTATATCTCAATTTGGATCTTTTCTCGAACTGTGTTTCTTCTCCCTCCATTTTGACCTAATTTTTGGTTCTGCCACGCGATTGATGTAGTTTTCTTCCTAAAAAGTTCCATTTGTTAGCATTTGATGTGGATCCTCTCACATCTTGGAATGCAATCTCGCGTCCCTATGCAAAAGTCAATGTTGTTCTTTATATTCTCAACTTAGCTCTCAGTTTTTGCACCCATAAGAGTTAGTATTGTCACAAAACAAAAGTCTAGATGGTGAGGAAGTATCCATAAAACTGATTCCAGATGTGAAGGCAAGAAGCTTGTTTTCAAAATCAAACAAGGGTCATGAACAAGGCCATCATCTTGTTGATTCATTCATTCCTATATCACTAATTGATAGTTAACGATAGTGTTCCATCATCTTGTTTCCTTTGAGTTTGATTGGTTTTGTTGGTATAATGTATCTGTTCATCATCTTAAAAAGTCGATGTTACTGATATGAGAGTCAAGATATAGTTAACTGCTGAAAAATACATTGAACAATTATATTGTAGTGAACTTAGTTGAAGTTGATGAAGTGTTTTTGCATTGAATTTGTCATATATGTGGTTGCATAAGACCCTTGCCACCGCCTGTGTCTACGGATAAGTTTGCCGGTCTATTGTAGTTTGCAAACAACATTGTACGTCTGTTATTTAGAATTCCAGATGATCAAACCATGCATTTGCTGAAACATGCAAGCCGGGTGCATTGGATGTTCAATCTAATAGAATTTTTGGTTGCCTACTTCTTAAAATGATGTGAGCTTAACGTACTTTTGAGTTAGCATTATAGATATGAAGATGACACAATATTAACCGCCTTGTTATACAGTTCTTTAGAAATTTCAATGTCGTGTGCACTTTGGTCTATGAAATTTTAGGGTAATATAATTGTGCTACATTTGAGTTGCAGCAAATGGCACAAGCAGCAAGGCTGAATCTGAGGCTGCAGAAGGAAATTAAGCTGCTCATGACTGACCCACCTCATGGAGTCTCCCTTCCTTCACTATCTGATAACCCAAACCTACCGTCTGTATCACTTTTAAGCATTGAGGCCCGTAAGTTAATATTTTTTTGTCAAATTTGATGTTAGGTTCTTCTTTTGATGCTGTTTGTTGGGTGACTTCGTTTTTTCTTGGAATACAGAGATTGAAGGACCTGAAGAAACTGTATACTCCAAAGGCATTTTCACTGTCAAGATTCAAGTACCTGAAAGGTGTCTGTAACTTTAGTTATCTTTGGTAGATCAAAAAGTGTTTTTCTCATTCCTCACTGTTTGTCTCTGTAAAACAATTTCTGGTAACAAGATTGATACTATTTGAATGCAGATATCCTTTTCAACCACCGAATGTGACCTTTGTTACACCAATTTACCATCCCAACATTGATAATGGAGGCCGCATTTGTCTTGATATTCTCAATCTGCCACCAAAGGTGCATGATATAATCTAAATTGCTATCTCATGATGCAAGCTACAGTAGGTCTTTCCTTATAAACAAAATTGCATGTGTGAACTTTCAAATGATCATATTTTCATGTATGTGTTCACAAGGTCTTACATGTTCTTTAGATACTCAAAAGTCCAATGAGCTTTCAGAAGTGCCCTTCATGACTATTAGTTGTTCCCATCTAACTGTTGACCAGACTTTTCTGCTACCTCCCTTCTACTCCCCTCTTTCTCTCACCCTCACATGTCCTTCCACATGTGTGTATTCCTTTCTTTACTTCCCATTTGCCTTCTTTCTCTCCTATTCTCATGGTATTTCTTCCTTGTGCTCCCATTTGTTTTTTGGTCGGGCCTGAGTGGCATCAAAAGACAATGCATTGGCCACAGCAGAAGAGGATGTTAATGGGGCATGAAGAAAGTGGAAAGAATGTGTTTGGCTTGATATGCCCAATCAATTATTAAGCAGGGGTAGAGAAAAATCAGCCAAGTTGATGAAAGCTCTGAAGCTATCATCAATTATTAGTAATATATATGTTATTTAAAACTTTCGAAGAATATTCATGAAAATTTTTATCCATAGGGTTGCATATCCAACTTCCCTTTTTCTGTGTGAAAATTAATGATGTGATACCTTCTTTGATATTGTTCTTTTCTGATCTTTGCCTGAGATCTGCTGTGTACAAAACATGACAAGAACTCTGATTTCACAGGGTGCATGGCAGCCATCAATGAACATTTCGACTGTCTTAACAAGCATTAGATTGTTACTGAGTGAGCCCAACCCTGATGATGCTCTAATGGCTGAAACTGTGAGTATTAGTGATGCCATACATGACGCAATGTGATTGCAGCAATTTAATTCTTTTTTGTCTATCATTTTCTCAGAGCAGGGAATTCAAGTATAATAAACATGTCTTCGAGCAAAAGGCCCGAACTTGGACAGAAAGATATGCTAATCCTGGCTCTACAGGGAGAAGTAGTGATCATGCCCTTTCGACCAGCCTGAACGTGGTAATGGATAGCATCTTTTTCTTTTTCTTCTTGATCCTATTTTGTTGAACTATAGTGGAACAAAAATGTTCAAGAAATCAACGAGAGACTTAGTGATGCTTCTTGCATTTCAGGCACCATTGGAACACATTCACGAAATTCCAGCCAACGAGATCCACAGGAGGCACAAGAAGCTTCGCCTAACATGTCAAGATCTATCAACAAACCCAACAACACCTACTGGAATCAGCAACAATGATGAAAATCAGAATGTAGTACCTACTCAACAGCGATCTGTATCGGACAGGCAGCAAACAGGTTCATCAAGTTTTGAGTGGTCGCTGTGTGCCAGTGCCACAATTCACAAAAGATCTCTTGATGAGCATGCTGAGGAAGCTGTGAAAGATGATCCCAAGCAGGTGGAAGCAAGTCCAGAATTCCTAGAGACAATCATCATATCTGACAGTGAAGAAAGTGATGATGAAGATGATCCACCCTCACAATTTTTGCGAAAGAAAATAGTTTGAGATATTGTCTTAGCCTGAGCAGAAAAGAGAACAAGAAGCACTGTGAATCTAGCACAATTCTGATCCCGAGCTCAGTTGTAATATGCAAAGTTGTATTCAAATCTTTTGTTTTGAGGCATTGACATGATGTATAAGTCCAAACCCCAAAATGTTGCTATGTATATGATGTGATGCCTTTAGAACAACTATTTGGTTTCACAGGTAAAACTGTCACGCCCTTTCTTTGTGGATGAGATACGTTACACTGTACATGAGACAGAGAGAGATAGATATGGGCTGGGCCGTAATGTCCATTGGGCCGGCCCATTAGCCAACCAGCCTTGAACGTGGTTGGAACAGGGAGTAGTGGAAGGGTTGGCAGTTGCCGCTCTCAACTCCTCTGCCTTCAAAAGCGTACATTCTCACGGCATCTTTCAGAGACTTCGAATCCCTCACTACCTTCACCGATATGCTGCTTCGATATCTCCTTTTGCTGCTGATACCATCGCCGGCGACGTCGCAGTCATGGCAACCAAGCGAGATTCCCAGTACTGCTACCAACAGTACGTCTTCTTCGAGATGTGCAACAACCGAAAGCCATTTTGCTCTGTAAGTGATAGACCTTTGGACTTCTGACGCATTTCCCTTTCAGCTGAAAGGCGTTGGAGCAGTGCAAAGAGGCTGGGAAACCCGCTAATGACCGGAGATGGGAGGCTTTTGGCTTGTTCAGGGATGAATCTGTTGTGCTTTGATAAGAATGGTACAATTGCGTGGATCGTCCCTTTCCAGTATACCTGCAGATTAGACATAGCCCCGGTCAATGATGACAGAGGCAAGGTAGATCATAGCAATCTTGTTCTTGCAATATCCTCATCGTATATGTGGAACTTCGATCAATGTTTCGAGCATCATGGGTTCCTTGATCTATAGACTAGTGTGAAGCAGTCATCAAATTATTTTGTTGTCATACCATTTTACTTATAGTTTCTGATAAATTGCATACTGTTAGATCTATTTGGTTGCGGAAGATCGGGTTTTGAGAATAACACCCCCGAATATTGGTCGTTCTGCATCCACAGTCGAAGTATTCTTTGGCACGAACTCAACCTTTGGTTCATCAGGGGAAATAATTGGAATTTCGATAAGCATCTTGTATGCATCAGTATTCGTTTCTGTAAGAAATCGAGGACTGTTTGCTTTACTGCTGAAAGGAGAACTTCTGTGGACTGCTGGGCCTATGCTTTATCGGTTTGGTTACCGTCAAGGCTGTAAGAGAAACATCACAGATTGCTACTTCAATTCAATTCCTGTTGTTGATCAGTGTGAGGGGACTCTTTATGTAAGATTCTATGCCATATCTTTTTCTTGCTTCTAATAAGCTTGATATATGATGTTCAATCTAACTTGCTTCTTTACCCATATGTCAGTGGACAGTGGCACCAAAATTGTAATCTACTAAATCTGGCATTCTTATGCAATCCAAAATCATTAGATTGAGCTCATATTGGATTACAATTTTGTGTTCTTAGGAAATGGTCATAGTAGGTCACAAGAGCTCTTTCTAATTAAACCTTTCACAAGCCTGTATCGTATCGTTCAATAGTGGTTGATTGAATGAGATATCTAGAGCTCAAATTCAGTAAAAAATTAGTATGACAGGCGAAGATGCATTGCTGAATTTGACTATTGATTGATAGATAGAAGAGACAAAAGTTGATTCTCTTTAATACAGTTTGTAGTTCTAAATATGCAATATAAAGTATATCTCTTATATATGCAGCCTAATCTTACTATATACTGAAGTTGCTTAGTTGTGCCGTGTCCAGGTTTCAAATACTGAAGGACAGGTCTATTCGTTGTATATCCGCAGTCCTCACTTCAGATGGATCCAAGATTTCAGCTCAATAGACAAGAAGATCAATATCATACCTGGAAATAATGGGCATTTGTATCTAATCTTCCCAAGAAAGGCTGTACTCATGTCACTTGATGTTGCTACAGGAAACATGTCGTGGCAAAACAATGTCGGTCCCTTGAGTGCAGAAACCATCTTGCCTGTTGTGGATTCTAATGGTAAACAACCAGTCATATGACATTGAAAATTCTGTCGGATTGAATGTTCTAAGATGCCTGAACCGAAACCATTTCCACTCTCAAAATTCTGTTCATTGTCATATTGATGTTCTAACGTATTACTGATAGTTTGTCCATATTACTGCAATGTATATAAGGCTGGCTATCGATTGGCTCATTGGATGGATATCTGTATTCCTTCTCCCCAGTGGGGGATCTGAAGAAGTTCCTGCAAAAGACTGCATCCGATTCAGTCATTCAAGCTACTCCAGTCCTGGACTGCTCAGGATTTGCAGTTTATGTGCCTCAAACAGTCATGGAGGGGAAGTCAAGCCGTGTGATTGGTGACTATGCTTTCATCTCTGCACTAAAGCCACTAAGTATTGTGTTCACTCTACTGGCACCGGCTACAGGAACTGTTTATTGGGCTGACAACCATCATGGTAGATCTTAGGAATCTCATCTTCCTTTCGAAATATACAAGATTAACATTAATAGTACTATTGATCTTATATCAGGTGAAGTGTCATCCTTCTTGTCCAAGAGCGATCTACGCTACTTTGAATTGGATGACAGGATTCTTCTTACTGTTCTTTCTGCAGGAAGTGAGTTTGTTATCTATGTGGAACACATCTTTTGCAATCTTGTTCTCTCTGCCATCCTCTGAAGGTGTTTGTAGCTTAGAGAAGCGCTTTTACGTAATCTGAAATCTTCTATTATTGCTCTAAGAAAATGTATTATCTTCCTTTAAATCTTATCCAACAAAAAACAAAGATTAGGGGGTTAATAGTGTCATAAATTCATGTATTTGCTGCACAAGGGAAAGTGTCTTCCAAGAAAATGATCATGGCTACTTTCTCCTGTTTCCTCTTCTTAGCTTGCAGAATTGTTCAGGAATTTGCACTGAAAAATTATCCTAGTGTGATAATTATCTCAGATGTCAACTGATCAAGAAAAAGAAAGAAAAATGCAATGCTTTGCCTCCTAACTTGGTGCTATATGTGAATGCAGGGATAGGCAGCAGTCTTCCATGCTATTCTGCAGGTAGCAGTCACTTGCATAACATCTTCACTTCTGATACTCCATCCTCATTTGATGTTGCCTCCTCCTCCTGTTTGTTTGATCAGGCCAAAGAATTGCTTGGACCTGCTCACAATCGAATCCCAGATTCGTCACCACTGATGCAGGTGAGGACAATCCCGCTTCTTGGTTCTGATTCTTCATGCGATTACCATCTTATTCTTCCTGCTAATTGTAGGCAATGAAAGAGCAGTCCTGCTCTTCCTGTTCTTCCAGTTTGTGATACTGCTCATCTTAGGCGGAACAGTGCGATCTTGCTGCGTCTTCTGGAGGAAGAAGAAGCTACAAGATCATGGTCTCGGGAGATTCCTCGACAAGAGGGTGAGTGCATGTAAGATTCTACACCCAGCACCAACTTCATCTCTTCTCACCTCACCTCCTCATCAAATGCCAGAGGTCTCTTCACAGAAGGAGGAAATCATTCGACAGGATGATCTCAGAGCTAGAGGTGAAAGCAGCTGAAGACGCCACCAACGACGAAGCACTGGAGCGACTGGGAGAAGCGGTGACAGCGAAGGAAGGAGTGGTGAGAAAGCTATCCACTTCTTACAGCCTCGGCAGGGACAGAACAGGTTCACGTCGGGGATCCATCTTGCCATTGTATGATGACGGGAGGAAGAAGAGCCATTCTTTCCACTGTGCAAGGAGAGAGAGCGTGACGATCTTTAACACGTACAGCGACACGTCCTCTTCGGATGAAAGCAGGAACAGCAGCAGCTACCACCATGAAAGTGGCAGTGGCGGCTGCTCGGACGAAGCAGGGCCTTCGAGCAGAGTCGCTGCGGCCGAAGGAGATGGAGAGGGTTCATCGGACGCTGCTTCTGAAGCGAGAACGTTCGCAAATCCGATGTTTGTGGAAGACGAGAGTGACAGCGTTCGGCATTCGCGAGATGAGGAGCTCACGAGGGACCCAATGCAGGAAGGTGTGGGTGCGAGGGGAATGTGGTTGAAGCGGAGGAGAACACTGTCTTCAACTAATTGAGCTGTTAATTAAGTAAACATTGAGAATGTATGTGTGTGTGTGTTTGAGGATGAGGAATCTAATGGAGATGTTGGCAAGTGTTTCTTTATTAGGGGTGGGGGAATTAAGAACACGAAGGATATAGGTAAAAGGAATAGGTAAATCATGTTCGTTTAAGGGAGTCTAACAAATCAGAAGATAAGATCGAATGAGTGAACATTATTATTAAGGATGCAAAGGAGAATAGAATTAATGTGATTCTTATAAAGCGAAGGTTACGGGAGTTACAGTTTACTTTTTCATCGATCAAGGAGAATTGTTTGAAAAGCATAAAGTGTTAAAGTAGTTGATTAAAAGAGACAATAAAGTGATGATGAGTTCGGATATATTTAGTTACCCAAAACTAAGTGTCAATTATGCTAGCTGCAAAAGTAGATCTATCGATTACAAAGAAAGATATGTAAATGCGAGACAATGGATAGTAGAACCATGAACATAACAACGTTATAATCTCGTAGAAGAAGGATTTTCACGAAGGTATTGATTCTTTGCTTTTACAAAAAGAAAGCGCTTGATCGTGATAGAGGTCAAAGAGATGAAAGACGTAAAAGTAAACTTCAGATATCGAGACAAGACTGAAGGACGGAAACCTAAAAATTTCATAAGACCAAGGTCGATAAATTTCTCATCAAAATAGTCGGGAGATTCTTTTGACCATGTTTCGAATGGAAATTGTTTATCTCGTTCTTCCCATGACCTGAATACTTACTGTTCTCATATACTTTAACCAAATTAAGCAGTCAAGTTTTTATAATACTTGAAGGATTACCTGATGAAGAACTCTGCGATAAATGATCGTGTCCAGAAGCAGCTACACAATGTTCAGATTGCTGGTGTTACGTTCATGCAGAACATAACATAAAGTGAAGGCATTAGGTGATGAAAGGAAGTTGGAGCGAGCAAGCAGCAGCTATTTCCATCCAAATCCCAAATTTTGTAGGAACTTCTCCATGTTACATATGAATACTGTTCATCAGATGATAATGATTGATTTATTACCACCGAGAAGATATTATCAAATGTCAAAATATAAATTAAATTCTGGTTTACAATACCGTTTGATATAGTTCGATAAGAGTAGTGTTTCTGACTTCGTTGCCAAGTTAAGGGGAGACTTGACTTGACTGAGATAAGCCCGTCGAGAAGGCTTGGCCTTCAAAAGAAGTCTGTTCCTTTCTGTTTTGTCCTTCGTTGTTCCTTCTTCTTCGGACTGACTTCTTATCTTTCAGTCTCCGACATGTACAGTTCATTGTTCCTTCTTCTTTGGACTAACTTCCTCTTCTTCATCTTTCGGTCTCCAATATTCTTTTCATTATTCCTTCTTCTTCGGACTAACTTCCTCTTCTTTATCTTTTGATCTCCGATATTCTTCTCTTCTTCTTATCTTTCAATCTCCAAAATATACAGTTCATTGTTCCTTCTTCAGACTAACTTTCTCCGTGTTCCTTCTTCAGAATAACTTCCTCCGATTCTTTTTCTTCATCTTTCAGTCTCCGATATTCTTCTCTTCTTATCTTTCAGTCTCCGACATGTACTGTCTCCAATATTCTTCTCTTCTTCTTATCTTTCAGTCTCTGACATGTACAGTTCATTGTTCCTTCTTAGGACTAACTTCCTCTTCTTCTTCATCTTTCGGTCTCCGACATTCTTTTCATTGTTCCTTCTTCTTCGGACTAACTTCCTCCCTCTTCTTCTTTATCTTTCGGTCTCCCATATTCTTCTCTTCTTTCTTATCTTTCAATCTCCAACTTATACAGTTCATTGTTCCTTCTTCAGACTAACTTTCTCCGTGTTACTAACTTCCTCCGATTTCTTTTTCTTCATCTTTCGGTCTCCGATATTCTTCTCTTCTTCTTATCTTTCAGTCTCCTACATGTACAGTTCACTGTTCCTTCTTCGGACTAACTTCCTCTTCTCTTCTTCCATCTTTCGGTCTCCGATATTCTTCTCTTCTTCTTCATCTTTCAGGCTCCGACATGTACAGCAACATGTATCAGTACATCGGTACAATATCATATTAACCGCTACATACAAGTCCAAACAGGATCCAGTTGGTAAGAGACAGCAGTACTTGCTTGAAAGCACATCTACTAACAAAACAAAGTATCGAACAGGAAACAACTATATGTAAAATGAAAGCAGAGATGGATATGAATCTTTTTTTTTAAGGCGAACAAAAAAACAACTCATCATTACCAAAGACACATTTTCTTTACAGAAAACAGAAGGCACCGGTTTATAAAAGATGACGGCCCTCTGCATATTTTACTTACATTTTGCAAGCCAAAATAAAGACAACAAGAACTGCACAACCACACAACTTTATACAGTTTTTTTCTTTTATTTTTCAGGAGGATGGGTCAAATTAAAGAACAATCAACTTCAAGAAAAACACACACAGAGATCTGTTGGTTCTCTCATACTGCATAGATAGTTCACATGCTCCTAAGGAAGCTTCAAGTTTCTGAACACCTCTACTTCCTGATAACTACTGTCTTCTTCTGCACAGTATATCATCTTCTATGTTGTGTTATTATATACAACTCAGAGTTGGGTACAACCGTACAAGTGTTTTCTGCTTCGTGCTCATTACCCTACTGGCTCCTCCAAATCTGCCAACACCGTGAAAGTAATTTTGTATCTCCATAACGAGATATCCTTTTCAGATAACGTCACCTGCTGTGGTCAGATGCGACACAGAAAAGACGTTTCATAATCAGAGAAGCATAGAAAGCTATGAAAACATAGCTAGGTTTACAATACGTTCACGACGGACTCCTAATATTCCAAACAACAAACTGCATTATAAATATAAGATTTGGTTGATAGAGATAAACAAGCATGACTCATTTCCGTGAAGCTTGTGCTTCGATTGAGAGAGATGAGACACGATTTATACTTGAGAAATGGAAAGAGTCAAAGTACATGGATCTGCTTGTCCAATTTCCTTTGGACCCAGAAGCCATTTAAGAAAGTGACTAAAAGCATCCAAAGGTCACAGGAGATATCTCAGTCAAGCTCTCCAAGTTATCCGAGACTCTTTGATGTCTTAATGTAGGCCGAGAACACAGAAGTAGCAAAATAAGAGAAAAATCTAGGAAATGTTACATTGCCGAACTGAGAGCTTCATGACTCCTGTCAGGGAGCATCCAAAGGTCACAGGAGATATCTCAGTCAAGGAGCTCTCCAAGTTATACGAGACCCTTTGATGTCTTAATGTAGACCAAGAACACATAAGTAAAAAAATAAGAAAAAAATCTAGGAAATGTTGCATTGCCGAACTGACAGCTTCATGCCTCCCGTCTCTCCTTTCTCCTAATTCCTCTAGCAAACCTTACTAATATGTAGTAGAAATCATCATAACATGGTCTGTGATTCTAACAGGTCCCGGTAACCTGTATAGGACTACATTTAAATCCTAATATTGATTTACCCCAAGAAATTCTGATTACCTTCTGGCTTATATAGTGAGTTTCATTGGATATATAGGCTACTAAAAGAAGGCGATCTGAGGCTTGAACATCCAAAACAAATTGAAATAAATTTAATAGAAAAGAAGAAATATCTTCACCTTTGATGGCTCTTGGCAATGAGATCTCATGAATTTCTTATGTCACTTCTGAGGGTCTCACTAGCAGATGCATGACTTTCAGCTCCTTCACCATCACGCCTGGCAACCTTCAAGACCTTGTTTTCAAGCGACAATTCAAGCACTCCTTTTCTCTTTTGTTTAGTTCGACAGGCCAATGCTTGAGATGCTGCAACCGCACGCACACTGAAAGAACTTGAAACTTGAAATTTAATGAATGGTAATATGCAACTTGGAAATAACATAAATTTATGAAATAGATTGCATACATTGTGGAGTGTCTCAAATTGTAGCGCTTTAATCCTGGGATTTCTGTCCCAGGAATATTTTCCATTTGAAAGCAACATCCTAGTGATGATACATCCTCGGTGTGAGCTTCAGCACATTCTCCTTCAAGACTCATCATTCCATATTTAAGATCAAGGCACCTCTTCTTAGAACATACTGTTACTTCATCATCATTTAAAGAATATTTTTCTTCAAGACACTTATCCTTGATAAGACATTGTGCTCTGCAAGTTGACTGTTCACTGTGTTTAATTTGAGAGGCCTCTTCAAGGTTGGCATCCTCAACAAGTGCATTAACGGAACGTGACTTTTTAACAAGTATGGACTTCCTTCTCACACTGCAACCAGACTGTTTCTGTTTCAATGGCCAAAGCAAAGAATTCAATTCAGGATGGATAGAACATCCCTCCCTGTACTTTTGTTCATCCACAGAGTGTAAAGTTGGCTCTTCCAAGTCCCTTGCTCTATCATTTAACTCAAATATCAAAATATCTGCAGACCTATCTGCAATTTGAGAATCTCTTTTTGTGGCATCATCATCATTGTTTGATCTTTCTGGTTCTGCATTGTACTGGACTCCACCGGCAGACTGAGCCCACTGGAAAGCATTAACATCTCCAGGCAGTGGCCCAGGCTCAAGATTGTCTTCATGCTCTAAAGGTTCTCCATCAAGACAAACAGACTTTTCACTGTGTTCTGTAGCTTTTTTACCAGGAGAAAAATTCAACAATCTCGAACATCTTTGCATACATGGTATTCGTGCTTCCAGTTTGACAGATCCAGGGCAAGTTCCCTGATCAGATACTTCAACACTTCCACCTGACAATGCTGTGTCCCCTCCATCCTCAAATCCACAGTACCTGCAAGCCTTAAGCTGCTCAGCTGATGCAGGCAAATAGTCACCCTCCTCTGCAGGTTCTACCACTTGGTCCTTATTGTTCCGGCTTAGGGTTCCTGATGTAGATTGGCCAGCTTCACTTTTCTTTCCAAGAACTAAAAGCTGTTTCTCACTTTTTAACTGATCCTCCTGCTCTTTCAACTTCAGAATATTTGATTCATCTAAACTGCTCAAAATCTTGCAATTGTTTAGAACAATGTTGCTTCTCCTGTTAGAATTATCCTCCTTTTCAAGCAATGTTTCCTTAACTTTCTCTGGGATTCTCTGCATAATTTCATAAACAACATGAGCATTTTCACTGTTGAATACTTCAAGAACATCCATCTTCTGATGTGTTGTTTTATCCTTGAAGGCCTCTTCATCCGATATAGAATCCTCTAAATCCATCTGGGCATGAATGCTCACCTCCGGATTCTCCTTTCTCAGTCTTTCCTCTTCAGTGCATCTCCATTGATCAAATCTTTCTTTTTCATCAAAGAGCTGCTTCAAACCTTCTTCTAGTGACAATCTTCTCTCACCTAACAATTCCCACTCTTTCTCAAGTTTGCCCCTTCCTTGTCTCATTTCTTCTTTTTCATTTTCAATTGATACTTTCACGGCACTCAACATTATATCATTTTCTTTCTCTCTGTTCTTCAAGTTCCCAATTTCTCTCTCCAAAAGTTGTTCTTTCTTGAAAAGCTCTCTCTCTCTGTTCTCAAGTATAATTTCCTTATGTGCCACCTCTTCAATTCTCCCTTGCAGTTGTTCATCAACAGCTCTTTTTGTCTTCTCTGTCTCCAACTCAAACTCGTCTTTTTGAGACTCTAGGATGGAATTATGGAAATCAGTGATTTTCTGGATCTCCACCTTCACAAATTAAGAAAGAAATGTCAGGCTAACTTCCGAGGGTATGAAAGCTGGAAATAATGAACTCCACAAGATTAAGGGAATGCAAAAAATCAAGATAGAGTGAGATGACTCAAAATGTAATCATCATCTTATTGAAATAAGTTTTACGTGTGCAGTTGCAGTAGAATAACCACACAAATGTCTGACAACCACTACCAATGACATCTCAAGGTCCAGAAATATAAATTTAATAAGAAATGACAAGCTTCCAGATCATGCATAGCAGGTGGCTATAAGCTGATGTTGCCAACTTTGGCAATATAGCAGGTGTACCATCACATGCAATACAGTGTTGTTACAGTACCTTATCCATGGAGTTTGTAATGTCGAGTGCCGACTATGATGTGAAAGATCTGGACTCACTATTTGAAAGGAAGAATATGTTTCTTAACAGGTCAAACCACAACTGAACTGCAATGCGTAGCCAATGAAATCTTGCACACATATGAACATCGACAATGTTTAATGTTTCAGTAAGATCACCACTTCCATACAATTTCTTGATGAAAGCCATCAGATATCACAACAATCAGCTGCCCATGCTTGTGAATGGGGATCTGTTTCCATTGTGGTAAACTGGGACACTATTATAGCAACTGCTAGAAGCATCATTAGGATGATTAGAATGAATCATCGAACCCTTCCAACACATGCTGATCCTTTAGTTGCTTATTGTCTTGTCATAGTTATGGATAAGTTCCTCTGTGAAGGATGGATAAGCACAGCACATAAACATGACACAATATGGACTCCTGACAATGATGATATTACAGTAGCAGGATACAACTCGGTATAGATACTAAATAATATATGGTTCGCCTTACTGGTCCGTACCGGTGTACCGACCAACTGTTGTTATGGTACGTACTGAGTTATACCAAGTCATACCAAACGTATCAACGCATAATATATGAAGACATATTGATGTACCGCCCATACCAAGCAATATGTCGTGGTATGACGAACCTTGAAATAATGTGTATCTTCTAAATATCACTAACAATTTTATGTATGAAGAAGATATACTTATTATCATATATATGACTTACAAAAAGAATCAATTATTTGTAAGTACTTGAAAAGCACACATGAAACACTAGTGACAAATTCAAAATTATAGTAAGTTAAAAGTAAAAAAAATTCATAAATTGCAGTTATTTAACAAGTCTAGAAGCCTTATTCAGATAATATATACAAACACACACACATATATGTGTGTGCGCGCACATGCTGAAATAACTATATATTGAAAATTTTGATGCAAAATGATAAACTTGTCCTTATAACTTAAGCTATTGACACATGGTGAGAAATATTTAGCAAAGCAAGAATTTGAAATGTCTATATTTTGTATGTGCAAAGTGATGCAGATTATATTCATCCATTTCCAGCACACCCACAAATTTAGCAAATTAAAGTAGTACTTGATATTTGGTAACACAGTGTACATAGGTATACAATCAGAAAAAGAATCCGTACAAGAAATGATCAAATTGTTATCCAAGAAGACATCAAATTTTATCGATACCAAGAGCAAAGTAGACTAAATCAAGGAATAAAGTACAAAAAGAACAAAAGAGCATTACCATGATATTATATGTTTTCTTGCTAGTTACAATAAAAAAATGTCAGCAACCTAGACATTTCAACTATCATTTTCCAAAGCCAATCAATACAAGAAATTTATGTCCAAATTTGACGAACAAAAACCATGCTTCAAACTAATTTATGCATCTAATTTAAATGATTAAGCAAACATAATCAAACTGCCCTAGAAAACTGTAACCAAGCGTGAGAATGTTTCTTTTAATCCTGCTCACCAAATTTCCATTGTTGAAAGGAAGTCATATATTCGAATTTCATTTAGAAGTGCTAGTTTTTCCTTCTTTTGTTTGTGCCCTCTTTCCTATCTTAAATGACTTAATACTACGAATACTCAAACCTCATCCTTCATATGGTACAAAATTATATGAAAGTAATAGACAATAAGTAGAATTTTCCGAAAAAAATATTCACTTCATAACATGCACTTACTCTTTCCTTATTGTTTAGCTGTTCTTCAATGGCAAGTAACTCATTCTCTTTCTTCTCTAGAAACTCTTGCTTTAGAAGAGCTTCCTGCAATCATTGTTAATTAGGAAGAGGAAAAGAAAAGATGAAAAATACATAAGATGACATAAACCTGCAATAGATAAGAGGGAAATGGAAAAAACTAACTTTTTCTTTAGCATCTAAAGCTCCAATTCTCATGCACATATCCTCTTCTTTCAATTTAATCAATTCATTGGAGATCTCCAAGGTTTTCCGTGCCTCCTCAAGTTCCTTTTCTTTCTTCCTAAAGGTGTTGTCTCTCTCATTTGTCTCCATCTCTCTCTGGTTTTCAGTGCTATGCCACTTGCCAAGCTTCTTCTGATTGTCCTGCAGCTGCTGTTCCCAAGCCCGCAAGTTCTCTCTTTGTCGAGAAAGATCCTTCTCAAATGCTTTTTTCCTATATGCAATAAGTCAGACCCAAGATCATAAGTTATTTGAAAGAAATCAATATGCTTCAGCACATATCAATAAAGTCCTAGACCTGATAGTTGACAGAAAATGCATACTCAGCAATAAAGGATGAGGTTTGTTTAAAAAGTTCATGCTCACGAGCCTCCACATCCTCTAATCTTCTATCTACCTCTGAACTTTTCCGGCTCACTTTTGCCAATCTAGCATCCAAAGAATGTTGCTTTTCTTTGATCTCCAGGCATTTCTCTTCGATAGTGGCCTCAAGAGTATGTGCTTCAGACAGTTTCTTCTGGGAATCCAATTTAACCTCAGCAATTTCAGCATGCATATCATTCAAAGCCTTCTCAAGCTGAATCACAAAATAAAAAAGAAATAGAATAAGACCTATAGAATGGAGAAATATAAACTGTAACTTAGATCATTATAACAGAAAGAAGGCTCTAGAAGTGGAGAAATGAGACATGTTGATAGTGTTCTTTAGCATAACAAGCATAACACTATATCAAAGATTCAAAATATCAGTGAGATGAAGACACAAAAAAGCAATTCTCTGGACTTTCTTGTAAATGATGGACAGAAGATACAAAAAGTTGTTTGTCTCTTTTAAATTTTATCGTCTGTCTTATCACCTTTCTCTTTCTGTTACTAAAGTTCACTTGCATATTCAAACCTTGTCTATTTAGTCTAAAATTTTCAAAATAAAAAGTTATCAATATATCTTGAGTTTAGAGCTAAGCCTTGTTCTACATTCATTCATCAGATGAACTTAATATTGAACAGGCTAAAACATGGAACTTCTTATTACATCCGACTAATAAATTCATCCACTGGAGCAAATAGACAAACTTAAAATAATCCTCGATATAAAATCTATAATGATTGAGTAATCATTTATCCTGTCTCCTGTTATCCTATCACCAGTGCCAACTCTATCGCGTCCATCTATCATATATTATGTCATCATATGTAGCACAAGACTTAATTTTCTAAAACTCATCATGTTAAATTCTAAAACCTAATCAAAAGTTTTTCATTGCAATAAAATGTGTACAATTCCTTTTCTTTTAACTATCTTAATGAGTAAATACTTCTTCGGTAATCTTTAAAGTTTAAGACAAACTCATCTTCACTATTATAATGGGAGAGGGAGGGCTCTGCATCCAAATGTCCGATGCATCACTCTTGGTCATAGGAGTAAGTATTTGTTCTCATGTCCAAGCACCAGTTATAAAGAGGATCTCAATAACTGGTTCAAGTGCATGTGCATGAAAATCCCATTTTCAATAATACTAATCCAAAATATTTATCCATCTTTATTATATCACAGGGTCATGTTTATTCCCATAATAGATTGTCGCATTGTGCAACCTTGCACATCCTTCTCATTGCTATATATTACCAATATGTTTTTTCCATTATAATTTTTTTGACAAAATCTTGTCTTAAACAACATAACTATGACCTTCTTTAATCAATCGTTTGCACCAAAATTTCTTATGTATCTACAATAGCTGGTCCTTAATCATCTTTTTAAACTTGTTTTTTATATTATTTTGATCAAATAACTTCTTAAACTAACTCTTCCATCTTTGCTGATTGGATCTTAATATTTGACAAGAATGCTTTTGTCTGAATCTTTAAGAATTTTATATTCTCTAGACATCTACACTCTTCTTTAGTCACTGTTTAAATGTAAAAATTACTGTCAACCTTATGTTTAGACCCACTATTAGCTTTTAAGTCCATCCTAACAATTTGTCAAATTTATATATGCCTATTTTCTCAACAATCGCTTTTGCAGCTGATTTGATAACTCTCCCTTCGGAACATACAAGAAATTTTTTTGTGACTGATTAGAAGTGATTAGTCAATAGTATTAACTATTAACATGATATCATTAAACTGTGTTTTCATTAACCATTTTTCATTACTTCCATTGTTAAATTTCTCCATCTTTAGAACACCACCAATTATCTCACCTTCATTACCTTACACACAGTTCCAATTAGACTATATATTATATGCTTTCTCTGAATCTCTGGTATAGTTTGGGATTTTTGCATTTTCTTCATAATGAGAATTTAAAACTATATTTTGTCCACTCTTCTATCAATGGATGTCCATACAGATGATTAGATATTTGCCCCTTTTGTTAAAGTATGTACTAGAAAGCATAAAATCCTAAGAATAAAAACATCCCAAGTAAAAGATCATGGTATTATGTAACACATTCTTGTAATGTTTTTTTTTTATCTAGGCAAAATTCAAATGCAAGGCGATGAATGTTAGGCTTCAGAAAATTCATCCCATCAGCCATGATCAGCAAGTAGCAAAAAGTACCTTGGCGGCATTATGATCTAAGTAAATCAAATATTTTTTATGGTCAAAGAAGTGCGCATAAAAGTTGAATAACTATCAATTAGTAAGGTGTTCCATAACGATAATTCATTTTTTTCTATATTATATGTAGAATGTTCACTTAAATTACAAGATAATTCTTCTAGATAATTAATTTGGGGCATATGCAGAGTTTGCATAATATATGAAGACATGAAAAAGCATAAATTTTAGCAATTCAATTTATTAGAAGAATTTGGAGAGCAAGTAAAACAAAATGTTGCAGCAAAAAAGAACTGAAGTGTTACCTATCATAGAAATACTATTCCAAGAACAGCAAGGATAAAATAAGAAAAATAAGATGCTACAGATGATTATTTCATAATAGATGCATTTGCTATTGGCAATATGGAATTTGGAGAAAATAACTATCTAGCATCTACTAGTCATTTACATGAATGATGGACTGCCTCTGAAAGCCCATAGCCCGCCTCAAATTTCCCTCACTCTTTTCAAATTCAGCAACAGCAACAATGTGTGCTGCTTGCATACACTTTTGAAGTTGTGCTGCCTCAGACATTTCTTGCCTTAACTTATCATATTTAACAGCCCATTCCTTCTTCTCTATCAAAAGGAGCCCCATATGATACTGGTACTGATAAAGCTGAGATAAAATAGACCAGTTAGATAACAATTTATTATCAAATGTTAACTAGGAAAAAATTAAAATAAATTCGAAGTCGAACCAATTCATGTCACAAAATAACAATAGAATATGTGGTCCATGATAAATAACAGTCTGCATTGACCCATAAAGTAGAGATGAAATTGCACAAGAAAGTGACTATGGTAATTGTACTAAGAATAGCAACAAAGAGGAACTCAATTGCTGGATTTCATGAATAGATGGATCAGTTGTAAGTTTCAACGCCAACATTCACACAGATATTCAGACAAAGAATACAAGGACTAAATGCAACAGCCAAGTGGCTGCTCTACAATGTCAATTCTGGGGAAAGATATTTCAGAACTGGAGGTAATAAGAACTCACTGAATCATGGACACTAATCTGTCACATGGATCAGCAATATCATGATTAAACCAATTCGTCACGTTGACTTTACTACTAATCAAGTAAAAGTAAAAGAAATTTACAAGAAAGCAATTGTTTCCTATGGCTCCTCTAGAACCTAAGCAACATGGCGAATTCAGTCAACGAAAGTAAGCAATGCATATGTTGCTTGGTCAAGTCTAGAGGCATATGTTCTTTTCCATACAGAGAGAGAATTTTAGCCAGAATGCTTGATACTAGTGAAGACCACCTACAATCAATCCAAATTAACAGAGAGCTATGCCAACATAATATTCTCCAAATTATCCACCATAATTTTCAGCATATAATTTCTTATTTTCTCTGCCCTTTTTCATGCAAATTCAAAACATTTATCTTTCTATTATGTCCTAACAATGAATTTCAATATAGAAGTTTCTAATATAAACAGTTAACTAGCTGAAGCACCAAGTGGGTGTCCTTAAAGGCATCTGTTCAACAATTCTTTTAAATGGTAGCATTGTCAGAGCCCTAAATCTCAATCTTTTCTTTCCCAAAGCTTTATATGGGTCCCATGTCACCTCATTTTGACTTAAAATTCACAAACAAATACAACATCTTCTTAAAATTTAAAAGGAATCACTGAAATTCAGAGCATGTACTTCGCACATCAGGCATAAACATGCATGCTGGATGGGCACGGTTCAGGAGCTCTGTTCCTTTATTTCCTAGAACCTAAAACTTGATCTGATTCCTTTAATTTAGTTTAAATGGTCCAGAGTTTAACTGACATACATGGTTCTCAATTTTCATATGATCATAGCACAATTACGTAGTAAACTCTTTCTTCTTGTTTGATCTTGAACATGCTTCTATTAAACCCCCAGAAAAATGAGAAAAAAATTGATCCAATTTGTTGGGTATGCATGATATCTAAATAGTAAAAAAAAACCAAGTTTAGCGGTGAAAGCACCAAAATATTACTTTAACTGCCCAGATAAAACATATACTAGGAATGAAAAATGCCTCATTCTTGTTCTTCTTGAAATTCATATAAATTTCTTTTCTGCACTTGGCACTGACGAGATCGACTTTCATCATTTTTGACCTCATACCTCTTGAAAATAACAAGCAAAACAGATATGACATTTGAAAAAAAAAAAAACTAGCCAATTTCCAACAGCTGTAATACAATATTCCTAAGCAATATAACCAACATATTCATTTGGTTCCAGAAAATATTTAACTAAAAGAATAAGGGTCGTTAACGTTTTAATAGAACTTCCAATATATGCAACTTTAGGTCTATCCACGTTCATGGCCTTTGAAGTGATCTTGTTGTCCCTTCTTCAAAATTGCACGCTGTCTTATTTGCATCTCAATATTTTATGTTAACTCTCGGAGAAAGTTGATTCTTGACTTATACTAGTTGTACTATGGTCCCTTTCTATCTCATTCATAAGCATACATCAAATAGCATCTAAGCCCCACTTATGCATCATATATTATTTTTTGCTTTTCATCGTTCATGCAATGCATGGTTCATTTACGATCAATCTTTAAGTTATCTAAGAGATGTAGCATTCCTATTATAATTAAGAAGAAATGCAATGCAACAGAGTGAATGTAGCTTGATATAAAATCAAGAATATGGAGACATGGTGAAAATCAAAGCAGTGTATCACGCCACAGCTAACCATCGATGAAAAGGAAAAAGATGGGGCCTTTGAACCTCTTTCTCAAGCTCGGATATTCTTCGAACGAGTGCTTCTCTGTCCCTCCTCTGCAACACCGCCTCATCAAGAAACCCCGCTTCTCTAAACCGCCTCCACACCTGCGCCTCGCTCTGTTCTTTCTCACGATCCTCGCCATCACCACATAAAGGAAGCTCCTCCGGTTGAGGAATCGCGTTCCCGGCCACCACCTCCCTTCCTTTCCTCGTGCCAGGTACCACGCCGCCCCAATTACCAAAACTTGATTGCGCAGGCCCATTCCTCCGCGCTGCGACAGCCCTGGGCGAAAGAAACAAACCCTTCTTCTGCGGTGCAAGCATCGTAGCTCCCTTTCATAACTTCAAGACATCAATGTTCTACATGGCAACAAAACCTACATGAATCAGGTTTGTGGCGAGAAAGAACAAAGGAACCGCGGTTCTACACGGAAAAGACGATGATCGGAACCACTTCGGCCGATCAAAGCCCTAAATTGAATCCTTCCGAGCCACGAAGTCTCTCTTGGTCGGAGAAGCGATGGAAGGGCCCTCTACTTTCCACCTTTCCTTATTTTGGTCGGGACGTCCAAAAGCTTAATAAAACCCAAGAGAAGACGGCGGAACGGAGTAAACGGCTGAAGTCTAAATGTGAGGCGAAACGGAGAACACACTTTTGTAATTACACCCCTCCATGTCCGACATTTGGAAATATTTCTCTTGAGAGCAAAGAAAGGAAGGGATTTTAGTCTTTACAACCCTCCGAGTTCTTTTATTTAGATATCAAGACTAACTTAACGGCTAAGTTAAGGTTGGGGAAGAAAACGGCAACGGAATTTTCGTAATTATATTTACCTTTCTATATGAACATAGGATTAACACACCAAAAATGTCTCCCGGAAACTACCTCATGTGACGTGGTTCTCTCGGATGCCTGAACTGTGGGACCCGCATGTGTGCTATGTCGGTGGCGTCTTTTGGTACCCAAAACACTGGAGCGTGTCAAGTACATGGCATTGAACTAAAGCAACACGTGGTTATAGCCACTTAATTAGAATGTTGTTGGACTAATTACAGTCTATATTATCATAATAATTTTTATACTTAAAAAAATTATGTTAATATTTTTATAACATAATACATAATACTAAATTGACATAAAAACGATATTCAAAAATATAATTTCAGCATCTCTTTTTTTATAATTTTATCGATAAAAAATAATTTTAATATTCTACATATTAAAAAAATAATTAAAATTATATTTATTATTTTTAAAAAAATTCAACGCATGATATTACATATATTTTTCATCAATACAACTAACAACATCAAAACAAATAAAATTATTTATTTCACTTTTAAAATATAAAAATCTCAATATAATTTTTTTAAATATAAAAATCATAATACTAATACAATCCAAGTTAGATTTAAGACATAGAATAGGAAAAAAAAATTCATTGTTACTGTACTTATATATTTTCAAATAAATGATATATTTATTGTGAAAAATATGATTGCATTTGCAATGACTTAACAATTAGGATAAAAAATCAGGTTAAATTTCTTCATAATATATACTATCTTAATAACACAGTAATGGCTACTATTAAGTAATGGCTACTTTTAATTAGATTCAAATGATGAACAAACAACAATTGAAGGCAAGTTCTAGTTAATGTAGCATTTAGTCTTGGCTGCAGATTTGGGTACCCATTTTCCAGTCAATCACAAGCATTGCAGCAAAAAGTCAGGAGGTTCCACACATAGTGACGAATGAAATCAACAAGAAATCACAACGGTGATGCTTCTTTGAGATTTCAACCACGTTGTAGTGTTGCCTTATTGCATCCGCAGCAGTGGCTTGTTGAAGATAAGATCAAGCTTTGTCTCAGTAATAACCAACGTTTTTTGGATCTCTTTGATCAGATTCAGCAGCCTTGCCTTCATCACCAAGAAAAACAAGCCGACCTGCAGAAGTTTTGATCCATTTAGTATTACACTACATGTAAAAATCCATCTCCATGCATTAATTCATTAACATCTGGCTTCCTTTTCAGGACAGTATTGGCTCCCTCCCTAGGTTGCCAAAAGATCTAATCATCAGTGCGACTTTAAGGAATTTGTACTGCAATGCAATTCAACTAGTGTTTTTTAGTTCAGAACTTTGGCAATATGTTGCACGTCATAGCATCAAGATTTTGGTCAAAGACCTGCGGATATATCAGCTCCTAAGTTTGAATGAGAAAATTGATTATTCATCAATTATTTGACTTGTTCAGTATTTGAACAAACTGAATTGTTGCATATACTATGGCAGACAAAAAAATATTAAATAGTTATATTCTGGAGCACGATAACTCGATCATCAATGAAACAGTGGCTTTCAATTCATCTCTGGAAGCCAAAATCCAAAATGCAGAATAAAATAATGGGCAGAAATTTTGCATACTATCATCAGATCTCTGCCTACTACCTTTTCTTAATTAGCAAAAGAACAACTAATCTGCATTCTACAATTATAGGTTAATGATCATTACTAAGTTTTCAAACTTTAGAAAGCAAAAAGGAAAGGAAATGAAGGTACCATCACGGCGGATTGCAACTTCTCTTATGCGCCTAACAAGTCCACTAATTGGGTCACTAAAGACTTTAGTCTCCAGGTTGCCCTCCAAATACAAAATCGACCTATAACAAAGAAAGCAACAAGTAATTACCAATGAAAAGAATACAAACTCTGACTGAATAGAGATGCAAAAAACAAACTGTCAGTTTATTCGATCCATCTCATATCACAATTAGCACTTCCCCATCACATAATATTAGTCATTTACAAAAATTACTTTAGACACAAACAAAATATTAAAGGAATTGTTCATATCATAGTAAATCAAAAGTTTAGATTACATTGATATTACCTATATTCGACATGTCTAGAAGCCATGTACCCTACAAGTATATATCATAAGTTAACATTACTAGATCATGTGTAATAACATTTCATAAGCATGAACTATCCAAGAAATAGTGGTCCAGTACAGAAGATTCCCACTAAGATGATGTCTGGAAAGGGTCAACTTTTAAGGAACTTGCATCTGCAAATAGAGTATACTATTTTCATGACTAGAACTAATCACAAAAGGACCAACCTTACCACGACGCCATAGTCCACCCTCTTATCGTCTCCTCAATCAAATGCATAAAAAAAGAACTAAAAAACCAGATTTGGTCATTGTTGGAAGTGATAATATGCTTTAGTGCTTTTTTTTTCTTTTGTACGTCAAAGTTTCCTACATTAGATGAACTGTAATTAGCAGTTGTTCTTCAAATGAAATCTAAGGTTGAGCATCCTAGACATCTCTTGTCCATTTGGCACCAACAGAACAAATCTTGTTTACATAAGATTTAACAAGTCACCTGAACACTATCGCCCATTTCAAATATTACAAATAATCAGCTGTTTCATTAGCCATCAATGATGCAAAAACAAAGCTTACAAAGGCAAATCAATGCATTTAGATGAGCAGCATTATGGATAAAAAATAGTTGATTTCATATCACAATGTCAAAGTAAATCACTAGATATCACTCAGCTATATCATCAGACGACACTCACCCAGGCTTGACGTGCTTGAGGGCGAGGCTGCCGAGCCGGTCAGGGTACACACTGACCCTGTGCCACTGCACAGCGCACCGTTCTGCATACTCTCTCGGCTCCTCATTGTCAAGCGGCCGGCGGTTGTTCCGGATCCCTCCAGTCCCCAGCGAGAAGAGAACCACGGCGCGCCCGCTCCTCAGGTTCTTCTGCACCGGCCGCTGTCCCACCTTCCCCACAAGGATCGCCTACGAGACAAACAGACCTCTCGATCAAAAACGAGACCCCTATGGTCAACCGCGTTTAAAGGAGTTAGTTCAGAGTTAGGGTTCGCTACAACTTTTCACCTTGTAAACGCCTTGATCAAGGCCGTTCTCTAGGGGGCGCTGGAAAGGACGAAGCCGCTGGGGGGTCTCGCCGACGGCTGTGGCATCTTCGACGGCGGAGGCGGCGGCGGAGGGGGAGGAAAGTGAAGGGTGAGAGGTTTCGTCCGTGTTCGAGGGGAAATCTTCTGAGTCGGCGTCGGAGGAGGAAGAGGAAGAGGAGGAGGAGGAGGAGAAGCGTACGGCGGCGGGGAGGAGAAGCGGGTGACTAGTAGGAGGAGCGCGGAGGCGCCTGGAGAGGGACGCGAACGCGGAGAAGGAAGAGGAAGCGGCCATAGAGCGGAGTGAGGTCTCTTCTTTGGTAATAAAACCCTAAAGCTCGAGATGGGACATCGGGTTTTAGATGGTTTAAGAAGGCTATCTCACCCAAGAAACATACACTCGGGTCCCGAAATGGAGCGACGACGGCCCGCACAACTCCGAGCCTTAACGTTGGGACGGGTGGCCTCTCTGCATCAAGTGTAGTGGGTAATATAATATTTATTTGATTAGTTAATGAGTTAATTAGTTAATGATCATGATATTAACGGGCTACGCAGTTTATCGGATCCAACATGATGTGGAAGCCGAAGTCTGTTGTTGGTTGTTTGATGTGGAAGCCTATTCGGATCCAACATGATCGTGTCGCCAATGGCCAGGGTGGGGAGAGAGGCAGCACTCATTCTGATCTCTCGGTGTTGGTTTCCTTCAACTCGTTTCTGTTTCTACTCCATTAGCAACAGATCCAAGCTCGAGTCTGGAATTAACATGGCTTAATCATGTTAGGAGCAGCAGTACGGCATGGAGGAGCTGCAGCAAATGCTACCGGAGATGGCACAGGATTTTGGCTCACCTTCTTGGCCTTGTTGGTCTGCTGATAGAGGATCCTCGCGAGCTTCGAAGTGGTTTGCAGACGACATGGCAAGGGCGGGAGAACATGAGCTCGTTGTCTCCCTCTGCATCTTTTGTCGTCGGCTGCAACAGATCGAATGGCACCGCTCCACGCATCCGTCGCCCGCCGCCCTTTACACCTCCTCCCCCGGTGGTGCCGTGTTATCCCTCCATGGATTGGCTCCTCATGAAACCTCCACCAGCTGTAAAATACCATCTCCACCAACACTTCTGTCCGCGCTGCCTGAGAGCGCCCAAAAAGCACCCAGCCGTTACAGAACGGCAGCTCCTTGTTTCCTTGCCCCATTCCACCGCTTTGACCTAGTGGGGTTTGCCTTATCTTGGTCCATCCCCGGCCAATTTAGTTGCTCCCCAAAACCAACCCCCACTTCCCCTCCTCCCCTTCCATTCGATGCTGCCATCCGCGCGGTCCGTCGCTTTCTTCGCCGTGCTCCTGCTAGGGTTGCTCGTCTCCGGCGTGTTGACGCCCGTGGCGCTTGATCGGTCGGCGGAGAGCGAATCTTGGGGGACCGCACCTGCCGCCGCTGCTTCTGCTTCCCCTCTTCTTTCTCCTCCTACTCCTTGGCTTTCTCTTCCTGCTCCGCCTACTAGCGAGATCTTCCAGGAAAAAAAATGGACCGACCGGCCATTGTCGGGGGATTTGGTACCGGTCGAGGAGTCTCCTCCTTTTGTCCCGGATCCCAAATCGGCGTTGCTATTGAGTTCGGCTGAAAGGTAAGCACTTGGATTTTGGATTGGTTCAAGTAAGAGCAGGGTTTTCTGCTATCGCTCGTATGTTTTTGATTGGTTGTGTTTGTTAAAGATCTAACTTTTTAACGTTCAAGACACGAATTTGAAGATAGTTGTCGTGAAATTTGACTCTCTCCTTTCGAAATTCGACATTACTTGCAGCTTAGTAGAGGCTAGCTGCTGCAACAATGACAATTTGCTATCTGTGATAGGCGTTCTTTTAAGCATGTCGACTTGTGCGAATATGTGTTTCAAAGTAGCAGTAGCTTGATTATGGTAATTCCTGAAATTCTCATGTGGCTCGATGAAACATTTTGCACCCACTAAGAACCATTGGCTTTCTGATATTTTCTATATTAGCTTATGGAAACAGTTGTTAGATGAATGCATAGGTTTACCTTCAAGTGGGTGAAACTAATACTAGGTGTTTTCAAGTTTTGTTAGTGCAAGTAATTTTGGATCTATGAATCTTCTTTTTCAACTTTAAGCTTAAAAATCCTTCTTTTCAGGTAGACAGTGACCGTGTGATATGTGTTTGTGCTGTTTTAGGAACAAATTGATCTGGTTATTTAACAACTACTAGTTCAACATGCCAAAGCTTTTTCTGACATACATGACATGACATTGTTGGTACAAGCAATAACTTTTTGTATATGTATGAAATATCGTGTTTTTTATGTGAAATCTTTTGGTTGTTTAAACCTATTTATGTGTGTGCTCTTTGGGATACTTACATATATGTTGCTGCATTTTGATTTTTGTTTTTGTTTCTTATTGTGTTGCATCAGTAAGGAGGGCAGATTCTTCCTCGCTTTGCCAAATGGTACTATCTATTTCATGAATAAATCTACAAAACCTCAGTGGGAGCTTTTGATAGGGGTGCTACTATCATATTCATGGAGATGTCCTTCAAATGATGATCCTGATTATATTGTGTTTTCTGATAGCAATGGGGAACTTTATGAATATAGCAAGGATGCTGGCATAAGGGTACGCTCACGAATGTCTCAGTGTTTTTTGTTATGTTTATAGTATCTAGCATGTGCTTTTCGTGTGGAGATCACGACACATGAAAAAAGCAAACGATTGGGAGATGGCATGGGGGCTGCTGGTCCTTTTCCCATTGTATATACTATATAACAAGGTTCGAAATATCGTACCGTACAGGCGTTTCGACGTTCGCTCGGTACGGTACAGTATGGTAGACCGAGCGGTATATCGTTCGGTATATTATATATATATAAGATTATATATATTTATATTTTATATTTATATATATATTATTTATTTATTTAAAAGCCGATGTCACATCGCCTCGGCGACGTCGCCTTTTCCTTCCCCACGCGGGGCGACGTCGCCTCGTTTATTTAAATAATTAATATATATATATATATATAAGCGTCTCGGCGACGTCGCATTGCCTCGGTGACGTCGCCGAGCCTTTTTCTAAAAATATATATATAAATAAATATATAAATAAATAAATAAAATATTATTTTATTATTATTATTCGTTCCGTCCGGTAACGGGTGGTCCGCGTACCGATATACCGTCGGACCGGTACGTACCGCCCGTACCGAGCGGTATTATTCGGTATTGCTTACCTTGCTATATAGTATAGACCAATAACATTGTTACTATTAGTGTGCATTTCAACTGACTTCTTCTATCTTATTCTTTTTCATGCTGTAGAAACATGACTGGACAGTGGAGGAATATATGTCCAGAGGGCACCTGTGGTTGAAGGATCAGTTATCACCACTAGGCCATGGCTTGTCAACGCAATCTATTTATGGTCATAGTTGGCTATTTATTCTCTCTGTGCCTATATTTGCATTTTGCTGTTTTGGGTTGAGAAAGCTGTTCAAGAATGATAAAAAATATAATGATTTGAAGGAAAAGCAATCTGTCGTTCCTAAGAAGAGAAAATCTCGGAAGTCTGGAAAGTTGAAAAATGCTACCATCAGTGTTAGTCATGACAGACATACTTTATCCATGAAACAGAATGTTGAAACCAATGGGCATAATCAAATTCAGGTCAATGGAAGTTATTCATTTATACCTGATGGTGATAGTGATGGGCGTTGGGTTGGAAGACTTTTTGTTACAAATATTGAAATCGGTCACGGGAGCAATGGTACAGTCGTCTTTGAAGGATTTTTTGGTGGTCGTCCAGTTGCTGTAAAACGGCTTCTTCGTGCACATCATGATGTTGCCTTTAAAGAGATTCAGCATCTTATTGCCTCTGATCGACACCCAAATATTGTTCGGTGGTATGGAGTAGAACAAGATTTGGATTTTGTGTATATCTCACTGGAGCGTTGTATTTGCAGCCTAAGTGACTTAATATGCATATGCTCAGATTCTTCTTCACATTCAGTATCTGTGGAAAATCAAACTTCAAACTCTGTGGTTGAAGATAAAGTTCAATTAAGCTTGGTGAAAGGTATCAGAAAGGATGTTAACTTGTGGAGATCAAATGGGCTTCCTTCAAGCCAACTCTTAAAGATAATGAGGTGCGGGTTTGTTCTTTCCCTCGTATGTCTCTTCACTGTAGATTTTGTGTTGCTCTGTTACTTCTTTGTCTCCTTGTATATATATTTGAGTCAATATTTTTTTATAAACAGCTTATAGGTCATCTTTTATCTTACTTGTTGGCATTGGGTGTTTACTGAACAGTGAAGAATTACCCATTTAACAGCCATTGTTTCCTTAAGAATATAAGACAATGACAATTTGAATCTCATTTGATTGAATTTAGCAATTTGGTTTTTTCTTAGAAGTAGCTTCTTGATTGCAATATTATTTTCTTTCACAAAAGAAAACTTCAAAATACATCAGAACCAGCTCTGCTCTGTACAACAGATGATGGCGAAGTTGGGAAGAAGTTAAATGCATATTCATTAGTAACACAGTTTCTTAAGCACAAGAAAACTTTGTACAACAGAGGATGACATATGTTTCTATACAAAATCAAGAGTGACATAGTTTCTTAAACAGAATAAAAACCTAAATTTATAGTATTGACTGGAAAACAGCGGATGTCAAATTAGCAAAAAAGTTACAGTTAATACAATAATTAGAGTGAAAAGCCTCATCTAAGTAATCCAATTTGTTGTTATTGTTGTTGTTGTTGTGTCTCATAGGAGCCTTTGACATGTCTAACTTTAAGGCAATAGCATTTGATTCTTTTCCTCAAGTTGCTTGTGTTGTCTATTTATTTTGGAAATTGGCTATGCTAATTTGCAAATTTTGGTAGCTATTGATCTTTTTTTATACTGTGGATCTGTTGTTTTTAAAACTTTAATCGTGTTTGTTTTACAGAGATGTAGTTTCTGGCCTTGCACATCTACATGAACTTGGAATCATACACCGGGATCTAAAGCCTCAAAATGTGCTAATAAGCAATGACGGACATCTTAATGCCAAGCTTTCTGATATGGGTATAAGCAAACGCCTACTTGAAGACATGTCTTCATTGAGCCGTAATGCTACTGGTTAGTGCACAATGAGAACTTTATATCTCTGGTATCTGACAAGTGTGCTTATTCTTTTATTATCCTTAGAAATTGACCAAGTTCAAGCATGTTTTAATTTACCATAGGATATGGTACCTCTGGTTGGCAAGCACCTGAACAACTTCTTCATGGGCGTCAAACACGAGCTATGGATTTGTTCAGTTTGGGTTGCATACTATTCTTTTGTATTACCAAAGGAAAACATCCATTTGGCAATCATTTTGAAAGGGATGCCAACATTATTCACAATCGCATGGACCTCTTCTTGGTGGATCATATACCAGAAGCTGAACATTTACTTTGTCAACTGTTACAGCCTGACTCAAAGATGAGGCAAGCAGACCTTTTTTCACAATTTCCATGGTTACATTGCAGTCATTCCCTCTGCTCATTTTTTCTGATTTGCTAAGTACATGCTTCTTGTGTATCATCAGGCTGAATGCGGTAGAAGTATTGTGTCACCCTCTTTTTTGGAGTTCTGAGACACGACTTTCATTTTTACGAGATGTAAGCGATCGTGTTGAATTAGAAGACAGAGAAAATGAATCGGAGCTGCTAAAATCATTAGAAAATAGTGCGCCAAATGCATTTGGTGGGAAATGGGATGATAAGTTAGATGTTGCATTCATTACAGACATGGGTTGTTACAGAAAATATCGTTTCGATTCCATACGTGACCTTCTACGAGTAATAAGAAATAAGTTGAATCATTACTGGGTACTTCCAAAAGAACTCCAGGTAGCCTCTTCCATCCTTTTATTTGAGTATATTCATCTTAAATTCTTGAGATCAATTTGCTCTGTGTGTGTAACTTGGTTCAAGTAATTTCTTTGTGTGGTTTTCTTATGTAGATATTTGTAGTTATATTATCGCTTTGTTGAACCAATCAATTAGAAAGTGTGCTTCTTGCTTCATAATGTGTTGCTAGTTTAGGTACCACAATATGTATGCTGAACATATTATTTGGTTTCCAATACTTTTCCATTTTGTCTGATCATCATCATTTTTTTCAGAAGGAGCATTTTTCACTTCGGCTTCAACTGTATGAAAAAGAACTTGAATTGGATATACTTGTTGGGTTTGTTTACTTTTACCCCTTTTTTTTTTGGCTTGGATCTCAAATAAAATATTGCTTATCATCCCATTATTCTCTTTACTTGGTATACCAAATTTAATGGTGTCATACTGATCCACTTGTTAATGCTGATTAACTAGTTGAGGGTGTTTCATGTGTTGTGTGCTTTGTGAATTGAGTCTCATATATAAAGCAGTACTTGCAAGGGTATTTGTTCTTTATGCTGAAGTATTTCCAACGGCTGCAGGAAACTCTTGGACCTGTTCCTCAAGGATTTGATATGTACTTTGCAAGTCGATTCCCAAAGCTCCTAATTGAAGTCTACAAAGTGGTTTACCGATTCTGTAAGGAAGAGGATTACCTTAGCAAGTATTTCCAAAGCAGCAGCCTTCTGTAGATTCAGATCTTCTGCTCCAAAGACTTGAACCAACGGATTTGACTCGACAATGCTGATCATTGTTGTAAATATTTTCGTGTTGTAAAACTAATATGAGAAGTGCTTGTTTTGTTCTCTCTATCTCTCTCTCTTCATTTGGCGAAGGAGGTAGGACTTCTTTTGCTTCTACTAGTATCGATTTTAGTTCTAATCCATGATCGGTAGATGTTTCTTCTCATCTCTGTATTGGATGATCTTTGAGTGTCGTTGGATGAATTGAATGAGGCATCCTTCCTCTTTCATTAGGATGCTTGTCTTCTTAGTTCTTGTATAAGCGTAGAGTAGATCGGTGCGTTCTTTGTGTAGATGGATTCTCTCTGCTTTTGTTTCATTTTTTATCGGAAGAGAAATGCTGATTATGAGGTTGGCAACCTTCAAGCGGATTTTTGGTGATCTTCTCAAAGTTTTATTGCAAATATGCTTCAAGGTGATGATCGCGTCTCGCTGGTTCGGGTTTTCCTCTTATGCGTTGTGCAGTAATGTTGTTGACGTCACTCCGGTTTGTCTCCATTCAACAGACCATGTCAGACACAGGTTGATGCAGCGAGCACCGGTTTCTCCCACCATTAGCAGCCGCCGTGGCTGTTCGATTGCATCACCACCCCGATTAGCCATATTTTGAATCTAGGTCACGACTCAATCCACCGTTAGCGTCAGTGCAAACGTGATACCTCGGGACATAAATCCAACGTCACGTCGGATACACCCCTGTAAATTCAGCATAAAGGCCACCTCCCTCCCACGTCGATCAAAACCCGTATAAGGAGGCATCTTCTTCTCGGCAAGTCTTATTCTGGAAAGTTCGGGACGATGTTGCATGGCGTCGTTCCGCACATACCGACCGACGATCGTAGCGAAGATACGAACTCGCCGCTCAGGGAGTCGATCGCTACGCTATGTCAAACGCACATACGATCGACTCTCGAGCACCAATATAAAAGCCATTGACCATCATTTGGCTAGAAGATCTGAGAAAAATAAACAAAAACCACTGAGTTAATCTCCGAGAGGCCTAAGTCGGGAATCCTCCGATCCAGGCCTGTGTGCAGGAACGTGACCACTCCCAAGCCAACTCAAATCCTCGGTGGAGACACGTTCTACCCGACTTTTGATCCAGCCCAACCTCAGGACCAACCCGATCAATCGAGAGACACACTCCTGAGCGTTGATATGATCTTATAAATAATTAATATTCTTAGTCATATTTTTCAAAGCCGTTAATAGATTACATTAAAATAGTTTAGGTGTATTTACTTAACTATCCAGAAGTAAAATATTTTGTGCTTAGTTTCCAGAATGGCCATATTTTCTTACTGTAGGAGCACAAACATCAACGTTGTCGACTGATCATATCATATACTACAATACAAAAATTATTATTTTTTATTTCTGGGGGTCGACAAGTAGAATATATATTTTAATGCTGTCCGTCCGATCAGAATCATCTGATGGGTGACGTGTCCATATTTGCTCTGCCAAGCTTGGCGAGTGATGCAAATAATTGAAAGTTCCGTGAATAATGGGCCTTTGGCAGTATCGTTAGTCCATAGCCGTATCGTAGGACCTGATTTGATAGCACAGTTATGGGCCAAGCCCAACTATACGTCACGAATACGAAAGCCATCAAACAATCGTCCGGTGTCGCATATGCTTTCCGTAGTGGCCCGCGCAAGCAAGAGGCTGCAAGGCGAAAAGGAAACGGAGATGATCGGGTCTGTGGAAGCTCTTGGTCTGGGGCTGGGCTGGAAAACCCTACCGCCCCGCCATGTTTGTCTTACATGGAGTGAGGTCTTTTCCAATGCCTCCAATGCCGATGGTTTCCAGGCACCCCTCCCTTTCCCTCTCTGAGTCTTTTGAGGATTGGTGTGACATGCGATGGTGAAGAAGGCGCCGGGAGGAGGGAGGAGGAAGCTCAGGGATTCCTACAAGCTGTGGGGATGGGGGCATCGCCGTGCCCATACCTGCTCTGGCTGAGAGATGCAGGTTGATGGTGCTTGCCGATCCCTCGCATGCCTATGGTTTTTAGTCGCTCGTTCCTCTCCCTTGCCCCTCTTGTAATGCTCTTACGTTATGGATGCGGCTTACAGTAAGAACAGGTGTTCTTATTTCAGCCGCCTCCTCCACCAACCATTCTGTCCGCTGCCGGAGAGCTCCGACAAAGCACCCAGCCGTTTCAGAACATCCCCCCTCTGCATCTTTTGTCGTCGGCTGCAACAGAATGGCACCGCACCACGCATCCGTCGCCCCCCTCCCTTTAAACCTCCTCCCCCGGTGGTGCCGAGTTATCCCTCCATGGTTTGGCTCCTCATGAAACCTCCACCAGCTGCAAAATACCATCTCTACCAACCATTCTTTCCGCAGCCTGAAAGCTCCGACAAAGCACCCAGCCGTTTCAGAAGGGCAACTCCTTGTTTCCTTGCCCCCATTCCACCGCTTTGACCTAGTGGGGTTCGCCTTATCTTGATCCATCCCCGGCCAATTTAGTCGCTCCCCAAAACCAACCCCCACTCCCCCTCCTCTCCCTCCATTCGATGCTCCCATCCGGGCGCTCCGTCGCTTTCTTCGCCGTGCTCCTGATAGGGTTACTCGTCTCCGGCGTGTTGACGCCCGTGGTGCTTGATCCGTCGGCGGAGAGCGAATTTTAGGGGACCGCACCTGCCGCCGCTGCTTCTGCTTCCCCTCTTCCTTCTCCTCCTACTCCTTGGCTTTCTCTTCCTGCTCCGCCTACTAGCGAGATCTTCCAGGAAGAAAAATGGACCGACCGGCCATTGTCGGGGGATTTGGTACCGGTCGAGGAGTCTCCTCCTTTTGTCCCGGATCCCAAATCGGCGTTGCTATTGAGTTCGGCTGAAAGGTAAGCACTTGGATTTTGGATTGGTTCAAGTAAGAGCAGGGTTTTCTGCTATCGCTCGTATGTTTTTGATTGGTTTTGTTTGTTAAAGATCTAACTTTTTAAAGTTCAAGACACGAATTTGAAGATAGTTGTCGTGAAATTTGACTCTCTCCTTTCGAAATTCGACGTTACTTGCAGCTTAGTAGTGGCTAGCTGCTGCAACAATGACAATTTGTTAGCTGTGATAGGCGTTCTTTTAAGCATGTCGGCTTGTGCGAATATGTGTTTCAAAGTAGCAGTAGCTGGATTATGGTAATTCCTGAAATTCTCATGTGGCTTGATGAAACATTTTTCACACACTAAGAACCATTGGCTTTCTGATATTTTCTATATTAGCTTATGGAAACAGTTGTTAGATGAATGCATAGGTATACCTTCAAGTGGGTGGAACTAATACTAGGTGTTTTCAAGTTTTGTTAGTACAAGTAATTTTGGATCTATGAATCTTCTTTTTCAACTTTAAGCTTAAAAATCCTTCTTTTCAGGTAGACAGTGACCGTGTGATATGTGTTTGTGCTGTTTTAGGAACAAATTGATCTGGTTATTTAACAACTACTAGTTCAACATGCCAAAGCTTTTTCTGGCATACATGGCATGACATTGTTTGTACAAGCAATAACTTTTTGTATATGTATGAAATATCGTGTTTTTTATGTGAAATCTTTTGGTTGTTTAAACCTATTTATGTGTGTGCTCTTTGGGATACTTACATATATGTTGCTGCATTTTGATTTTTGTTTTTGTTTCTTATTGTGTTGCATCGGTAAGGAGGGCAGATTCTTCCTCGCTTTGCCAAATGGTACTATCTATTTCATGAATAAATCTACAAAACCTCAGTGGGAGCTTTTGATAGGTCAGCCACTATCATATTCATGGAGATCTCCTTCAAATGATGATCCTGATTATATTGTGTTTTCTGATAGCAATGGGGAACTTTATGAATATAGCAAGGATGCTGGCATAAGGGTACGCTCGCGAATGTCTCAGTGTTTTTTGTTATGTTTATAGTATCTAGCATGTGCTTTTCGTGTGGAGATCACGACACATGAAAAAAGCATACGATTGGGAGATGGCATGGAGGCTGCGGATCCTTTTCCCATTGTATATACTATATAGTATAGACCAATAACATTGTTGCTATTAGTGTGCATTTCAACTGACTTCTTCTATCTTATTCTTTTTCATGCTGAAGAAACATGACTGGACAGTGGAGGAATATATGTCCAGAGAGCACCTGTGGTTGAAGGTTCAGTTATCACCACTAGGACAAAGACATCAACTTTTTATGTTTTTTATGCTGATAGTGGGGAGTTAATTTATCATGATAATGAGCCTTTTAGTTTGCCGACTGTTGGTGCTCCTATGGCTAAAGAACAGTCAGTTGCATCCAAGCTAGTGACTGGCAATGCTACTTATATTACCATCATAAGAACAGATTATTTCCTGAATAGTTATGATATAAATAATCATTTATGGAGTGTGATGATTTCTCGTATCAGTGCTCATAATGTTGGCCCTGGACTGACAAATACCATGTATGATGAAATGGAAACTTCATCCGTGTCTGGAAGAAATATTCCTGTCTACTTTACTGGCGAGACTGATCAACTACCTAACCCCAAGGCTATGCTTCCTCCCTCATTTTCTGAACCAAATACTGGGATGTGGGATGGACAAGACTATGAGCAAGCTTATGAATGCGAATCAGCCAGTAAGTGTTCCTTAGGAATTGTCACAACTTCCGTTATGGACCATGACCAGATAGTGGAGAGACTAAACGATGAACATATTTCTTTAGTTGGATCACGAGGCTTTCCTACTTCCCCAAATGGATCTCCACTGGGAAATTGCATTTTTGATAGGCCATAATTTCCTACAGCATGTTCTAGTTTTGTAAACTCAAGACAGAGACCCAAAGGTCCAATCAACTGGCTTTATCACGAACAAGAGAGTTCTAAGACATCACGGAACTCATTGGATGATTCAAATACTTATTCAATCGACAGACATTCTCATGTTCAGCAAGGCCGTGGCTTGTCAACACAATCTATTTATGGTCATAGTTGGCTATTTATTCTCTCTGTGCCTATATTTGCATTTTGCTATTTTGGGTTGAGAAAGCTGTTCAAGAATGATAAAAAATATAATGATTTGGAGGAAAAGCAATCTGCCGTTCCTAAGAAGAGAAAATCTCGGAAGTCTGGAAAGTTGAAAAATGCTACCATCAGTGTTAGTCATGACAGACATACTTTATCCATGAAAGAGAATGCTGAAACCAATGGGCATAATCAAATTCAGGTCAATGGAAGTTATTCATTTATACCTGATGGTGATAGTGATGGGCGTTGGGTTGGAAGACTTTTTGTTACAAATATTGAAATCGGTCACGGGATCAATGGTACAGTCGTCTTTGAAGGATTTTATGGTGGTCGTCCAGTTGCTGTAAAACGGCTTCTTCGTGCACATCATGATGTTGCCTTTAAAGAGATTCAGAATCTTACTGCATCTGATCGACACCCAAATATTGTTCGGTGGTATGGAGTAGAACAAGATTTGGATTTTTTGTATATCTCACTGGAGCGTTGAATTTGCAGCCTAAGTGACTTAATATGCATATGCTCAGATTCTTCTTCACATTCAGTATCTGTGGAAAATCAAACTTCAAATTCTGTGGTCGAAGATAAAGTTCAATTAAGCTTGGTGAAAGGTATCAGAAAGGATGTTAACTTGTGGAGATCAAATGGGCTTCCTTCAAGGCAACTCTTAAAGATAATGAGGTGTGGGTTTGTCCTTTCCATCGTATGTCTCTTCACTGTAGATTTTGTGTTGCTCTGTTACTTCTTTGTCTCGTATATATATTTGAGTCAATATTTTTTTATAAACAGCTTATAGGTCATCTTTTATCTTACTTGTTGGCATTGGGTGTTTATTGAACGGTGAAGAATTACCCATTTAACAGCCATTGTTTCCTTAAGAATATAAGACAATGACAATTTGAGTCTCGTTTGATTGAATTTAGCAATTTGGTTTTTTCTTAGAAGTAGCTTCTTGATTGCAATATTATTTTCTTTCACAAAAGAAAACTTCAAAATACATCAGAACCAGCTCTGCTCTGTACAACAGATGATGGCGAAGTTGGGAAGAAGTTATATGCATATTGATTAGTAACACAGTTTCTTAAGCACAAGAAAACTTTGTACAACAGAGGATGACATATGTTTCTATACAAAATCAAGAGTGACATAGTTTCTTAAACAGAATAAAAACCTAAAGTTTATAGCCTCTTCCATCCTTTTATTTGAGTATATTCATCTTAAATTCTTGAGATCAATTTGCTGTGTGTGTGTAACTTGGTTCAAGTAATTTCTTTGTGTGGTTTTCTTATGTAGATATTTGTAGTTATATTATCGCTTTGTTGAACCAATCAATTAGGAAGTGTGCTTCTTGCTTCATAATGTGTTGCAAGTTTAGATACCACAATATGTATGCTGAACATATTATTTGGTTTCCAATACTTTTCCATTTTGTCTGATCATCATCATTTTTTTCAGGAGGAACATTTTTCACTTCGGCTTCAACTGTATGAAAAAGAACTTGAATTGGATATACTTGTTGGGTTTGTTTACTTTTACCTCTTTTTATTTGCTTGGATCTCAAATAAAATATTGTTCATCATCCCATTATTCTCTTTACTTCGTATACTAAATTTAATGCTCGTGTCATACTGATCCACTTGTTAATGCTGATTAACTTGTTGAGGGTGTTTCATATGTTGTGTGCTTTGTGAATTGAGTCTCATATATAAAGCAGTAGTTGCAAGGGTATTTGTTCTTTATGCTGAACAAATGAAACTCTTTGTTCCTCAAGGATTTGTTCTTTATGCTGAACAAATGAGGCTGCAGGAAACTCTTGGACCTGTTCCTCAAGGATTTGATATGTACTTTGCAAGTCGATTCCCAAAGCTCCTAATTTAAGTCTACAAAGTGGTTTACCGATTCTGTAAGGAAGAGGATTCCCTTAGCAAGTATTTCCAAAGCAGCCTTTTGTTCAAAATGCTTGTTTTGTACTTCTTGGATGTAATAACTAAACCCTAGTATATTATCCTAAAAAGGTTGTATCTACTATGTTTATAATCCAAATCCTGCTTAATTCATTGCAAATTGTGATTCACATTTGGAATTGAGAGGTTCAGAAACCACTGTTCGGTGATCTTCCTGCACTTTAGTGCCTTTTTGTTGTTTGGATCTCCTGTAATGAAATATTCATTACAATCAACAGTGCTACCAAATAACAGGACATGCTGTAACCTAATTGAAAGCGGGTGAAGTGGTATGAGTCAGGAGACATCATTGCAATGTTAGGATCACAATTCTTCCAGTTGTTATTGCAATCCAACTTTCTTACAATCATGTGATCAGATGTAAGGCCTTTGAAGCCATTCAATCAGTATACACCACATTGACCTAAATCAATTGTATTTTTTTTTCTTTTGCCGTAGGATATACAAAAATTATTCTATGTTTACAACATGCTACCCCATAATTCCAACACCTCCTGTACTCCATTACCTCGCTAAACTCACTTTCTCCTATAAGATTGCAAGCAATGCCTAGAAAGCATCTTGTGACAAATTATTCTGGTTCAGAGAAGTCTGATGGCAACAACAGCTGAAGCAGATGAATTCAAGCAACAAAATCATGCAACACCTGTTGATCCAAATTGGTGTTCAGATTCGATTGCATCTTTTGCAGCCTGCACGGCGAGAAGGCTCTGTTGATTGTCTGATACAGGAAAGCCAACATCACAGTGCTGCAGCCCGAGTGTGAGAGACCCCCCACTGTTTTGACCTAACTCAGCCATCTGATACACCAAAAACCCCCTGTCTGTGCCAGCTAGAGCATCTTGTAAAAGCTGGAATCTTGTCCAATCGATGGATATGAATCTCGTGTAGTTGTTCCATCTAGGAAAGCAGCAGCTGAAGTGGCCACATTCATGGTTGGGACGGTATTGGGTCTTGACGAGTCACTTATCTGGCTTGTTTCGCATCTTCCAGTTGCGGGGTTCTGCAAGTCTTCATGGTCCTCAGAGGTTGGATGTCTTCATTCAGTTTGGGTGGATTTGATAAGGAAGAGTTTTGAGTCAATCTCAGTATCTCCAAATTCTTCTTTGTACATGTTTTTAATCATAGGCTTCCAAAGACGAACTGGTGCATTTATGAACCAGTTTGAAACCTGAATGAAAGGAGTCCAGATGAGGAAATGTTATGGATAATCTTAAAATATATGCAACAGATTGCTCAGTTTCTCAGTTGCAGATTGACATGAGCTAGGAATTAGTTCATTGGGAGGTCCAACTTGAATCAGGAACAACCTTTTTTTTTATGTCCATACATTTACTAATCATCAATATCGAACGACAAAGAATAGGATAAATTACCGTTTCACTATCGATCCTCAAGCAGAAAGATGGTTGTTCATCAGGAAGCATGTAGAAACAATTCCTTTGCCGTAAAAGGATCAAGAGGTAAAAATGTGGACATGAGATGATATAAAACGTGAAAGAGAGAAGAACATGAGAAAAGGACAGTAAACGGAGTGGCAACAAAGATATTTCAGGTGAAAAAAAGACAGTAGTTCTGCCTTTTCCGGTTAAGCAATATATGCTTCTGATATCAATAGCATCAAAAAAGAGCAAAATCCAAACAAAACCATGCCTCACTAACAACAGATCCGAAGTCAATCGAAAATAAAAAGTCTACCTGACTTCTCGTCAAGCTTGTCTGTCTTGCAAGTACCAGCGTCTCAGAATCCTTTGGGTAACTGGCAAAAACGTATCACACCATTGTGTTAGAGTGAAGAATCATTGTACTCACAAAAGAACCAGGTGGAAAAGAAATGTTGTTGGAGCTTACGGATGAAGGAAGTGCTCAAACAGCCACGCACGAAGAATAGAGACAGATGACTCGGGCAAACCCCTCTGTGGTCTCCAAGAATGCTGTTGCATCAGACCATGGTTGGTCGAGTCACTCGAGGCCATAGTAGTTCGAAGGTCGAACAGGACGGGAATCACAAGAAATTGTGATTGGCAAGAATTGCCTACCTTTACGGGCTTAGCGTAATTGGTTGAGTCACTCGATGTTACGTTAATACACCGATTTGATCCCGATCCCCACTAGAGATCCACCGGGGGTCTCCGATTCACATAAAGGATTGTGTTATGTGATTTGCAAGAAAATAGTTGGAGTATATTAAAATATAAATCTATATCTTGATTATGTAATTTTCTGCAAAATCTACATGTTTTTTTATTTCTACTGCATCTTTATTTATAGAATAATGTCGCTTTCAAATCCCTTATGTGGCATACTTAATGTCAACCGTCTCACTGGTCCAAATTATACGGATTGGCTCCGTAACCTGAGAATCGTATAAAAAATGTGAAGCTCAAACAATATTCACCCAATTCGTGTTGAATGCATCATTTAGCCATTCTCCTTAGGGTTGTACACTCCAAAGAACTCGAGGTGCATACCCAGAGAAATTCTAATGAATTCTAGATTAAATAATAAATACTAAATACTAACAAGATTAGCAAGTGGTTTTAGATGTGAGCTTTCTGCTATTGCATACCAATACACTATCTATCATTTTTTCTCGTCAAAAATTTTCGTTGTCCCTTTGTGCTTGCAGTAGTTTGCTGTTAGCAATAGCTTCTTGATATAACTGATCATATGTTTATACAAGGAATTAAAACCAAATATTTTCATAAAAGATTTACCTTTGGAAAAAAGAATTATCCCCAGAGTTCAACTGGAAAGGATGCAAACAAAAAACTAGCACCTTGAAAATACCACAAAGATGATCCAAGGTGGTAGACAAAGAACAAAAGCAATGGAACCAAAATCAGAAGTCTCAAGTTTTTCAAACAGATTTATAAATGATTATAACTGAAATGGAAGAATGGCTGACAGAAACAGAAAAGCTAGCAAAGATCATGGCAAGAACTTTAATGATTTCGAAACAAAAGGTACTGAAAGCTTTTAGAATGTTAAAATAAGTACAAGATGTCTCCTTCAAAGTTAATTCCCATGGCTTAGCAATCTGGCAGTAGACACATTCGGGCCAATAGGAAATAATGATTAGAACTGATCATGCTATTTTAAACCACAATGTTTTCAAAGGATGGTTAAAAACAACACCTTAATAAAACACCGCACTACCATTTACAAATCAAAATGTTCCTCCAATCTTTAAATTGTAATCACTATGCATCAAGGATGATTTTTATCGTTTAATCGATTTTCGACAATGTTCATAGAATTTCTAAAAGAAATAATAAAGCCTGTCATAGAAAAATAGGATGGAAAATAATCCTTAAGGTCTCGATTTCATGAGAGTCGATTGATGATTGCTTGAATTAACAAGCCTAAGCAAATTTACGTTCTTACATAGGAGATATGTGATTTTTGCTGGGAAACGAAATGCGTACCTGGATAGAATTTGGGCATCGAGATCTCTCCTCAGATTGAAAGCCGATCCGTAAGTAAAGTCCAAACCCATCCTCTTTTTCTCCTCCCAAAATCTACTCGTCTGATCGAAACCAAACCCAAAGGCATCAGAACAACACCAACAACAATTAGGGTTAGGGTTAGCGTTAGAGTTCGACATAATTGGATGATAAAACCGAATTCAAATCGGAAAAAGGGATGCCGGAGAGCCAAAGTAACGAAACAACGTGAAAAGAACCGAAGAAGGACGGGATCGGAGAAGGCGGTTTACAGAATCGCGACGGGATTGGAGGGGGTGGGATCCAACGATGTCGCCCTTGACGCCGTCCAGCCCGAAGCGGAGGGCATCGTGATTCGCCACCACCTCGTGCTCGATCACCGATTTCAAAGACATCTTTGCCTTCCCTCCTCGCCCTCGCTTCGTTTTGGCGGTGCTCGCGACACCGGTTTTCCTTTAACGTTCCCCAGTGTCGAGGCCTCCTATGTCGGGAGCTTCAAAATTCGTGTACAACTTGATTGACGTCTAGATGATTTGTGATGGTGAGATTTCTTTTATCGTTGTTAAAATTTTAATTTATTACCATTATTGGAACTAATTGAGCAATAAGCTCAAGTCAGCTAAAATTGGATATTGGATTTTCCATTCTAACATATAAATAAAAAAAATATAATTAAATTAAAATTTTATGTAATAAGATGAACATAACGATTGTGATAGGATCGACGATGACAAAGGGATCAAAAAGTACGGAGAAATTGAGCTATTAGTAAAGACGGACGATCGACGATACAAAGACAACAAGGATATAATAAGAACAAACGACTAAGTAAATAAGAGGATATGATAACCCACTAGTTAGATCCAAATTAAACTTTGACTTGATTAGATTGAAACTCAATGATTTAAATCATTTAATAATGATTACTTAGTATTTATTATTATCCAAATTATATGAATTACTAGTTTAATATAATTACTTGATTATCAAATAATTAAATTTATTTGAGTAAACAAATGTTAATGAAATCATTACTTATGGTACGATAATATTTACTATGACTAAATCTGAATTATTAAACAAAAAATAAACATGGTTTCACTTATTTACCCTTGTAAATTTGCAAACCTATATAGAGGTGGGACCGATGATGTTTAGGACGTTGGTCAAAGCCTTCTCGCATCGGGTCAAATGTTATCGGATTTATACTCAGCAATGATCCGATTCGGTTCGATTCGGACAGGATCAGCTTAATATAAAACAGGGCATAGAATTGTACCCACAACAAAATCAACGGTCACAGGCTCGTGAGATCGTTTCATTTGATCCGAGTTGGACTCGGGCGACGGCTAGATGGTGTTGGATGGATGAAGTCCGATAAGATCAATTCTGACGCATACGCATGTCATCGAGTCCACCCGTCATCATCTCCACCGAACAACTTGGCATGCGGGTGGCTCCGGAACCGTCTGGAAAACGAACACCTCTCGATATCGTTATGTCCGGTGGCAGCGGACGCAAAAATTTCTCCCGCACACAGTAAACGTCATGCCGTCCGCCACCGGAATTGCAGCTCGCGAAGTTTCCTGAACCTGAGGCGAAGCATCTCCATGCTCCCTCTTCATGTCTATCCGCACTCCATATATTTTGCGCCCTCTCTCTATATATGTACCTCGATGAAACAATCTCAGGCGTTGGAGAGGCCGGCGAGCGTCTAATCGTGGTTTGGGGTGGCTATGGGAGCGGAGCATCAGCCGCAGAAGAAGAAGCATAAAGCCCGACCGGCGTCCTACTACACCGTGCTTGGCGTTGGCCGGGACGCCTCCGTCGCAGAGATCCGCAGCGCCTATCGGAAGCTTGCCATGGTATGTTGATGCTTCTCTGGCGTACGCTCCTGTGCATCCATGATAACTTGGTTGGAGATTCTTAATGGACACGATGGATGTGTAGAAGTGGCATCCCGATAGGAGAGGGAGAGAGCCGTGGACGGTGGAGGAAGCCAAGCGCAGGTTCCAGCAAATCCACGAAGCTTACCAAGGTGATGAATCGCACATACTTCCTCCTAACATATTAAGCTACACACATGCACTGACGAGACGCAGGAGCTTAAAGTTCTTAGCTTTCTTGATCTTCTTTTCTCCTTGGTAACAGTGTTGTCGGATGAGAAGAGGAGGAGATTGTACGACTCTGGACTTTACGATCCGCTTCAAGACGACGAGGAAGAAGTCGAGGTAAGTAGTGATGGCAAACCGCGCCGCTGAATTGCGATGATTATAAGCACTAGAACGAAAAAAAATGCTAATTTTGAGTTTGGTTTCGAACCTCGAAGGGCTTCCATGATTTTGTTCAGGAAATGGTGTCGCTAATGGCCAGGGTGAGGAGAGAGGTAACACTCATTCTGATCTCTCGTTGTTCGTTTCCTTCGACTTGTTTCTGTTTCTACTCGATTAGCAACAGATCCAAGCTCGAGTCTGGAACTAACATGGCTTAATCATATTAGGAGAAGCAGTACAGCATGGAGGAGCTGCAGCAAATGCTACCGGAGATGGCACAGGATTTTGGCTCACCTTCTTGGCCTTGTTGGTCTGCTGATAGAGGATCCTCGCGAGCTTCGAAGTGGTTTGCAGACGACATGGGAAGGGAGGCCAGAAGAAAAACTCGGCTGCATTACCCTGGCTTGGAGCTATTTGGAAGCATGAGTCGCTGAGACTGTAGTCCTCTTCAGAAGTCCCGAGGCTCTTTTGGTCGGAGAACATGAGCTCGTCATGCACAGAATAAAGCATGGGCTCGTTGTCTCCCTGTGCAGTGGTTGATGAGAAGAGTGGCTGGTCAAATCTCGCCGTTCTTAGCAGTAGAAATCTTTTTTAGGCTTTTCTTTTCGTGGTTAGGATTACAAGGTTGTTCTCCGTATGTCAATGCCAGTTCTAGCAATCTTCTTCGTTTTTGCTGGTCTATCATTCTTTAACGCTTCAGCTGCTGCTGCTTGCTACCACAACGCATTCCAGAAAACAGAGCTCCCACCGCAGTCATGTCAAACGTTTGTCCCAGCTGCAGACAAATCAACAACAAGAGAAGAAACCACAAACACATTGCCAGATTCCACCAAACCTTTTGTGTTTACTCTCAGTGAAGAAGACAACACAGAAAGAAACCAAGCTACATCCTTGCCGCAGGGCTTTACAACTCAAAGGTGCCACCTCCTCAGCAAAAGAGAGAACTCTCCGCATCCCTCTAATCTATCATTAGTTGCACTAACACTAGCAAGTCATCTGAGTTAAACTAAAACATCAACTTTCCTCTTCTTTTTGGGCTTTTTGTTAGACAATAATCTATCATTAGATACGCTAACACTAGCAATTAGCGTTTACATAAACATTTCTTTTCCTCCTTTGTCTTTTTTGTGTTCTCAGTCTCTTTTCTTCCATCACTGCACTAAATGACAACGAGAAAAGCTAGAAAAGTGCCGACGAGTACTACAACTAGTTCTCATCAAAAAGGTAGTAGTACTATTACTAAGAGTGAACGAGGAGGCCAGAGGAGGAGAGGGACAGCAATAGACGAGCAGCCTCCTCCACTTCTTTACCAGCTTCCACTGCCGCCTTCTCATCGTTCTGGCTTCTCCTCTGCCTCCGGTGCTGTAAAAGCAGCAGCTTTAGCGTCCTCTCCTGCTTATCTCTCTGCCGTCTCTTCAGCTCCTCTGTGCTCAACACCTTCATTGCAGGGGCAGGAACGTTCCCAACCTGGCTATTGGAAGCAGAAGATGAAGTGGGAGTGGGTGGTGCAAGCCCCTTTCTCCTCTTCCTGTATTTGATCCCACATGCATTGCAGAGAGACTGCCAAGAAACAGAGCCAATTAACCATCAGAAACAGAGAAAAACCCATTTAAACTAAAAGAAAAGGCAATTAAATCTCTCCAGATAAACAATACAGAGGGGAAGAATAGCAGATTCAAACCGTAAAAGAGTTTGATGAGTCCCACAAATCAGTAACAAGCATTTGCTATACAAGACCATCATCGACTATAACATTCTCCACTCCAAGCAAAACTAAGCTCTCAAAACGCAAAACCGAAGGTGGAAAGGAAACAGAGTGGGCAACAGGGGAACCGATGGATTAACAGAGGAATGAAACGCAACCTTGGGGCCTCCAGGCCCGCTCCTCCACAGCGGTGTCTCTGACGTCCGGCAATCCGCGCAGACCCTCGGGGGGGTATGAACCACAGCATCCGCCGCCTTCACTACCGCCACCTTCACCCGCCTCCGGGTGTACCGCTTCACCGTCACTCTGCGATCGCAAAAACCGTCCATCGCAGCTCGGCGGCCGTGACGGGATCCCCAGTTCCGAGGAGCGGCGGTTCGGATCGCCGTCGACATCATTGCGCGAGGACTTCTTTTGTCGCTCCCACAGCGGCCGAAATATACGTAAGCGAAGAGGGCGAGGGTTTTTATACGCACGGGTTTTATCCTTTTTTGTTTTGCATATATACCCTTAACACATCCATATTTACATATATATTCCACTACATATATAATTTAGAAATAGCATATTTATCCATTATAAATTCCCAAACAATCGCCATTATTGTTTTGGTACCAAAGCATATCATCATCTAATTTCATTTCCAAAAGAAAAGTGCATGATGAAACGCATAAAATTTCTGAGACGATGGTTGAGCCGACAAAGATCGTTAAGTGAGGAGGAGGCGTATAGAGAATTCGAAGATCGTGGGGGGACAAATTCTGACAGTCGTACACAAAACAGAATGTACACAAAAAGACAAAACACGTAAGCGTAGATCAGTTTTTTTTTGTTTTTTGAAATATTCGATAAATTTTAATCAAATTCGAATAATTGAGAAAGGAAAAAGGTAATCATGTGGGACCCTGCACGGCTCAACAGCAAGGGACTCCGCCACGCCACGTCTGCTAAACAGGAAGACGGAGGTCGAAATCGGTTACAAAACCGTTCGAGCGACCCTGCTCTCCTTCGCACCGAACACAGCACTCCGCAATCCCGTCCTCCCCCTCCATATATGCGACTCCGTTCTCTCTCTCCTCGTTTGGCGAAGGGAGGACTTCTTTTGCTTCTACTACTATCGATTTTAATTCTATTACATGATCGGTAGATGTTTCTTCTCATCTCTGTCTTCGATGATCTTTGGCAACCTTCGAGCGGATTTTTGGTGATCTTCTCAAAGTTTTGTGGCAAATATGCTTCCCGGCGATGATCGGGTCTTGTTGGTTCGGGTTTCCCTCTTATACGTTGTGCAGTAATGTTGTTGACGTCACTTCGGTTTGTCTCCATTCAACAGACCATGTCAGACACAGGACGATGCAGCGAGCGCCAGTTTCTCCCACCGATGGCGACCGCCGCGGCTGTTCGATCGCATCAGACGGATCGATGGCTCGTCTCTCTCCCGTGTCTCATACCGGTGTTCAATCGCGTCACCCAATGAGGCCAGCCCGGCGATCGCGACTCCTCCCCCAGCCTCCTGCTCCATCTCCATCCCTCATCCTCTGTTTCATTCGACGAGGTCGAGTCCGCCTCCATGCCACCATGATCCGTCTCTACCTTTCCCGCTTCACCCTCCTGTGCCAGGCGATAGCCGCCCGACAGCATCTCGGTCCGGTCCAGCGGGTACCTGAAGCTGGACTCCGTTCGGTTTCGAACAAGCGGTTTCCCGTCTTTAGCCCCGTCATGGTCGGTTCAGTGAGTATACCATTCCTCGTCTGGCTAAATTTTATTGTCTATTGCATTTGTACAATATAATTAATATTCTTAGTCTTTTTTTCAAAGCCGTTAATACATTACATTAAAATAGTTTAGGTGCATTAACTTAACTATCCAGAAGATTTACCTGTTTAGGTTTTGTGCATTAGTTTACAGAATGGCCATATTTTCTTGCTGTAGGAGCACAAATATCAACGTTGTCGACTGATCATATCATACATATTTTAATGCTGTCCGTCCGATCTGAATCATTTGACGGTTCACGTGTCCATATTTGCTCTGCCAAGTTTGGCGAGTGACGCAAATAATTGAAAGTTACGTGAATAATGGGCCTTTGGCAGTATCATTAGGCCTTAGCCTAATCGTAGGACCTGATTTGATAGCATAGTTATGGGCCAAGCCCAACTATACGTCACGAATACGAAAGCCATTAAACAAACGTACGGTGTCGCATATGCTTTACTTTGAGGACAAAGCATCAGAAACCACGTGTCCACCTGCACATCACCCAAATCCATCTCGTAAAGTGCAGTGGCATCCGAAAACCAGGGGCGTCATGGGTGGTCTTCCAAAACCAGGCGTCGCTTCGAAGGAGTCCGCTGCCTTCTTATATTTGTTCGCCGGTGCAGCCGTAGTGGCCAGCGCAAGTAATAGGCAGCAAGGCGACAAGGAACGGGAGATGATCGGGTCTCTGGAAGCTCTTGGTATGGGGCTGGGTTGGAAAACCCTACCGCCCCGCCATGTTTGTCTTACATGGAGTGAGGTCTTTTCCAATGCCTCCCATGCCAATGGTTTCCAGGGACCCCTCCCTTTCCCTCTCTGAGTCTTTTGAGGATTGGTGTGACATGTTATGGTAAAGAAGGCGCCGGGAGGAGGGAGAGGAAGCACAGGGATTCCTACAAGCTGTGGGGATGGGGGCATCGGCATGCCCATACCTGCTCTGGCTGAGAGATGCAGGTTGATGGTGCTTGCCGATCCCTCCCATGCCGATGGTTTTTAGGAGCTCCTTTCTCTCCCTTGCCCCTCTTGTAATGCTCTTACGTTACGGATGCGACTTACAGTAAGAACAGCTGTTCTTATTTCTCTTAGCTTTTCTTCTTTCATATTTTGATTGTGTGTAGTAGTGTGTTGGTGGCTGCTCTGTTTCCGAACACAAGCAGGTTCTTGGCAGGTGGCTGTTTCTATCTATTGGTGTTGGAGTATAAGTTGGGGAGGTACTTTGGTACTCGTTGCTGCCACATAAAATCTTAAGATGCCTGTAATTGATGCATCTTCTATGATGTGCCTGTCTCACAAGACTTTAGGAGACAAAGCCTAAGTGATTCATTGTAAGGCTGATATAATTTTTTGAGGCCATGAATGATTGCTGTATGAGTTTATTTCAGGGATAGTGCACGCAGACATAGGCGGGATAGGTGCGTGCTGTAGTTGCACAAAGACGAGTTACCAAGGATGAACTGATCACACCATTGTCTCAATAGAAAGAAACAAAATCTCGGAGGGCACGAGTGGGAGTTCACTTCGATGTGGATGTGTGCATAAACACATCAGATTTTTTTTGGACCCTCTTCATTTTATGGTCAAATGGACATCTCTTTCTCTTCGTAGGCTTGACATGGAAATCTAAAGGGCAGTCGCTATCTGATGTTGTGGTATTGACCTTATACATGTATTCTGGCATCACCTTATATTGTTGTGTAAATGAGTTTGAGTGTCCTACCAAACATCCACCTTGGCACGTATCATATAAATCAAATAATCTATGCCGAGTGCGTTCTTCAGCTCCAACTTAAAGCCGCTCTATCACAGTCAAACTTGCCCAGAAAAAACTCGATTGAGATCTTGTGGCCAGACGCTAATACATCTCTGGTGCTGCCAATTTTCCCGGAATAGGTAGCAGGTGATATGATATTTAACCATACACACACTGGGATAGCTGAAACATCATTGATCTGCTTCAAAAAAGGAGAGAGCTTTACAGAGGCATCCTCCTTTGAAGCACAGAATGCACCAAGTGTATTCCAAGTGGCAGTCATCGAATCAAACTCTTATGGTTTGAGGCACTGCTGTTCTGTTTCAATTATAAGAATGTCAAGGTGACCAAAACTTGTTCCTGATCTCTGATCAGTCAAGCTTCTCGAATCAAAACTCAGCCTATGTTAACAAAATGAGTCAAATTACACAGAGCGACTCAACTTGTAATTGGATCTCATAATTTACTATCAGTTCCTCATTAATAGATTGTGTGGCAGTCTCTGTTCCTTGAAAAGAAATGGAGCTAATAAGTTAATATTAATCATCTCTTGTGTTTTATACATTATTTGTGATGTTGTTCTGTGGCATATGATAAAAGTTGCAATTTTGTGCCTTATTCAACGTACAAGATATTTTCATAGCTACTTTTATGTATGTATGTATGTATGATATTTTCATATGATATATGTATATATACATACATATATATATATATATATATATATAAGAGAGAGAGAGACATATATATATACATATATATATATATATAAGAGAGAGAGAGAGAGAGAGAGAGAGAGAGATGCTACTTGTCATCAAAATAATGAAAGAGAGAGAGAAAGACAACTTGGACATGCCTTGTGATGAAAGAATGAAACCAGGTGCATGTGGAAATAAACACTTTCTTTATTGTGGCATATAGCTAATCTCTTCACATGCATAACAAAAAAAAAATCTAATCAATTACTTCCATGATCTTTCTTATGTTCTTGCATGTTGGAACAGAGCTAAGCTGGCACACAAGTATAGAGAGATGTCACTTCACTCGAGCCACATGAGGGAGTCCCTTCACCAAACCCTGTGATGAATCATTTAAGCTTGGAGTCATCAAAATGATGTTTCCATGGCAAGCGATAAAGAAACATGATTTGGTGGAACATTAACAGCTCTGTTTCTAGAAGCAATTTTATTAGCAATTTCTGATCTTGTGCACAGGCCATGGCGGAATATATACAGGTAAACTAGCCATGGTTGGAGACAACCAGCACCAATAAACTAAGCAAGAGAGCAAGGGGATGGAGAGACCTTCCTTCACCATGTTGCTGCTGCTGCTCCTGCTAATTTTAGCTGCTTCTGTTCATGGGATCCCAGTCAACCATGCTAATGGAGGTGAGCTCTGTCTTCAACCACGGTTGCCCTTTTTTCTGGTTGAAACTTGCCCCTGCTTTATCCTTGTTCCCTGTGTCTTCTTCCTATTTGCAGATGAAAGAAGAAGGGTTTTAGGTGGAAGAGTCGGAGACCCACCTCCTTCTCCTTTGGCCAGTCCTTCAAGGCGTTACTTCCCACCCCATGCAGAATCGCCATGCTAATGTGTTGCTCAGTATATGTCTCTGTTCATGTGCTCCTACTGAAGTGCTATGTGAGGTGTTGTGGACTTATTATTATGAGGAAGATGAAGGCTGTCAACTTGTGGGATGCAGGATTTAGATTACAACTTTACATATACCTTTCATTAGCAAGATGATCAAGATTTGAAATCATGAAATCCATAATTATTATGTGAACATCTTTGATCATATGACAATGTTCCTCAATATTAGAATCTTATGCATAGAAATATCTCATACATCATGTAGAACCTAAAGTTATTTGGGTGTGTATGGGATAAATAGATACAGGAAGAGACAGATAAAGTTCCTCAGAAGGATTACAGATCATAACCTCTGCATTCTCAACTCTGTTAGTAATCTTATTTCAAAGACTGATTAGTTGTTGTAGTGGTAAACAAAGAAGATGATAAGGTTAGTGGGAGGGAGGGAGTTTTTCCTTGACGAAGGCTGGCGCTATGTACTTTGAATCCATCTGCTAGTGTTTGTCAGAGTCCACTGAGCTCCCACAGAGCATACGTAGTCACACAAGCACAGACCGACAGGGATGAGACGTCTTCCCCTGTTGCGAGGTCAAGGTACGGTCATCTCAACTGTACCCTCTACTTTAAAGCAACATAAAGGAAGACATCAATGCGACTGCCAAATCTCTGTCTCATCCGTTGAATATTCCCCGTCACCAAACATTAATGACACTGCAAATTGTCGTTCGCAGTAAACGAAGCCATGACACTAACAAAATCCTCTAGCAAGTAGTCTCATCTTCTTCATCATCAAGAGGGAAAAGGAAGTGCACACTAAGAGACATCGAGAGAGAGAGAACAGAGAACAGAGAAGCGAAGGTAGATGGATATGTCGGACCAGGAAACTTGATTCCCCGCAGTGCAACGTGACTCCCCCGTGAGATCCGCTTGGAGAGGGCGCCTGCAAAGCTCTTTGGACTGCTTTGTTTGTTCTTGGCGGGCTTCCTCTGCTCATGTGGCGTCGAGGTAGCTCAGCACGAGGAGGGAGGATCGCCTCTTGCCGCTGCATCTGCGTCCACCTCCTCCAGCATCGCCGGACTTTGGCCAGAACACCTTCGCCTCCATGAAGGGAAGAAGAAGAGTCTGGCAGCTGAAGTAAGACAACCAAGCAAAAGCTCAAGTTGACAAGCAACCTTAGAAGAGGAGGAGGAGGTCAGAAAGAATAAAGGGAGTTAGGCAGGAGACCATGTAAAGAATATATACATATATATAGTGAATGAGAGAGAGAGAGAGTTTAAAGGAGTCTGGGATTAGGGGGTGGGGAGGATGTTTGTGGGAAATGCAAACCGCACTTGCACGGATTTCAAAGAAGAAGAAACTACAGATCCTACAAGAGTTAGTGTGGATGACAACTGATCCTTGAGATTTGTACGTCTTGCTCGATTAGGTGCTTAGAAAAGAAGTAATGATGCAGCATCCACCTCGTTCTAACATCAATATTATACGTATCCATGCAAACATGGCATAGGATTCACGCTACATGAACAGAGTGTGGGTCACTTGAGGTCAGGCACAGAGCATGGGAGGACCCAATTGGGAAGGACGAGTCCCCTGCTGAGTGACAAAAAGTTAGGACTAGTGGCCAAAATAGGAGATTCTCTCCTTCGTTGGGACGGCTTTTTGGCTCACTAAAACCCCATCCATCCGTCCTCTACCGAGTTCTTAATCCGACATCCTCTCTCGACCAAATCCACGCTACCTTTGGTGGCCTCCATTCTTAATCCCAAGCACGGCATCCGCTCCTTTTGATGAGCCTTCACGTCATCGGCACGCATCGATCACATCAACATAAATGTTTCATAGTTATTTGTCGATATAATATTAACATTATTGGTTTGTATATATATATATATATATATATAGTGTTTTCATGAAGGGGATGAGATCGGAGGGGAGGGGTGACGCAGGTAATGTGATCAATCATTGCGCACACGGATGGCCCCCACACGTGGCAAGGCTTCTGGGAGCGTGCCATTTGTCGAGGGGAGAGAGAGGACACGAGGGCACACCAACGGAAGGTGATGATCGACTCATGATCATCCATTTGTCTATAATTTCTATTCCGATGAGAAAAGGACTCATGATCGTTCTCGAAATATATATCTTCGATATCACATAATAATATTGTTTTACCTTCTAGAGCTCCTGAATTGACTTGTGGATATTGATAGGAAGATATTATTATTGTTCTTTGAATACATATGATATGTTTAGACAAAGAAAAATTTTGTTTAAAAAATTAAGTTTTTATTTTTTTTTAATATTTTTTATTCTTATTATTTCTAAAAAAATAATATTACTCTTAGCTTCTATCCCACTAATTATCACCTCAGTCCTATCATATCGTCACCTCATCCATTGAAATCATTGCTCTCATCATCTTTCTTCATTATCATCATAATATGTATTGTTGCTATAGTTTTCATCATAACCTCTATCTCAAATGCCTCTGGCTATATCATATTTCATAAGGATGTCCTCAACCCTCTCATTTGCCATTGGTTTTCAAATCTGTTCACGAACAAAAGTGCCCTCACTCTCTCTTGCTCATCGATATCACTTGATCAAAGAGCATATTAGCTTATGAAAGAGGTGAGAACGATACTTGATATGATGGGCTATGCCAACGAGGAGAGAGGGGATGCCCTACCGTGGCCACCTCTTTCTCTTTCGTCGAGGTCAATGACAAAACCCTAGTAATGCTTTGATAATGACGAATGAGGGTGGGGCCAATGAACAAACAATCACACGAAGGTGGCGGAGCACCGTGACATCCTATGTTTTTTTCTTAGTTTACCCTTAGATAAATACACATGTCGGTGCATTAAATTCCATTCAGATAGTTTTTTTATAATAATTCAAAGCATTATATTTTAATAATATTTATTTACTTATTCCAATATCTTACTGCTATTTTGGACGTAATATGATCCTGGAAAGCGACGAATGGAATCACCTGTGGGTGTGGCGGCCGCCGCGGCGTTCGACGAATCGGTAGGCGACAACAGCCCTTCCGAATGCCCTCTCCGATCAAAATTCTCTGCTTCCGTCGACAGCGTGGCGACACGACCGCACCGCATCGATCCGAAGATTCCCGGTGGCGCGACGTCAAAGAATCCCGATGAGACCCCGTCGATGGAGCTAAAGACCGACAGAACAATCCAAACGCAACAATGGACATACGAGTCGACCACCACACCCAAGATTCTGTCCGCCACCATCCCCCCCATCTCCCAGCCGCCATCGAAGAGTTCGTACCTTGAGATCAAACCGCTGTAAAGATAACTGATGATTCGGGTTCCTCAGAAATGGATAGAGGAGGAGGACATGGTGGTGGCTTTCTTCTTCGTTCTGCTTTCGACAGCTTCTGGCCAAGTTGCGACAGTGCCATATCAATCCCTTACGCGATCTCTGCCATTGTGTCACCTCCACTTCGCTTCTGTCATCCGATATCATGATCCAGCGAGTGCCGTAAGGAATCCATCCGGAGCTGCTTTTGGCATGCCAAGAGAAATGTTCTAGTTTGAGCCTCGAAGACACCTCTTTTCTACTCACTCCTATAAATAGGAGTGTGGAATCCTTCATCCTACTTCTTGAGAGTGTCACTTCTCCCTCGGTGGTGGTGAGAAGCAATGGAGGCTGTCTGGTGATGCTGTTGACAGAAGATAGAGAGCACAGATGGTGACTTGCAAGCTCTTCTGCATCTCACTCCTTTGTGCTCTCTGTTCTTCTGGCATCACCTTCCGCCCCTCGCCGCACATCATCCGACACAACCCCACTGTTCTATTGCTTACGACTCATCAGAGACTGCCATGGGAATCCACCTTCTTTATTCTATGTGTTCTGACCACCATCTGATTTCTTCTTCATCCAGATCACATGAAGGCATGAGTTGTAATCAGACTTCCTCTGTAACACCAACTTCCTTTACGGTGGCCGAGACGTGGAAGAACTCGGTGGTGGTGTCCAAGAAGAAGAAGAGGCAGCACGTCGCCACACTGCTCGCCAGCATCGGAATCGGCCCAAATATCCAGAGGAAGAGAGTGAAGGACAGGTACAAGGCCCTGAGCCCCAGCGACCAGAAGAAGCTCCCCCGGTTCAAGCTACGGGCCACGTAGTCGGCCGGCACACCGCCGGCTTCACCCGTCGTCACTAGGAAGCTGGCGTGGGCGTAGTAGCGTATGGACTGGACGTTGCCGAGGAAGGCGAGGATGAAGCAGAGGGAGATGGTGAAGTACTCGATGGTGTAGGCGGCGGGGGACTTGTTGCCGTAGAGGAAGAGGGAGGCGGACGCGGTGGTGGTGGTGAGCCTCACGAAGACGCTGATGACGGAGGTGAGGGTGATGGCGGTGGTCGCCAGCACGGTGGACGCCATGATGTTGTTCCTCAGCGTCTGCACTGCCAGCACGCCGTTCTGCGTCGTGTCCTGCATGCACGTGCTCAAAGGCCATGAATTCGATCGGAATTCCCCGCAGAAGAAAAAGGGAGGAGAAGGAGAGGAAGAAGAGATGGAGACTCACGGTCATCATGGATCGCACCCAGCGTTCCCTCGCCTGAGCGTTGAGGCCGATGACGGTGCGCTTGGGATCTCTGGCGATGGTGAAGAGGAGCCACGGATGGTAGGTGGCCAGTAACAGCAGACCCAGTGGAACCATCACCATGTCCAAGGACTTCTCCTCCATCTCCTTGTCGTCGCTCTTCTCAATGTGGCAGCTCAGAAGACGAAGACGAAGACGAAGAAGAACAAGCGTTTGCAGTCTGAGAAGAATCAAAGAAAGGGATACGCCACAGGGCATTTAGTTTGACTGCGGCCTTCTTTTCTGTGCCAGATGAATCCATACTTCAATATTAAGTGCGTTGGATTCATCTGCCCTTCATAGTTCTTCGAGTTGACCTTATCAGATCGAGTTGCCGCCGAGGTAGATCTCTAGAGAGAAGGAAATAAAAATAAATGAGCATATTGAAGCACTTTCTTGGGCCAATTTTTGTAAAAAAAAACCTTAATTTTCACTTCTTCTTTTTTTTTTTTTTTTCGATAACATCTCCTTTTTTATTTATTTCGGCCCCCTCATCGTCGTTTGTAGATGCGGTGGATGCAATGGTCGAGTACTTCTTCTGCCCTCTCATCGTCGTTTGTAGATGGGGTGGGCGCAATGGTCGTGAAGGTCGATGGTCGAGTACTTTTTCTGATGGGATGGACGCAATGGTCGTGAAGGTCGAGTACTTCTTCTACCCCCTCATCGTCGTTTGTAGATGGGGTGGACGCAATGGTCATGAAGGTCGAGTACTTCTTCTGCCCCCTCATCGTCGTTTGTAAATGAGATGGACGCAATGATCGTGAAGGTCGAGTACTTCTTCTGCCCCCTCATCGTCATTTGTAGATGGGTTGGACGCAATGGTCGTGAAGGTCCAAGGAGATTGAGAGTGAGAAGCGATGGATGATGTCATGACTACTATCGTTGATAAGCAACATGGAGAAGGACGCCATCGAAGATAGGACGATAGTTGTGGAGTTTAAGTCCAAGGAGGAAGTAGAGGGGGCCAATGGGGGAGGAGGGGTAACTATAACCACCGAAGCAGCAAGTGCACACCGATAACCATCAGGCCGATCGTTGACAACCACAATGATGGATATAAGGCAAAATGATGGATATAAGGCAAAAAAGGCGATGAGATAAGAACGAGGGTGAAGACGACGAACAAAGATCGATATGACAACAATGATGGATGATGGATGATGGCACTAGAGAATAAGAGAGACGAAAAAACACAACAGATACAAGTAACAAAGGCGGTGAAGAAAATAAAGACCAAGAGTAATATCATCTTCTAGAAAATAAAACCACTCTAAAAATAAACCAAAACGCAACGCTCCACAGAAGAAAAAACACTTTGAGTTTTTTTTTAGTTCTTTCTTTTTACTCACAAAATAACATAATAAGCGTGAAATAATTTAGTAAATGAATCAGCAGATTGTGGCACCTCCAAGAAATCTTAACTTTCAAAGGATAAAAAAAATCATCATTTTTGGTACCCTATAAAGTAGACATGTTGATTGCGTTTCTAATTTGTAAGTAACAAAGACTCTGCACCTGTATGCTTGTTTGAGTTGACGGGTGGCATTTGTTTGACATCATGCATTACACAGGTGATTCCAAACCCGATGCAGCTCGTCGCCTTGTTAAGAGAGCCATACACAAGGCACCCAAACTGACACTCATCTGTCTTCTTCTATGAGCAGCAGTTGAGGCAGCTTATCATGCAGCCGGCAGAGTGTTAACCATCCATCCTCAACGTCACCTGCACCGCAAACATTGGTATATTGAACCGAACAAGTGCAGCATGCAACTTTACATCATGAAAAGTATTTTGTGGCTTTTCTAGTTTTTGCATGGAGGTTTTATTGATTCATTTATTAGACAGGTTCAGCAGTTTCATTGCTGGATAAGCATAACCAACAAAAGTATTTGATCCTTTATTCTTCTCTGTTTGGTAGCCAAACCACAATTTGTTAATATATCCGTTATAAAATGACCTTCATTTAAATGTGAAGAGACAGAGATAGCTTCAAGTGAAAAAAAAGATGAATTGCACCATCATTGTTACTACCAGTTTCTAATTGAATTTGACTTGTTCTAGAAAAGGCTTGCTTACACGAGATATTGACACAAACTCATCACAATGCAAAATCTGGCCCTCTAAGAAGATCATATGATAAACTGTGTTAGTTTGACTGTAACAGGTATTTGGATATTCAACTTAATTAAAAATAAGGCCTAACAGTACAAGAAAATCGATCATTATTTAGGTATTTTGTAGCAAAGACCTTCGGATTACTATGATCAAGTCAGAAAACAAATATAGATCACCTAAGGTAGAAAGTGTAAGTATCAGCTAAAAGGTCTCGTACCATAAGTTGCTTTGATTTTGCTCCTGCCTAATTCATCCATAATTTCAATACTCTATCCTTGCCACCAGATGCCACTTTTTCACCATCTGGACTCCAGTCCACCGAGAAAACCTGGGGAGGAAGATGAAAAGGCTTTGATGCTCAATAATGGAGATTCACATTCCTAAACTCACTAGGTTTCTTGAAAGAGCAGTACCTCGTCGGCATGACCTGGTAGGTCTTGTTTCAACTTCTGTGTTCGAATATCCCAGACCTGGTTCATAAACCACCAGTGTGAACGAAACAAAAGATCAAGAAGGGGCATGAAGACCATGCTTTTGTCATTACATAGCAACATTACAAGATAAATCTTACAACGCGATATATGCTACTTTATATTAGCCTGAGATGAACAATTCCAAAACAACGTCAACAAAAAATGTGTCATGTTAAAAAAGGCTAAAATACCAAAGTTACAATTTGTGAGTACATCAAGCTGTTACAAGAAAAACCAAAATATATATGAACATCTGGTGGTCAAAAAAGAAATGAATTTAGGTTTTAATGATACTCTAAAATCACAAGTAACAAGATGCAAAAGCTACCTTCAGAGTGGAGTCTTTGCTTCCACTAAGTAGAAGCCTACTGTCAGCAGACCAGCTGTTGCAAAATAAGTAATGTTACCAACTGCTGTGGCAGCATCCAAAATGAAAGTAAAAACACAGAAGAAAAAACATGCTGGACCTGATTTGGTACACAGGACCAACATGTCCACGGAATGAAGCAACAAACTTCCCTGTAATACCATTCCATAACTTGACAGATTTGTCAAAGGAGGCACTAGCCAACCATTGTCCATCCGGTGAAAAGTACACATGGTTTACAAGCTGGATTAAAGACATCAGCTGGTTAGTAAAATGTCCTATGGGCAAACTTAACTTTTAGGTAATAAAAAATCTCGACTGTCCTAGAAATTATTATCATTTAGGCTAATTCATGAAAAGCTTGAAGATACTCAACATTTCGTAGCAATATATAAATTAACAACATGAAGCCTTATATGAAAACAGGAAACAAATATCTATACTCATTGCTTACCAGATTATCCTTAAAATTTATAATACTAGTGGAGAAAGTTGACAAAACTCCAGAAAATAATTTCTAAAAAGATCAATGAATGATTTAGTATTAACCTGTTGATGACCAGTCATGCGTGCTTTTGGGTGCTTACTCAATGCAGGTTCCCAGAGAAACATAGTAAAATCATCAGAACCTGAAACCAGCCTCTCAGGAGCATTACCTTTCATCTGGTTGTATCTAGCAAGAGCTGCCTAAGTTAACAAACAAGATGAGCCTTATCAGTTAACTATCAGATGGTTAAATGTTCATCATTGTTCATATCAAAGAAATATCATGCTAAGCACCATTCTCCCTTTTACAGAAGGTATCATGGTTCCATTAGTACATGTGCTGGCAATTAAAGGTAAGGGGGAATTCACCAGCCAGTAAAATAGATGCAATACCTCTTTCATTTCCTCTGGTGATGAATATGTTTTTCTGGTGTGATCAAATGCTCCTGTGCGGAGAATATATTCAGTGCTCAAAGCTAGGGAATTAACCCAATGGCCATGTCCCTGAAATCCACATTGTCATCTAAAAGGTGACTAAACAATGCTGAAATTTATGCAGGTAATCTCAGCAAGCTAAGTTGAAGGTTAAAACTATATTAATTTTTAAGGAAAAGTGCACATATGTAGTCAATGAACCTTTTTACCATAACATGATAAACTCTAGATTTTGCTCCATAACCAATTTAAATAACTCATCAATAATTTTGTAAGCCTTTTCATAAAATACCAGCTTGAAACATTATAGTTGAATGCTTATTGTAGTCACCAAATTAGGAAAAAAAAAGGCACACAATACTACAGCCCTGATAGAAAATTAATAGTTAGAAAAGATGTATCGTTTGGTCAGGATATAGACCAGGTGAAAAAAGGCCCAGTGTGCATGTTATATAGGAAAAAAGAAGAGAAAGGCTCTGGAACCACAAAACAAAAGACAATTTGCAGGCAAGCATCCTATAACACCCACAAATCATTTCAAGTGTTGATGTGGACTCATATCTGAAAACTAAAGAACCAAAAGCTTTTTCACACTATTGGAACAATTTCGACTGACATCTAACTTAATATCCAACATAGTGTTCAATTCATTTCCAAGACATGACCACCGTACCACAAATAAACAGAGTACATACTTCAAGTTGAAATAAATCGTTTGTATTTCAAGACAAATAATATAGGTCAACATGCAACTATATGAGAATGATATTTGAGTTTAAAAATTTTAGTTCCACATTTAATAAGATCTTCGGTTGGAAGGAGTTGCTTACAGACATAGGGGTGAAGATAAGAATTAACAAAATCATGGCAAACCAAGAACAGTAATACAAAAAACTGTGTATGTTCAGATAATTGCACATTAAACATGCATTGACACAAGTGCATTTACTTTTATGGATGTACAACGAGTTAAAAATTTGTGCAGGAGCCATTGATTCTACTAAAATAGCTATGCATCAAATATTTTCCATTGGTTGCAAGAAAATCAGCTAATAAAAGTTAATCCTAATAAAGGACAGTTGAGGAAAATTATATCGTAATACCTTCAACTCACGGATTAACTTTCCCTGAGACGTTTCCCATACTTTGATCGTACAATCCTGAGAGCTGCATGCAAGAGTTGTGTTGTTTCAAGTATAGAAATCATAGCAACAGACATAAATTAATCAATATTTTTATGTCTTTATGATGAATTTTGAGGGAGAAATGTTCCCGTCTTTGCCTAACACTGACCCAATGGTCCAAGCAAGAAAACCAAAAAACTAGCTCAAGTACAATGTAATTCCTCTTATGTATAATCCTATACTGCAAAAGGAACATGTAGAATATGACAATGCATCATAGATTACCATAACATATGAAGTCACATACTCTCAAAGCATCATGGATAATTTGCTAAATGAGAAGAAAATTGGTAAAGAAACATTCATATGAAAATAACAAAAGCTTACATAATTCAGACCAATCCCTTTCAGTAGTTGCAACTATATACAAAAGGTTTATAGAAAATATAAGAGACAAAATTAGTGAGAAGCTACCAAAGCATGGGAATGGGGAATTAAAATATATAATAATAAGACACACAAGAGAAGCAATGAACTTTGAAGAAATGCATACCCTGTATATATCATCCCATCACCACCCCACTTTACACAGGTAACTGCCAGAGTGTGACCAGAAAGACAAATAACACACTTCCTCAAAGAAATATCCCAAATACGTGCATCCCCATCCTTACTGGAACTAACAAAACGGCGACAAGGAGCTTGCAAATGCACAGGCTCCCAGGAAATACCAGTAATCCATTTCTTGTGTCCCTGCCAGTTGATAATGTTACCAAATACATCTTGTCACCAGTCACAAATTTGTAATAAGTGCACGTAAAAATATAAATGTCTGACCAAAATATGTTATAGTGGAACATTAACAAGTACAAAGATATCAACAGCAACATATTCTTAGTTAAAGAAAAGAATAAAGATGAAATAAATTTTGAAAATTGGAAAAAGCAGTGGTTATGAACTTATGAGAGTCATATATAGCAAATATATTTAAAGAAACAATATATTCAAATTTCTAAAAGAACATACATGAAGCTTCTAGAGCATCAACAAGTTCCCTACAACTTGTCAAATGACTGCAGTGGAGTCGTAATTTATTGGTTTAAGGTATTGCAGATTAGAACACTTCACATGATGTGCCACTCTCGTTTTAATTGTTTTCATTGAGACATTATGCCATATATTTTACTCCAGTGATACAGTAGCAAGAAAACAGAGACCCATCTCCCTGCCTTATTATTATTTTTACTCAGAAAGCAGTTTTGCTTGAAATTTATCTTCAATGATCAGCAGCAGCAGCAGCCTGAGGAGAAAGAACTACAAGACCATGGGGCACACGTATGATGTATCTGTTGACCCTCTATTTAAATGGTTGATTGATGGAATTTGGGATTCGCACGAAAAACTGATGGAAACAACCCAATTGGATACTCAGATCAGTGTTGGAGCCACAACAATGTGAGCATGCTAACGTAAACAATGCTGCTTCTTTCTAGGGCAGCATAAACCTTTTTTTATATACTTCATAGCAGAGAATAATAAAGCAGTGATACAACAGAAATAAAAATACAAAGACATAGACATGGAGTTCTTATAATTCTGGAGCAAGAATAACAAAAATGAAATATTAATTAACTGATAGTGGCCGCTCGAATGTAAAGAATGATTATGAAAAAGCATCAGAATATCAAACTTCTGTAGCACCAATAAATGCCTGATGCTCTGAGGCTAAGTATCCAGAATGATGAAAGGATGAAATGTATGAAGCTAAAGTCAGGATTGGCCCTTGTGGTCCAGATCAACTAGTTGGATCAGACCAAATTGATTCCCTAGATAAAACAAGATCGACTAATCTGAATCAATCCTTTCTAGTAACCTATCATGGCTGATGCTTACAATCAACAAACAAATGGGTATAAGCACAAGAATCAAGAATGATGAAAGATGAAAATGTGCAGGATATTGGTCCATGCAGTCAAAGTTGACAAAGATCAACTGGGACGATCAAGCCAAATTGGTCAAGATTAACCCTGATTGTTTGATATCAATTGATTCAAGCCTTCATCCAGAATAGACCAGTCAAGACAAATGCCTGCCATTCTTAGATCATGATTGCTAGACCCAAATAAACTAATCAGATGATTGGTGGGCAACCGATCAGCCAATCTCTAAATCTATGGCAACCATTGAAAGGTAGTTGAAAACTTGAAATGAAAACAAACTAACATGATCCATTTATTCTTCCAAGAATGATAGAATTGGTCATGAAGAATATTTCGGTGCCATTGAATATTAACAAAAGAAGAACCCTCTGTCCTATTAGTCTAAACGATATCAATTAAATCAAACAGTAGGCAATATGGATCCGCAACTGGCATTAGATTGATGCTCTTATAGTGCCACAAAACCCTTAACTTCTATAAGCAAGGAGCCCGTCTAATCTTAAATTGCATAACGATACCAAAACAAAATTAACATCTTCCAAGTATTGAAATAAAAACTAGCATGGGCTACTAAAAAAAACATGAATATAAGCAAATACATGTACTTACAAGAAGTGGACCACCAGACTGTTTCCCAGTTTGTGGATCCCATGTCAAAAGTTCACCAGCTTTGCTACCACTCACAAGATGTTTACCATCCGATGACCATGCAATGCAAAGCACCCAATTTTTATGACCTAAACAAATTATGAGGTAGCATTATTAAATCCTTGAATACAATAAATACTTTGGTCTAACAAAATTCAAAAAATCTCAAGTCTAAAACATATGTTTTTATTCAGTCTTAGGGTTACTAATCCAGATGCTACCACTGAGAAAAGTTAAAAACATAAAAGAACTCACGGACAAACAAGGACAGTCAACCAAAACAAGAAGTTATTTAACCCTTTGATGACATCTTCCTCTTTGCTTGCTAAAAGATTAGACAATAATTTTCTGCCCATTAACCATCCAGAAGTTCACCTGATTCTGCAAAGTTGGTGTTACATCCAAAACCATGTGTTTTTTTTTTATCTTCCGTATGTTTTAGTTTGGAAGAAGCTTTTTCTACCACAAATCAACACAAAGATAACAAAGATCAGCTTCCCTTTACAGACAGAAAATAGAAGGCTGCAAGAAATAAAGTTACACCAAAGAAGTAGCAGAAATATCAATTACTACATATTCTTGGTCACATGAAAGCCTTCCAAACACAAACAAGCAAACATGCTACCTCTTAGATGGACCTTTTAAGAAAATTCATAGGACAAAACTAGAAGGAAATGGTGTAGATATATGTAAAGAAGAATCATGCAAGAAATTGGGGTGACATATCGGAAGTTTCTTAAATTCACCTGAGCAAGTGAACAAAGGGGTCTGAGTATTAAGATCCCATAGTCGAACAGTTGTATCACCAGAACCACTGGCCAAGTTCTGTCCATCAGGGCTGAAGGAAACAGAAAGTACAGCTTCTGTGTGACCTGAATAAGATAAATTTGACTGGAGTTTAGTATAGCATAAAACTAACCATAACAAAGGTACAATTAGTAAGAATTTATCAAATAACAAAAAGAATTATGCATAACACTTAAAGCTTTTTAGAAGCTTTATTTGGCCCACATAGAAGCGATTTGCATAAAAAGCAAAATAATTGGTTCATCGGCAAACCTATTAATTTATACTCTCGACTCCCAACCATAATGGAGCTACACCAAGGGTAAATCTGAGTTGCATCTCATTTCCACCAATTAATGAAATTATTAAGATTCCACCAAGTGGGTTCTCTCTCAAATTCCCAATGAGGTCATCAAATATAAAAACTATCATTCTTCAATCCACAAGTTCCCTTCTAGAAAATTGAAACTAAAAAGCATCTGCCAGCAATTTCTTTGGATGCCAAGTGAAATGACAAGCATGTTTGTAGCTTCATTACTATTCTTCCAGCAATATTCAAGTCCTCATCCTAGTTACACCCCAAAACTTTCACACTAGATAACATCAGAAGATAATAAACATGTCTGATAGAAGACAAAGTCAGTAACAAACCAGCTATAGTAGCAGAACATCGATTGACTGGACGGATTCTGAATAGAGCTTGAGGTTGGTAGACTATGCGTAGCACCTTCTCCACGGACACTGCACAGATTATACATATTAAACTGGAAAGATGAACATGATCATAAATTAAACTATTTTCCCACACAAGCAAGAAACACAATTTATTTTAGTGCAAAGTCACCATTTTGTTCAGAAGTAGATTACTGAATCTATCTAAGTAGAGATATAAAGATACCTTTGTTCTTTTGCAAATAAGAACCAAGCTGAACAATAAGCTCCTGATCTGATATGTAAAATGCATAAGGCATTTTTTCCTCCTATTAAACAGATAAAAGTTCTTTGTCAGAGGATCCATGACTAAGTCAAATTTCCAAATACAGCCACATAAAAGAAAGAAGAAATAAAGTGAAGTAATAACTAACAAAGAGAAAGGATGCATCAATAGTAAACGAGACAGGAGATGGTTAAGATACATTCTTTAGCAGCTTGTTGACAATTTCCTGGAGCTGTGGTGGACCAGAATTCTGTGGGAGATAGAGTGGAGCACCAAGGGGCTCTCCCTCAGGATCAGTTAAAAGGCACATTACAGTATTGCTACTGCTGATTTCCCTCCCTTCTTCCATTACTTCCATTTGACCGTAATATAACCTGGCAGAAGAAAGAAAAGCATGTCTTAAATAGCAATAGAATGAAATATAACAAGATTCTATCTCATCCGAGATGAAAAAGAAGAGGTACTTCTTGAAAGCAATTTCTTTGATAATTTAATACAGGTTTGCATTATCCAATAAATAGAAAAACAAAGTCGATACCAGGATAATCAAAGGCGCCGAGGTGCCAAAATGTCCGAGACGCTCCCGAATATTAAAATTTTAGAAATATATAATAATAATAAATAAACAAGGAGGAGAAGGAGGATGGAGAGGGAGTTGTTGGGGTATGGGCAGGGGCGTTGCGGTATGTTGGCAGAGGAGCAAGGAGATATCCGAGGAGCAGGAGAGGGGGCTGTCGGGGTATGGTAGGTGGGTTGCTGTCGATTGGGAGGGGAAGACGGAGGAGGAAGGAGAGGGGGTTGTCAAGGTTCGGGAGGAGGGAAGGGAGCTATCAGGTATGAGGAGGAAGAGGAGGAGGATATCGGGGAAGCTCGGGCGGATCCCAGTAATACAAATGATGGTAAATCAAATGATGCAGACCTTAATGATCGGAAGAGATGGGGAAGTGGGACGGAGAGGCGGTGGTGACGGTGGCACGCGCGCGAACAGGTGAAGGGAGAAGAAGGCGTAAGAGGCTTAGGGTTTCTTTTCACCGCCGTCGACAGGTAACGGGTCGGGCGTCAACACCTGTTAACGGGTCGAATGGATCTCGCTCGGGAATTAAAAAACCGAACCCTGACCCGAATCGGACCCATTAGCGGGTTGGAAGTTGAGAATCGATCCGTGAGCTTGCGGGTCGAATCTTTTAATCCGATCCCGCACTCTTGCGCAAATATCAAATAATTATTAGTAATTTTGAAAGAAAACCTCTAATCCCTTTATTATCCTCTTTTGTTGATAATATTTATTGTGAAAACTCATGTCAACCACTTATATAATCATAATCCGAATTAACTTGTTTGAGTTAAAAAAAGTATATAAAAATATAAGATATCAAATACATCCCTAATAATTTAAGTTTTTAGGTTTTGGGGTATATATATATATATATATATATATATATATATATATATATATATATATATATATATATATATATATATATATATATAAGCTGATGCTCTAAATGTACAAAGGCTCCAACATATACCACTAGTCATAGGGAACATGAGATCCATCGTACACGTGTTTTGCACCCCAAAATTTGACCGGTCAAACGCCCATAATAACAGTTTCGACGTCCAATTTGAAGCGCTTGAGCTTTACAAGATCTTACTGTTTCACGACAGGTTAATGGGAATAATTTGATGACTTCTTCTTCTTCCTCATCCATGTCGTCTTCCCCCTCACTATTTCTTCGTCCTTCTTCTCCCCTTTGATCTGCAGCAGATGCGTATACCTTGTCGGCCACTTGTCGAACGTCCCCAACAGCCCGCCGCCGTCGAGAATCTCCGGTGCCAGCGAGAATCCCGTGAGAATCCTGATGTTCTTATCCCGGGGAAGGGAATCTTCGTCAGGCTCGCAGATGGACTGCACTGTATCCGAACTATCACACTCCCTTCTGTACTGCAGAACGATGCTTGAGAGCTGGTGGTCCTCCATGAACTCGTCAGGAATCGTCTGCAGTCATGATCATGTGATCCGGTAACTTAGATGCTGGATTTTACGCAGTATGAGGAAGATGCAGGCATTTACCTCGAGCATCCATCTCACGTACTTTACGTTGTTGACATGGTGGTTCATGTCCAAGTCGTTCCATTTTGGCTACACAAAACGATGGACGATGAGCTTCCACAGAACTGTAACGCTCTATTGATGAGGCGAGAACGTTTACCCACCTTCAAGTTGGAGTTGACGTACTTTGCATTGTCATCGAGCTTGTCGATCTTCTCAAGAGCTTCCTCTTGGACTGCTCTCGTTTCGGTGAACCACGGGGAGATCTCGTCTCTCACCTCTTCTGGCATCTTGGAGAGCCGCCTGGTTTGCTGGTTCATCATCACCCAAGTGCTGCTCAATCCAGTTCATGGCATCATCGGATCACAGAGAAACACCGAGGAAGAGAGAGAGCAAAAGAGATAGAAGTACTGTTCGTGCCTTGTAGCACGGCAGAAGACTTGCCCTGAGAAGCGACTTCGAAGCAGCCAATCTCTTCGCATCCCGTTCTTCCCTGACGCCCCAACCCATGTGTCGATCTCCACCACCTCTCCCCTGCAATCGCCTCATATATGATGCGTCTGCTACAGAGGGCAGAACATAAGATGAGCACAAAGCAGAGATTACCAGATAGGATACTCGTCGAGAAGGACGTGCATCCTTGTGACCACCCAAATGAGATTGTTCCTCATCATGCCATGAGTAGCTCCGAATCCATCACCGAGCAGACCGGACAACCATACGTGATTCAGTGCTGTTTCCTGTCAGATTCACAGAAATCAATCATCATCTACTTTTGCTGGAACGGAAGGACCAGGTCATGTTTACCTGGAGGAGGTTGAGGATGGTCTCCAACGTTGCAGTCTTGTCAGGCCCGACCTCGTAAGATCGTATGACAACAGTCTGCCTGTATCTGACGCCACCTTCGACTATAAGACCCTGTCGAAAAGGATCTGTCAACTGCTTCTCCGTGGGAACGCTTTGCCGGATCTGCTCCGCAGTCAAGGAGGTCGCAGGATTGAAGGCGACCGCGTAAGCCACATCCAGCACTGACGGTCTTTGGACACTGAGAGCCGAGGTCACTTGTGGAGTGTTGTTTATGCTGCCATTCTCCCTAATGGAGGAGCATTTGGTTGGGAGGTAGAGAGCACAAGAGAGAGATGCCATGGAGTTGCTGCTGCTCGTGGCGCGTGCGTGCTGCATTGTTCTTATAGATGCCTGTGGGACTCCAAAGTTGGCGGAGAGGGCAACAGATCCTTGAGCTGGTTGGCCAAAGGACAGATGACTTGTTTGTCTTTGGTAGGCATTTGGCTTCACCGATGCTTTGTGGAGTAGGAAAGGAAAGGAGGGGTTCCTTTCCAGTGGTGGGAACATAGAAGATCGTGGTCCTCAGAAAGATCACCTTGAAACTTGCATTACAAGAACAAAGTAGTTTGGAAGCTCACAGATCTCTTTCATGTCTCCTTAATTTGCACCAAGGAATCTAGGATATGTCACAAGCACAGCCAAGGTTCTGCATTAGAATTAGTATGGGCAGTTGTTAATGTTGATATAAAAAAGCTAACTTTGCCTTATGTTAACACGGATTGAAATATCGTATTGTATCGAAATTTGAATGTTTGCTCGGTACGGTATGATATTGTATATCATTTGATGTATTGCTCGAGATATATATATATATATATATATATATATATATATATATATATATATATATATATATATATATATATATATATATATATATATATATACTGCACAGAATCTTGGCTGTGCTCGTGACATCCTAGATAAATTAAGGAGACATGAAAGAGACCTGTGAGCTTCCAAACTACTTTGTTCTTGTAATGCAAGTTTCAAGGTGATCTTTCTGAGGACCACCATCTTCTATGTTCCCACCACTGGAAAGGAACCCCTCCTTTCCTTTCCTACTCCACAAAGCATCGGTGAAGCCAAATGCCTACCAAAGACAAACAAGTCATCTGTCCTTTGGCCAACCAGCTCAAGGATCTGTTGCCCTCTCCGCCAACTTTGGAGTCCCACAGGCATCTATAAGAACAATGCAGCACGCACGCGCCACGAGCAGCAGCAACTCCATGGCATCTCTCTCTTGTGCTCTCTACCTCCCAACCAAATGCTCCTCCATTAGGGAGAATGGCAGCATAAACAACACTCCACAAGCGACCTCGGCTCTCAGTGTCCAAAGACCGTCAGTGCTGGATGTGGCTTACGCGGTCGCCTTCAATCCTGCGACCTCCTTGACTGCGGAGCAGATCCGGCAAAGCGTTCCCACGGAGAAGCAGTTGACAGATCCTTTTCGACAGGGTCTTATAGTCGAAGGTGGCGTCAGATACAGGCAGACTGTTGTCATACGATCTTACGAGGTCGGGCCTGACAAGACTGCAACGTTGGAGACCATCCTCAACCTCCTCCAGGTAAACATGACCTGGTCCTTCCGTTCCAGCAAAAGTAGATGATGATTGATTTCTGTGAATCTGACAGGAAACAGCACTGAATCACGTATGGTTGTCCGGTCTGCTCGGTGATGGATTCGGAGCTACTCATGGCATGATGAGGAACAATCTCATTTGGGTGGTCACAAGGATGCACGTCCTTCTCGACGAGTATCCTATCTGGTAATCTCTGCTTTGTGCTCATCTTATGTTCTGCCCTCTGTAGCAGACGCATCATATATGAGGCGATTGCAGGGGAGAGGTGGTGGAGATCGACACATGGGTTGGGGCGTCAGGGAAGAACGGGATGCGAAGAGATTGGCTGCTTCGAAGTCGCTTCTCAGGGCAAGTCTTCTGCCGTGCTACAAGGCACGAACAGTACTTCTATCTCTTTTGCTCTCTCTCTCTCTTCCTCGATGTTTCTCTGTGATCCGATGATGCCATGAACTGGATTGAGCAGCACTTGGGTGATGATGAACCGGCAAACCAGGCGGCTCTCCAAGATGCCAGAAGAGGTGAGAGATGAGATCTCCCCGTGGTTCACCGAAACGAGAGCAGTCCACGAAGAAGCCCTTGAGAAGATCGACAAGCTCGATGACAACGCAAAGTACGTCAACTCCAACTTGATGGTGGGTAATCGTTCTCCCCTCATCAACAGAGCGTTACAGTTCTGTGGAAGCTCATCGCCCATCGTTTTGTGTAGCCAAAATGGAACGACTTGGACATGAACCACCATGTCAACAACGTAAAGTACGTGAGATGGATGCTCGAGGTAAATGCCTGCATCTTCCTCATACTGCGTAAAATCCAGCATCTAAGTTACCAGATCACATGATCATGACTGCAGACGATTCCTGACGAGTTCATGGAGGACCACCAGCTCTCAAGCATCGTTCTGGAGTACAGAAGGGAGTGTGATAGTTCGGATACAGTGCAGTCCATCTGCGAGCCTGACGAAGATTCCCTTCCCCGGGATAAGAACATCAGGATTCTCACGGGACTCTCGCTGACACCGGAGATTCTCGACGGCGGCGGGCTGTTGGGGACGTTCGACAAGTGGCCAACAAGGTATACGCATCTGCTGCAGATCAAAGGGGAGAAGAAGGACGAAGAAATAGTGAGGGGGAAGACGACATGGAGGAAGAAGAAGAAGAAGAAGTCATTAAATTCTTCCCATTTACCTGTCGTGAAACAGTAAGATCTTGTAAAGCTCAAGCGCTTCAAATTGTACGTAGAAACTTTGATTATGGGCGTTTGAACGGTCAAATTTTGGGGTGCAAAACACGTGTACGATGGATCTCATGTTCCCTATTACTAGTGGTATATGTTGGAGCCTTTTTTACATTTAGAGCATCAGCTTTATTTATTTATTATTTTCAAATTATATAACGGGGTGTGATACATACCGTTTTTCGCTTTGGGGAGGGGGGAGGGAAGGGGTGCGGTTTTTGGAGGGAAGGGGTGATGGATGTGTGGAGCGGTGTCATTCGATCTGTGGCAGGCGGCGACAAAAAGATGCAGAGGAGGATGTTCTACGCGTATCTGAAACGATTGGGTGCTTTGTCGGAGCTCTCAGGAGGGGGAGAAGGCAAGGGGTGACGGATGCGTGGAGCGGTGTCATTCGATCGATCTGTTATTGCAGGCGGCGACAAAAAGATGCAGAGGAGGATGTTCTACGCGTATCTGAAACGATTGGGTGCTTTGTCGGAGCTCTCAGGAGGGGGAGAAGGCAAGGGGTGACGGATGCGTGGAGCGGTGTCATTCGATTGATCTGTTATTGCAGGCGGCGACAAAAAGATGCAGAGGAGGATGTTCTACGCGTATCTGAAACGATTGGGTGCTTTGTCGGAGCTCTCTGGAGGGGGAGAAGGCAAGGGGTGACGGATGCGTGGAGTGGTGTCATTCGATCGATCTGTTATTGCAGGCGGCGACAAAAAAATGCAGAGGAGGATGAGTAGAGAAACCTTAGCTTGAATCTATTAACATGTTCCCTCTCCTATTTATACAAATTAGGAGGAAGGATTTCCCTAACAGAACAGAGGATTTTCCTCAACAGAATAGTCCCAGAATAGAGGATTTAGAGGATTTTCCTCAACAGAATAGAGAAATTTCCTCGTATAGTTAGGAAAATCTTATCTTCTATCATGCCCCCGCAAGATGGTGCTCCTGACAAGGATACCAATCTTGGATCGATGCAATTCTCAATCTTGGATCGATGCAAAGAATTGTTTACAAGCGAGAGGCTTCATGAGTAAGATAAGTGTAGATCGCTGCGATTGCTGTTGCTGTGATGGCACAGGCGTTCCCTTCATTCTCCTTAAGTCTGCCGAATGTTAACAGATCAGCGAAAACTACCGTGGTGAGGAAGATGAAGATTGACCACGGAGCCTCTTAGGAATGCAACGGCATTGGTCGCTAGCCGAAGAGTGAAGCTTCACTTTTCTCAGCGACGTTGGTCACTGGCCGAAGGTAAGAGCGAAGCTTCGCTTTTCTCAACGACGTTGGTCGTAGTCGGCTGCAACGGTAGAGAAGAAATCTACAGCAATGTTACAGTGATGCTACTACAGCAAAGGAGGAAATTGCAACAGAGGAGGAAGCTGTAGTAGAAGAGGAAGCTGTAGCAGAAGAGGAAGGAAAATAGCTACAACGAGGAAGAAAGGTAGGGCAGTGCTGATAAGCAGCACTAGTGATGCCGTAACGGAAGGGAACGGACGTTGGCGCAGAGTGGCAACACCAATGATGAATTGGCAGCGAGAAGAGAGCTTGCTCTAGGCAAGTGGCTCTGATACCATGATAGAAATAATAGAAGATAAGAACAATAGAATATAAGAAGCTTTATTGAAGTAGAGAAACTGAATCTATTAACATGTTCCCTCCGTATCTGAAACGATTGGGTGCTTTGTCGGAGCTCTCAGGAGGGGGAGAAGGCAAGGGGTGACGGATGCGTGGAGGTATCTGAAACGATTGGGTGCTTTGTCGGAGCTCTAGGAGGGGGAGAAGGCAAGGGGTGACGGATGCGTGGAGCGGTGCGTTGCAGGCGGCGACAAGCGATGCAGAGGGGGATGTTCTCCGCGTATCTGAAACCGCTGGGTGTTTTGTCGGAGCGCAAGCTCGACCTGGCCAGCGCCGCCATCGCAACCTCCCTCAGCAGCGTCACCGGTTTCAGCCTCCTCGTATGTCCACCGTCCCTCCTCTCCCCATCCCTTTCTCGTCTTCTTTGCATCACCTTTTGGGATAACAACTGTACCTCCAACGCGGAGCAAAGCGGAGGACCGATCGATTCGGTCCAAATAATGTTGGTCGGAAGCTTTTCCATGTGATAGGGCTTGATCTTTGTTTTCCTTCATTTCAAATGGAGCAGCGTCAAGGAGGAAGAATTCAAATTGGTTTCAGATTATCCACCTCTGTTGCTGGAACTGTATATCTATCACACTAGAGCATATATTTAGTAACAATAACTGGTATCATATTTTAGAATTTCTAGACAAGATCTGACCAACAACTAATTAACCTATCATGTTGCAATGTTTCTTGCTATAAATATATATATAATGATAATAATAAAATCATATATCTTAATTATTTTAATCAGTTACATGTATCTTTTATCATTGAGATCTATAAAAGATATATATATATATATTCCATTCCGTTCGGTAACAGACGATCTGTGTATCGGTCAACTGACGGACCGATACATACCATCCGTATCGGACGATATTTTTCAAAATTATATATCTTGATTTACATGGTCCAATATTTCCCGGATTAATTGTTTTAAGATCTTATATATACAAATGGAATATTAAGCTTTTACATAGTTGAGTGACATAATGAGTTTAGTCTCAACAAAGATTGTGTTTGAAGGATTTGGACTGCTTTCAGCTGTGCTCACACCCTCATCTGATACAACCATAATGCATCAGAATAGGAGATGATGATGATGAGTTTATTGTAATTGCTACTAAATATGTAAACATTAGGATACAATGATCAGCATAATAATAATGATCAATTTTAAGGTTCAGAAGATTTCACCACACTATATATGCAAACAATAGAATATATAGTTGATTGGAATTACAACTACTGAATACTAAGTTTTTAGCAAATTGTAGTTGCAAGAGTGATTTAACACTGTTAATTATTGTTTCTCTAAATAATCCCCTAAAATGATCAGTAAATGTAAGTATCAATTCATAAATGAATGTCGAATGTAAATTGGGGGTTGATATGTATATGTTATGACCATTATATCAGGTTATGAAGACCTTTAGGCATGTTAAGTATATCCACTATCATAAAAGGTTAGATAATGAGCATGAAAAAACCATGACAGAAGATAGAGAGACACATCAAGTAATTGGAGCTTTCAAAAGTTTCTCTAGCATTACACAAGACCCATCACCTCCATGTTTACTTGGTGAAAAACTTCATTAAGTATAACTCACCAAGTAAAGAACTACTCCCTTCTCAAGCATCTACTAGGTCACAGTTTCACAAAAAACCTACGCTTTCATGATCACTTTATTTCAACTAGACAGTGGTACATCAGACTTTAATGAATTGATCATCACCGGTGATCTCAATAGTTTGAAATGCCAATTGCATTTGGAAGCAAAACCTCCAATTGCAATAGCATGGTTGATCAAAGACTTCATTTAACCAAAATTTAGCCAATCACTAAGCAGTTGTTTTGTCTCCTCACCAGTTATGACAATCATATCTTGACAGTGAAAATTGGATGAAGAGCAACTAACTAGCTGGTTCACTTCAACATATTCTGTAAAGGTAACCTTTCGTGGAATATTCGCTCCCTTGCCATGGTTGCCTGCAAGATTAAGCCAAGATGTGTCAAAAGATTATCATAGTTTCAACGCATCTCGATAAGAAACTGTTTTCAAACACGCAACGAAACCGAAATGCCACAGATGTCTCTAAACATGGTACTGGGTCCATCAAGACTGAATTTACATGGTTTGGAGTTTATAGTTTAGTGTTTCTTACAGTCTAGTAAAAAGTATAATACATGCAGGTTTCAACAATTCATACATGACAGTGAAGAACATACCTGATTTTGCCAATTTGTGAAGATTGTTATCAGTGAAAGGAGGATCGTCTGCGTTGTAGACCCACACACTATACCAATCCAAAGGCCTTTACCTCCTATGTGCAATAGGAAACCCAGAACAACAGCGATGGGAATACCAAACAAATAGAATGATCCGAGGTTCACATAAGCACCTAGATGCTGCCATCCGCATCCTCTAGCAATGCCTGCAATGTCAAATCATAGCCAAATAGTCGTAAGAATGAAAAACATTTATTTAAGCGAAAAGAGGAACAACAAGCAACAATTTCCTTGTTGAAGAATGTGGTTTTTCCTGCTTTTTCTTTAAACTTATTTCTGGATGTTATATATTCCTTTTCAAATTGTGTTGATTCATGTCATCTTGTTCAAAGAGATTATTTCTTGGCGTCGTTATGTTCTTGAGGTACAACCGACAAGGGAAAATTCAAGAAACTAAGGTCCCTCTTCAAAGTAGATTACCTCAGTGCGGCCATACATGTTTGATAAACAAGTTTGTTTCAAATTCGAGTGTTGCAAGTCATGTGCAGTGGTGCTCTTTGTATGAAGATATATGTGCAGTGCCATGGCTTACTGTGTAGCAGTGTACAATACCAAGACCCTACGTGCACTGGGTTTGCTGGGATATATCTAGCTGGTGGATGTTAGGTTGCATGTCCTACAAGGAGGTGAATTTCCTCTATTTGTGTTCTAGCAAGCAGATGAAGCTGATCGTCAAGGTGGCAAAATACCAAGATTGAGACTGTTGTAATTTTGGTGTGTATAAAATTGTTATTAGTTTCTTGATGTGGTAAGGGTACAAACAGATATGATTGAGTTTGATCCTAGTAAGACATAGTTCGACTGTTTTTCTATGCGCAAGTCTCTTACTTCAAACAAGAGGTTGGCTCCATATGAAGGGTTTTAATCTAGCATTGAAAAATATGCAACACCATGGTGGTGGACATAACCATAGGGCATTAGTGCTCGAAGATAAATGTCAAATGGTTTTGGACATAACCATAGGGCATTTCTGGATTTAGAAAAAGAGTGTCTACAGAGGTTTTGGGATAAATGTCAAATAGTTTTCTTGTTGTACTTGTTCCTTCAGAAGTGAAGAATGGAGGTGCTTTTTGGTCCATAGAGGTAGGCATGGTTTCCTCAGATCATCTAAAATCCGTATGTCCATTTGTGTTGATTTTTTATCTTTCTTGCTTTTCATTGAATGTGAATGACAGGGATCTCTGTTTTGCTTCCATGGCACTACATCAGATTCCCAACTTAATGTTATTTAGATTTTAGGCAACCGTATGAGTACCAACGATTGGAGAACAAGAATCTATATAAATGAAAACAGAATACCATATGATGATTCTAATAATGGAACAGTTAGTGGAATGCAAACATATCTCAAGAACTATGGCTCCATAATAAAAGAATAGACATGAAAGCACAGATAACGAGAGAATAGATAACCTGAGAGGACCCCCTGTAAGCTGTCAAAGACTACCGAAAAGCAGACCAGCGGAACCATATCAGTAACATAATTCATGACCTCCTCCTCGTTGCTATAAGCATAACCCAAGATCCGGCGCATGGCGAAGAGAGTCCCGCTCACAAGAACAGCCTCAGAAATAGCAAGAAACATTGCAACACGTACTACTAACTGAGCACCCTTTGGGTTCCAAGCACCTAATTCGTTCGAGACTCGAGTACTATTGACAAATAAGAAAAACATATTTAAAATATGATTAAGTGACAAGATATTTTACAAGTACATTTTTTTATTGTATGGGTTTCAGGAGTACCTTGCAGCACAACCAAGACCATATGGAAAGCAATAGAGCAATGTGATGCTATTGAGGCTGTTCAGAAATGCAAAAGCACATCAATACATCGATTACATACCAAATGAATAATTAAGTTGTTAATTTCACATACCAAATGGAGAGGACTGATGTTTCGAGCTGCGGATTGGGCAAGAGCCCAGAGAGCAAGATAAGCAGCTCAAATGACCACCATTCAAGACTGCAATAAATGTTAGTTGAACCATAATTCTCAAAAGTCCATACAAGGAACAAGAAAATAGAATACTATGACAGTCAAGACAATAATTACCATATCATTAATGCTGATGGCAGTGCTAGCCGTAAGAATTCATTAACGCCTCTAAATGCTTCCTTTGAAATTGGTGCACGAGTAGCTCTGCAGGAAGCTGAATACCTTATGTACATCCCCAACATAAATACATTCAGCCAATATGATATACTTATAGAAAGAGCAGCCCCAACATTTCGTAAGCCTGACTTGAACACCAAGACCCAACATAGAGGGATATGAAGGCACAGTGTCATCAGAGAGCTTAAGAGCATTGGAAGAATTAAGCTTTGAGAGAGAAGGAACTTCATTAGAGGCTGAGCAATGGCATAAGCAAACAATCCAGGCATCATCCACACAGCATATTTTCCAGCTTCTTGGGATATTAAGGGGTCTTGACCAATTAATTGAAGAAGCTTTCCCATCGAGGCCCATACAAGCGAGATAGGAAGGCAGACCACTAAAAGAGAGAATATGGCTCTATACGTGTGGATACCTAGCATATGGTACTGTTCCGCTCCATAGGCTTGTCCACATAGAGTTTCTAGACCACTTGCCATCCCTAACTGTAGATTAATTAAATAGTAAGCCAATGATTAGTAGGTTAGTATGAAAAAACAGAACAACATAAAATGCAAGCTTAAAAGAATAAATCAAGCATTGAACAGATACAAAGTAACAGAAATGTATGTTTCATCTTTCAAACTTGAAAATCTCTTCACTACCTGTTATACTAAACTGTCAAAATGAATAACAAAGACTACAATCAAATTTGAAAAAATAACATTGGTGGCAACAACAAAAAAATTCAAAAGCAAGCAGCACTTTGTGGTAGATCGGATAATTTAAGAAGTGTCAGGATCCACTATATGAAGAATCATGAAAAATCCTTAAAAAATTACATGGATCTTGGCGATCATAGTCTGTACCATGGTATGCAATACCGAATGGTACCGCCCGGTACGAGCGGTATATACCGGTCCGACGGCATACCAGTACGCGGACCGTCCGGTACCGAACGGAACGTGCTACAGTGCTACAACATTTTACTGTAGCAGTGCTACAGTGCTACAGTAAGAAAGAAAATATATAAAACTGTTCGGTATGCCATGGTGTACCGCTTGGTACGCCCTGGTGTACCCCTCAGTACGCCGGTACCGTACCGTATCGAGCCAACCTCGAAACACCGGTATGATACCTTGGTCTGTACCATACTGCGTTGTAAAATGTCCCATGTTTGGCTGTGAAATGTTAATCAACATCAACCCATCTTCAGTAACATACATGCCTTTAACATCTAGAAGTGATAAAAAAGGTGAATATTAGAAATTACACGCATGCGCACAAGAGTGATCCCTTAGATGAAGTGCAGCTTTACCTGTTGTAGTCCACTGTACTCGAATGAAGTTATTTTAACTCAAGTAAGATTGGTAAAACCAAAATTAACTGGATCAAATGAAATTTCAATTCAGTCCCATGATAAACATGCAGATTGTTCACTGTCATAGCATTGCTATCGCAAGTAATCAACCAAACTTGTTTAGAATTCGAAACAATATTATGGTCTAGAGCAGAATCGATAGGTAAGAGGACTCACCAGTATTGTTAAAATTATCACCTGTTGGATCTAAATCATTCAATCACCTACATAATTACATCCACCAAAATTTATCCATACCATGCCCACACGTACTAAGAGGTCGAGAATTAGTGCCAAAATATTGTTATTGATTCGTCGCCGAAATGACCAAGGTTTCAGTCATGAAACCGACCAAGTTGTGTACATTTACCCTCTCTAAATCTTGCACTTGCAAAAGTCTCATGCATTGGGCCACCCTTTATACATACTAAGCTAAGACGTGGTAGATAGAAAGAGAGGTTCTCTGCTTGTCAAAAATCTAAAAAAGCAAAAGAATGAAAAAAAAAATTCCTTCCCTTCATCCTTTCCAAGGTCAGATGGAAGCAACATCAGCATTTTCTGTCTTCGTATATTTCTTTTTCAGTAATTCCAACTGATTATTTTTTTTTGCAAAAGCATAATACCTTTGTATATTATGTTCATCCATATAGATGTGTGTCATAATAGATTACTTTCAAACACTTTTAGCAAGATTCAAAACTAGGTATAGGTTAATTAGTTGTTGGTCAGATCTTGTCTAGAAATTCTAAAACATGATACCAGTTATTGTTACTAAATATATGCTCTAGTGTGATAGATATAAAGTTCCAGCAACAGAGGTGCATAATCTGAAACCAATTAGACTTCTTCCTCCTTGACGCTGCTCCATTTGAAATGAAGGAAAACAAAGATCAAGCCCTATCACATGGAAAAGCTTCCGACCAGCATTATTTGGACCTAATCGATCGGTCCTCCGCTTTGCTCCGCGTTGGAGGTACAGTTATCCCAAAAGGTGAAGCAAAGAAGACGAGAAAGGGATGGGGATAGGAGGGACGGTGGACATACGAGGAGGCTGAAACCGGTGACGCTGGTGAGGGAGGTGGCGATGGCGGCGCTGGCCAGGTCGAGCTTGCCGAGGTGACCCACCATCATGCTGGAGACCACCTGCACCAGGAACTGCGACATGGTCACCGCTACCATGGGGGCGGCGACGTAGCCCAGCCGCCGCGCCTCCTCCATGAGCTCTCTGCCGCCGTCGCCCCATCCGAGCCTGCTCGCCCATCCCTTTCCTTCCCTTCCTCCACCGCTCTCCGTCGTCAACAGAGACTCTTCCATCTCTCAGCTGCCCTCATCTCGACGCATGAGGTCGTTATAGTACATTAGTCTGTTCTGCTGTTCCTGAGGATGTAGTTTAGCTGAAGTCCTCTTAAAATAATCTACATTTCGATAAGATGTCAGCCAAGCAAATCAAGACATAAATATAACTATGCATTTTGTTATACGTATTATTAGCTTTACATCAATAATTATTTTTATTATTAAATATTCATATAATAGTTGTGATTTCGCTGTTAGCTGCATAATAAATCAGTTATATTATGCATTAATTCTTGAATCCAACTCAAACACTTATTTTCTATGTTCATAATTCCAAATTTATGTTGGCTTAAGCTATATATATATATATATATATATATATATATATGTTGACAAAATTTTATATAAAATCTTATATATCTTGTATTAATTATTCAATAAGATAGAAAGTTCGATTAAGATATTATTTATAGAGTAAAAATATAATAACTAAGATATTATTCATGTATGATCATTAAATATTTTATATTAAAAATTATAAAATAATTATAAAATTAATAATATTTTATGAATTATGAGCGTTGATAGTTATATATATATATATATATATATATATATATATATATATATATATAATTTTATGTTACTAAGGTGAGAATGCTAAGATAGATGTATGGAGTTACTATAAATGATAAAAAAATTATTCATGAAAAATTGAGTATCACATAAAATGAGAAAAATTTAAGTATCATATAAAATGAGAAAAAAATATTTAAGATGATACGAGGATATGATGAAAATACATCTGCATGTGATAGTAGAACATAAAAATATGTGAGTATAAACTATAAATAAAATTTTAAGTATACTGAACTTAATTTAATATATGATTTAATTTAATATATGATTTTTATAGATCTCAATATCGATGAAGAATGCATGTAACTGATTCAAAATAATTAGGACATATGATTTTATTATTATTGATATATATTTATATTTATAACATACCATCAACAAAGTATAATTATCCATATATATGGAAAATATTTGACTCAGTTGCCATGAAAGCTACATGTAGTCGTTTAGTGGTTGGAAATGTGGAATTATGTGAATCTGCCAAAGAGTTTCTACGATATGGCGACATGCTTATCTTGTCCTCTTTATAGTACATAACTATGTCAGTCCCTTTCTTACTTCTTTACAAAATCTCATACGTTTGATCGATGTTTTAACCTTTTTCGATCAAATAGTTTTTGAGAATTCTAAATTCATCGACACTTAACCATTGGAAGTTTAATTTCTATGCTAACACACTGATAAGATAGGGTTTTAATTTTAATTGAAAGTCACATCATGCATGATCAAATTATGCGTGAATTTTACAGAGCTCACCAGCCATCTGATCTCATAAAGCCAAACAGAGGAAGACTTAGAACAAGTACCTACCGCCGCCGGGTTTGACCATCGTACGCGATTACGTGGCGTATACGGAAACGGGTGTCTTTTGGCTTCTGTGATTCGCCATCGACAGCGTTCCAATGTACTCGACTTGATTCACCCCCACATTCTACATGGATCGATGGTTGGGATGCAAGCATCGGTGCGGATGCATCCGTAGCCGTCCAAATCCGATCCGACGGTGATTTCCGTTCCGTCTCCCTTGGCGACACCATCTGTGAATATAATGTTATAATGTTATCCAATTATCATAATTATAATGTTATGACAACTCTAGTGACCTATGCATTCATCATAAAACCTAGATACAAGATATATCTAGTCAAACCAGTCAAATAATTTTATTATATATGAATAATTTTTTATGTAAATTACAAGACTTATCGAAAGACTCTTCCAATAATGCTTAGCACCATAGAATAGTTATCAAATTCTCACAAATTAAAAATAGATTATATATTTTATTTTTAAATAAAAAATAATATAAAAATATTTTTAGAGCTGATATTTTATTCCTATTTATACTGACACGATGCGTTTTATCGTTAGTCAACAGTGGGTGATCGAGAGCCACGTGCTAGCGAGATTCGTAGTACACGTGGCAGCCTAGCAAGGTGTGTATGGGCTAACTTGGGTTGGGACGATGAACGCGATGAAACGGCCTGCTTCCCTTTCCTCGGGGTTCGGCCCAAAACAGAAGCAAAGCCGACGAGCTCTATTTCCTCCGCCGACAGACCCGGCGCCTAACCACAGGGCTCTGTTGCTCCTCTTTGTCTCCCCTTCGCGAGCGATGATAAAGCGGCGTTTCTACAGGCAAGAGCGCGGCGACGGGGGCGCCGCCTCCTCCGATTCATCCTCCTCTTCTGATTCCGACGAAGAATTAGAAGCACAGGAAGAAGATGCGGAGACCACTGGGGGATCGAAGGACCACGACGACGATGAAGAAGAAGAAGAAGAAGCAAGGGAGGAGCGGCAGGAGCATCCGCGTCACTCGCCTTCTTCTGGTTCGAATCTTGTCCCTTGCCCATCTTGTAACCTTTATCCCTTGAAGTAGGGTTTGGAGCTCGCCCGTATTTTGCGAGCTTCGAGATCGTTGCATTTTGTTTTTGCGAATGTATTGTGCTTCTAGTGCATGCAACCTTTGTTCTGTCGTGTCCGGAGATGACGATGTTAATGTGATATCCAACATTTTGTATACGATGCACCATTGTAGTTTTCTTGGAACTCATTTTAACCTGTTTATTCTGGTTATTTACCTTGTGATTTCTTTGGCTTTTTGCAATTGAACCTCTGTCATTTGAAGATCTTGAGCGGCCACCGATTTAGGGTTTTGTCATTAATTAATGTTTTCTGTATTCCTTTTGGTTTTTCTACTAAAATCTTTCTGCTTGTATAACAATTCTACCTTTTGTTATTGTGATCAGCTACTGCTTTTACTTATTTGGAATAATGACTACAAATATGGCTCACTCTTGTATGTTCTTGTCTGCCCTGGGTGTTTGTACAGGTTCTGGATATGAAAGCGAAGAAAGCTCTGGGAATGTGGTAGAAGGAGATTCTTCAGGTATCATTTTATCTTACTTATGATTGCAAGTGTTCTTTTCTGGTGGTGTTCTATGGCTGTGGTGTGTGAATGTAGATCTATACCATACTGCACTATTCTAAATTTTCATTCGTTTTTTTGTTTGTTTGTTGGGATTATTGAATATAACACTTGATTGGTCTTTGAAAAATCACTTCCATTTACATCTTTGCTGTTGGCAAATTACATCCCTGGGAATCAAGTATCATGACCTTGAATAGGAGAGTACGTGATAATGGGGAAAACAACATCTATGTAAATGGGAAAATTAGCTTCCCTGCCGCTAGCAATATAAAGGGTGAGTTTCAGGGGTAAACAAACACTTACAATGACTGGTGTCCATCTATATCTTTCTAAATGCATATTCCAAAAGTTAGGCTTTAGGGACGTCATTTATTTTCCTTCAGTTATCAGTGACCAAGTAACACAAGGTGTCACACCAACATGTCGCACTGCACCAGAAGAATTGTGTGGTTGTCAATGACTGCTTCTCGTTTCAGTTATAGGTCTTGAACATTCCTTTTTTGCTTTTGGTTTCTGAGACCACCTTTCTCCTGATTTACTTGGTGAAATGGTAGATGATGATGATAAGGTATCTCCATTGCCTGGTTTTTGGTGAGAATGGGCCATAGATGTTCATGTCACATCATGTGAAGGGCCATGGGTGAGGGTTATTCATGGGCATCAGTCCGGTGGCCAGCAGGTGCTGGAAGTTGGCCTGGTGTTGGCAATAGTAGAAAAGTTGTATTATGTACTCAACATCACCCTGCATATTCAGCTAATAGAATCCTTCCTAGAACTTTATATGCAAGGGCTTGCATTTGAGATGGTCGATATATGTCTTAGATCACCTCATAGAAGCTTCGGGTAAAGGCACTTAGGTTATTTCTGGTTGTTGGATCTCTTGTACAATGTCCCAGTCATCGAAGCAAATAGTGAGGTCCTATGTATGAGCTTCATGAATTTGTTTTGGTTGCCAGGGATGCTGCTTAACCACTAGGGTCCACCTAGCTTGATGCTCAGTCAGCAATGTTACCTTGCTGTTGTCAATAGATATCAACCAGTAGAAGTCTCAAAACAATTTTATTGATCCTGGCCAGATACTTGGCTATACAAGGATCTCGGTTCTCATATTCTTCTGGGACTTGATTGATGACCATTGAGAGTTGTTGTGCACTTCAATATTTCAAATCTCAATTTCTTTGGCCAAGCATAGTTTGGTCAAAAAAGCTTTATGCTTGGGCAAGTTCTTAGAGGATTTGTAATTGACGTAAAGGGTGTTCACAAAGTTGTCTGCCTAAAAAGGGAAACATGATGTTCCTACAGATGGCAGGTAATATTATTACGTGATTGTGGCTCTGCAAGAATGATTGTGGCTCTGCAAGAATGAGGATATTACATGGGACGCTAGGTGCATCCTGAGAGAGAGCTACAATACTGCCTCCTTGAGGTCTCAGTTGCCTCTTCATTTATGGCCAATAACGATTGATGCTTTGGATTGGTTGGTCCAGCTGAGCCTAAGGACCGCCAATAATGGTTGATTAATGGCCAAGCTAAGCCTAAGGACTGTGTCATTTTGTATGAGGCTAAGGCCAAATGCTTGGCATAGAAATCCTGGCCAAGGACAGGGTTAGCTATCACAGATGCCCCAAATTGATTTGTTTAGTGTGTGATAACTGTCTATATGCTTAGTGCTAGTTGTCTTGGCACTTGGCCTTGAAAATCACATCAGTATTCTTTCTTGTTTTTCACTCTAGAAGATAAGTTTTGGGGTGAAAATTTCCCTTTTCTAGTTTATGGTTTACCCAAAGGGTCACCTTTCACGGTGCAAGTTATATGGCGGGTAGTATCATTCGTATCTGAACGGTTTATCAGTTACCTTTTAGCGCCAATACTGCAGAAAGTAACACTAAAGTGCATGTCCACTTTGTCTTCATCCTTTATTTTAGTAGGGCATATAGTTGGACTATACTTCATGGTTAGGTGATATTGTTTGTTGTCATAATTGTAAAGACAAGTCTCAGCTATGCATACAGCCTATTCTTGAATAGCTAAGCAATTCAAAGCTGTTCGAAGTTCTAAAAATTGACATATTTTTTAACAAGCTATTCTTTTGTCTGCTGAAATTTTCTTGATTTGTTTTTGTTTTGATGAAATCTTCAGTGTTGTTGGTGGGATTTTTTTAAATAATGGTAATTCTTACTTGGTGATAAGATCTGAGCATGCATAGAACCTATTTTTGAATGTCTAAGATACTTGGTGATAAGTGTTGAACTCTCCCAAGCATTCTTAATATACATTTCTATAACTAAGTTCCAGTCGAGAAATTTCATGTGTAGCAGGTGTATTACAAATCGAGTTAAACGCGCCATACACCTCTTCTTCACTTTAAATAATTTTGAGCAGAAATGAATTGTCAACTTATGTTGTTAATATATATATATATATATATATATCCCTGAACATACTAAATATTAGTTGCTGACTGCCTCTTCTGCGAAGATTCTGTGCACTCTAATTTTTTATCCTAGTTTTGAAGATGTGTAACTGCTTTTATCTGTGGTTAGGCTTGCTCACCAATGAGGAAAACGATGTCTCTGAAAATGTTGGTGGAAACCCTAAGGATAGTCAGCTAAATGCTGGAGTTAAAGCTAAAGATAGCATGAAGGTCAAAACTGGGAGCAGTTCTATTGATATGAATGATCCTATTGAAGCTGATTTTGCAAATTATATCTTGAAACACAAGTCAGTTTTTAAGTGCCGACTTTGCCCAAGAATTGTCTGCTTAAGTGAAGATACAGTGAAGACACACCTTAAGTCAAAGGTGAGCAAAGTAGAATATTTGTTAGGTGTTGTACAATTGTTCAGTTGAACTTCTTTCATTTTATGCTTAGGGACCTTAAATGTTGAGGCAAGTCATATGGTAGCAAAGTTTTATAGTTTATGTTAGTATCGGATGCTTCTATTGCAATGTTAAACTGTATTTTCAAATTCATTTAATAAAACAAACCTGTCACGCTTTTAGAAACAAACTTGTTTGGATCATGTTTAATATCTTTTTCGGTATATTTTGCATTCGATCTTCTCCTTGTTTGTAGAGGCATGCTCGTTCAAGGAAACTGTTAGGAGAGGGGAGGCTCAGGCTGATGCTTAATAGTGATGGTGAGATCGAAGAAGACCAAGAAACACACTCAGAAAGGCATGCACGAACCATAGCTCTTGCAGAGGTAGTTGAATCTCCAGAAGACCTGTTTTTTGCTGTTTCAACCTTTGGTAGAATAGGACTTTTTCTATAAGGTCTATTTTGTCTGTTGATACAAGTCTCTCATCTGTCTTAAAATATCCAGGAGCTGAATGGTGCCAAAAAGAGGGATTCAGGGCGCCAGCGACAGAGCCACAGAAGGAAAATGGTAATGTTCTATTTTTATTTATTGCAGGAGTCTTTGATCGGTGCCATACAAACCAAATGATCGAGAGGGACTGTGTTCAATGAATCAGGGCAATTTTGTTGAGTGCTTTGTTTTCGCTCATGTTTTGCAGAGGTTGCGGAACAAGGGGGAAACAGAAAAGCGAATGGATAAGCCAAAGAAACGAAGCAAAACTGAGGATTGAGGAATGTGGCAGACTCCTTGTTGCTGGAGAAGGCTCCTGCCATTTTCCAAGAAGTGAATGCACAGGAACCCAAAGGAATTTTTGTAGCTTATGTTTGTTAAACTTCCTTGAATTTTCCCCTGCCACTTTGCTTATCAAATATTTAGGGTTCGAGGCTTTCAGTTGGTTGGATTTGATACTTTCAGAGATACCCATAAAAAGTAAATGAAAATTTCTCATCATTTGTTTCTCACGCAAATTAGCTAATAATGAGTTGATCCTCATCGACGCCTCGGCTAGCTGCACTTTGTTTACTTTCACGAAGAAATTGCTGCATTGATGGTCTGATTTCTCTTCCTCAGTTTTTGATACTGAGGGTAGCATTATGAGCTCTGGAGATCCGATTATGATCCTTTCCCATCTCCAAATCTCAGTCGTTCAGCTGATGGATTGATTCTTTTTGTCTTGATTTCTCTTCTCGATTACATCCATTTGATTCTTTCATCTTAAGCATCCATCTGGGGGCAACTAAGGAGATTTGGATGGGTGGTTAAGATGTAGGGAAGCGAGGAACGGACGGGTGAGATTTGAGGATGGGAAACCCAATTGGAGGGAATCTTCTCGATCTAGCCATGTGTCAAATAAAAGATAGGTCTTCACAAAATCAAGAGCCCAAACCCGAACTGAGCGGCCCAATTTTATCGGACTCCGATCCGCATTAGTTACACTTTGGTCGACCTCTTAAGGGTTCAACGTCACTCTCACGCCTGAACTCGTCTTGAGCCCTAGATCGGGGAAAGAGAAATAGCAAGAGCCGCCTCAGATTCTCTCCGTCGTCTCCTCTTCCATTGGCCAGCATGGCCTCCCGACGTCTCCTCTCTTCCCTCCTTCGCTCTTCGGCTCGCCGCTCGCCCGCTCCCAGATCCCCCGCCGCCGCTTGCTCCGCCCCACGGGCCCCCATGCGCCCTTCCCCTGCTGGTTTCCTCCTCTCCCGTGCCGTTGAGTACGCTACCTCAGCGGCCGCCCCACAGTCCACTCCACCCCCGAGCAAGGCCCCCGCCGGGCCCAGCGGCAAGATCACGGACGAGTTCACCGGCGCCGGCGCGATCGGGAAGGTCTGCCAGGTGATCGGCGCCGTCGTCGACGTCAGGTTCGACGAGGGCCTGCCGCCTATCCTGACGGCTCTGGAGGTGCTCGACAACCAGATCCGTCTGGTCCTCGAGGTGGCGCAGCATCTGGGGGAGAGCATGGTGCGGACCATCGCAATGGACGGTACCGAGGGGCTCGTCCGTGGCCAGAGGGTTCTCAACACCGGATCTCCGATCACGGTTTGCCTTCTCCGCGATTGTTATCTTTTTGGTTGGAATTCTCCTATTCAATAGTAAAGAAAAAAAACTCTCTTTTGATGTGTCCACGACGCCTTCTTATGATCGAGAAATTTGATGGTAATGTTTAACATATGTTTTTCTTTCGTCGCTAATAGTTCTTAGTTGAAGTTGGAAACTTATACGGAGATAATTTGGAAGGGGATGTTACAGTCAGAGCTGTAAATTGTAATCATGGGTGACTTTTTTTTGCTAGACTTTCTTGAACCTCTCTATTAATTGTTCTCAATAGATTTTGGAATAAAAAATTCGCTTGTAAAATTTGTACCAAAAAGATTTTGATTGTCGTTTGACAGAATACATATATGATTATTGACTTCTTACACTTTTTTGTGTTTCATTAAATTTTTTAGGTTCCAGTTGGTAGGGCGACTCTTGGGCGCATCATGAACGTCATCGGGGAACCGATTGATGAGAAGGGTGACATAAGTAAGACTGTTATAGTTTGATTTGTGAATCTATAATATTTTTGGATTGTATCACTATTTTATATGATGCTTAATCCTCTCTTTTATAAACAGAAACCAATCACTTTCTTCCCATCCACCGTGAAGCACCAGCATTTGTTGAACAGGCAACAGAACAGCAGATTCTTGTTACTGGAATTAAGGCACTTATATGCTTTTCTTCTCCATTTAGTTGTAGTGTTCAGTGCATTTTTTATTCAATTCAGGAGATGCCAAAATTCATTGTATATTCTTCTGAAATGAACAGGTTGTAGATCTTCTGGCACCTTATCAGAGGGGTGGGAAGATTGGGCTGTTTGGTGGTGCTGGTGTGGGAAAGACTGTACTCATCATGGAACTGATCAATAATGTTGCAAAGGCTCATGGTTAGACCTATTAAGATCTTACTCGTTTAAGTTTGTACATGTATTGTTTATTGGATTTTCTTAATTTTTGGTCTGCAGGTGGTTTTTCTGTGTTTGCTGGTGTGGGTGAACGTACTCGTGAGGGTAATGACTTGTACAGGGAAATGATTGAGAGTGGTGTCATCAAGCTTGGAGACAAACAGGTACATGCTTGAGGGTTTCTTTTATGTCTTTTTATGTAAATTTTATTTCACAATCTTTTTCTGCCCTTACTCAAGTTACTCAAGCATGTAGTTTTTTATCAATGGCTTGCACTTCAGGGTGAGAGCAAATGTGCTCTTGTTTATGGTCAAATGAATGAGCCCCCTGGTGCCCGTGCACGTGTTGGGTTGACTGGCCTAACAGTTGCTGAACACTTTCGAGATGCTGAAGGACAAGATGTGCTTCTCTTTATTGATAACATTTTTCGGTTCACCCAAGTAAGCTTGTGGGAAAATCAATTCAGCATTGTATTTCCTTGCAATATAACTGTTTGTTAGCTGAATAGTTTTCTCATATATGGTAAATTACTCAGGCAAACTCGGAAGTGTCTGCCTTACTTGGTCGTATTCCATCTGCTGTTGGTTATCAACCAACTCTTGCTACTGATCTTGGAGGACTGCAAGAGCGTATTACAACAACAAAGAAGGGTTCCATCACCTCTGTGCAAGCTATCTATGTGCCTGCTGATGATTTGACAGATCCTGCACCTGCAACTACTTTTGCTCATCTTGATGCTACAACTGTGTTGTCACGACAGGTTTGTGTACAAAGTTGTCTTCTATTATTTATTTGTTGGAGTTATTTATGACATTGATAAAACTAAATGTGATTCTCTCAACCTTTGTTTGTTTTTCACTAGATTTCCGAGCTTGGTATATATCCTGCCGTTGACCCTCTTGATTCCACGTCAAGAATGCTTTCTCCACATGTGCTAGGGGAGGAACACTACAACACTGCTCGTGGTGTTCAGAAAGTTCTTCAAAATTATAAGAATCTTCAAGATATTATTGCAATTCTAGGAATGGATGAGCTCAGTGAAGATGATAAGTTGACTGTAGCTCGTGCTCGAAAGATCCAACGATTTTTGAGCCAGCCTTTCCATGTTGCCGAAGTTTTCACTGGTGCACCTGGAAAATATGTTGAATTAAAGGAGAGTGTTAACAGCTTTCAGGTCAGGAATATTCTTCGCCCACAATTTTACGGATTTAAGATATGATCTTATTTTATTAAAATTATGTTGAATGATGTTATATTATATATATGGTCTTTAAAGTTATAAAATGCACACACTGAATTGAACTACCCATTTTATTGTGCAATTTCTCATTAGGTGAGTACAAAACTGTGGAGTAAAAGAAGATGAATGGTGAAAGAGTAAAATTATAGATAACTTGTAGAACAATTTTAGATTTATGTGGGCTTTTGCTAGTTCACAATTTGTGGATTTAGACCGATTTGAAAATTATCATAATTTTTGTAATAATATCTAATCTAGATAGTCTTTTGTTGCCTATGGTGTGTCGACTCAACAATTTGACCCACCCAACTAATCATCACATAACATGACATGACATGGGTTCCAGCATATGGGATATGAATTTGATGGTTTTCTTGGTTGACTGACTGGTAGAGGAAGAAGAATGTTGAACAATAAAACATATAGAGGAATAGCGGCAAGAGGATGTTATTGCCTTTTGTCGCCCTTTTGCTGTTGGATGAGGAGGGGTGGGTGGGTGGTGGGGGGTTGGGGGCAGAGGAGGAGAGCTTAGCTGGTGGATACTTGTTCACTGAGCTGTTGCACATGAGGGTGGAGAGGCTGTAGGGGGGTCAAGTGATGACTTACGGGACTTGGACTGAGATCACATGACTCTTGTATCAGGGGAATTGGACACTACAGAGATCTTTCTTAGACCCCAAGTTAAGACATCCAAATCTCAACTGTCTAATGAAGGAAATAGAGAGAGTCGTAGTAGAAAACAGATGTTATCAGAACTAGTTTAATATGCAATTAAACCTCTTCTTTGTTTCAGAAAGTTAGTCGTCAAGTTTGTGTAACAGGTTATCTAAATAGTATTAGAACTGAAAATAAATTGTATGTTTCATTACTTGTGGAAGAATCATGATGCCTTCTTAAATATGTAATGGACCTATAGGGAGCTGATGCTTCAATCATATTGAACTTAGTTCATACAAGTCACCCTCAATTTATATGCAAAAGGTGTGGTGCTTCCGATTATAAAATGCAGCACATGGTTGCCAGTTTTACTGTTGCATATCTCTATCTAAAGTAGTGCTCTTTTTCGTCGCTCTCTTTTTTTTTCTGGTTGGAATGGTTAATTTAGAATACACAACTGATCTACAAGTTATAAGCGAAAAATGATTTAGATCATAAAATGTGGCGCATAATCTGGCAGTTCTACAGTCATAGATCTGTTTCTTTTTAAATATGGTGCTCTTCTATTTACAACCTCTAATTTTTTACTTCTGGTTGTGATGGTCAAATACGATCTCTTGGACTTCCTTGATGTTATGGAAAACACACACAACTGTAGAATTTGTGTATGCACCATAGATTGCTTGAGTTGTTTGTCATTAATGTGCATTTTGTATCATGATTCCCAGGGAGTTTTGGATGGAAAATATGATGACCTACCTGAGCAGTCATTTTACATGGTTGGAGGCATCGAGGAAGTCATTGCTAAAGCTGAGAAGATTGCAAAGGAGTCTGCCACCTGAGTCAAACTCATCTCCTGGTTTAATAACGAGAGGGATGCTACCAATGCTACCTGCATCCAATTAAAGTTCCATTTTCTTACATCAGCAGTTTCTCTGTTCATGATTTGTTACTGCTGACTGGGATTGTTTTTGTAGAAGAGTTTGAATGCTCTGAGGATGTTTTTGGCCCAATAAGTTAATGTGTTGATCCCTGCCTTTCTTGCCTTGAGCTACATGCATTTCAACCTGTAGCCAAATTGTGTTCTTGGCTTTATTAGTTTCTGTCATTCTTTTTCTTTCATTCTTTTTCATTTTTTACAAGTATCTTTCTTGTAAAAAATTTGATAAATGTATCACAAGATTTTGTCATTGAAATGATATATGTGAAAATTAACCTGGTCGAAATATTAAAAAAAATCCATATTATAATATAATATATTATCAAATCATATTAATGCCATAGATAAAGTTTATCAGATGAAGCATTCGGTCCCCTTAATGTGATCAATAAAATATTGATGATAAAAGGTTCAATGTATCAGTAGAAAGACTGTGAATTTGAACGCCTTTATTGAGGGCTTAGGGCGAAACCGTAATAATATCGAATGGTCAGGGCTGATACCAAACACCGCTCCCTACAAGTACTTGCCCCATTCTCGAACCCATATCGAGAAGCAGATCTTCCCCTATCAATCAACCTTGCCGTCCATCTCATCGAAGGTGAGGGGAATACATTTCGTGGTTTAACTCGATCTTGTGTTCTTCCGATGGCGTTGTTCTCTGCAATCTTCTTGTTTTCGGTGAGATTGGATCATTAACCAACTGCATCAATTCGCCATCGTCATCTGTTTGTTTGAGCCTCCTGAAGCTTGAATATGGATAAGATCGGTTGGCTAGACATGGATTTTTGTTCATATGTTCGGATCCGCATATTACCATTGCTTTATGTTTAGATATATGTTCTTGATTTATAGATATCTTAGGCCGGGGGTAATGGTATCTTATGTTTGGATACGTTTGGTGTGATGCGTGACGATCATATCTGTGGTGTCATTTCTTTTGTGTCTAACGGGCGCTATGGAAAACGGAGTTCGATCTAGCAATATCTTGATTCGTTGGTTTGATTTCATTAGCAGAACTTGATCTGTTGGATATATTTTTATTGGTTAGTTTATTATTTGTGATTATAGTTGGTTTGATACTCATGTTTAGGGAAGAAGGCGTTGACATCCTCGTTAGCCCAATGTGGTCGTGACCCGTATGTATGGGATTGTCTAAGTACCTCCGAGATGAAAACATTGAGCTTTCGAGATGTCATCAGTATGAAAATCGAAGTCGAAAGAGATTTCTCGATCTAATTTTTTCGATGCCCAAATTAGTAACCCGAAATATATGAATGTGGACGTAAGTGGTCGAAAAAGGTAAGCCCCTTTTCATTATGTTGAAGACGAACTTTTATACCTAATCGTAAAGGGATAAAATATTTCATAAAATATTTTACAGGGAGGTAGCCTCTAATCGTCTCTCCTTGGGCCTCTTGTCGATGTGGGCGATAAAAAAGGGGGGGGGGGGGAGGGGGCAGCCAATAACTGTCTATTTTGGACCCTTGCCCATGTGTAGATGGATGGAGGGTGACTCTCGTCTTCTCCTTCCACCTTGGACTCTACGTGGTAGTTACATGACGAATGACGATTAACTGATGGTATAATCTCTATCATTTATCCTCCCCCCGCAAGGGGTTAAAAGTGCAACGTTTAGTTCATCTGGTATGTTAAACTTATACCTATTTGATCCATTGTCGACCTGATGATATGTTTAATTCGTCCAGCACGTCTAGTCCATCGCTCCTCAAGTTCGTCTGGGATCGCCTTCCCCAACGTTGTTAGTGGTAATCCATTGTTAACTTGTCCCTCGTATCATCAGGGGATGCACATTGGTCTGACAGGGTAAGGTTTTTAGACTTTCATGCCTCAAGTGGGGGTTAGGGGTCAGACTTCCCGACCTCCTCGCCTCGAGCATGAAAGGGAGTACTCCGTTAGCTAATCTTCATCCGACATGTAACTACCACATGATGCCCAGGGTGGAAGGAGAAGACGAAGGTCACCCTCCACCCGTCTACTCACATGAGCAAGGGTCCAAGGTAGGTGGTTATGAGCTGCCCCTCCCCGCTCCCAAATTGTTGCCCACATGAACAAGAGGCCAAGGGGAGGTTGTTAGAGGTTGTCTTCCCGTAAAATATTTCATGAAATATTTTATCCCTTTACGATTAGGTATACAAGCTCATCTTCAACACAATGAAAGGAGGCTTATCTTTTTTTATCGCTCACGTCCGTACTCATACATCTCGAGTCACTAACTTGGGCATCGGAGAGACTAAATCAGGAAATCTCTTTCAACCTCGTTCTTCGTGTAGGTGGTATCTCGGGAGCTTGACATTTCCACTTCGAAGACATCTCGGACAACCATGCACATACGAGTTCGAACTACGTCGAGCTGACGAGGACAATAACTCTTATAGAAAGTAAATTAACCTATCCATTTTTTACTTACCCAATTGAATCATGGAGTCCTTTGAGGAAAAATGTCTGCTTGAAAAGTTGATCCACAATATGAATATTCGCTTTTAATATTTATCCTTTGAAAACAGAAAAAAGGAAAACAAAAATCATGCTAATTATTAGCTTGTTGATTCCATACTATGGATTTGCATCGAGCACCATATGCTCCTCGTGGACATTTCTTTTGCTACATCTGTTCAAATGCTTTTTTTCTTTACTAATTGACTCTTGGTTGACTGTGACTTAGTAAGTTGAAAACGCTGAAGCGTCTTTAATGTCTGAGCAAGATTCTCTCTATTTGGGATCAGTCGGACTTGCTGGAGAATATTCTCCTCCGACAAGAAAAAGAGACAGCCTCTATCAGGGAAGGTTTGGCTGCATGCATTACAGGCCTCCTCGGCATCTCTCACCAACTCGGGGTTGCTACTTTACTCAGCCTCTTTTAATTGATGAGGCTTCTGTTGGTGTTTGCAAAGCAAAGGATAAGATTGTTGTTTCTGGTGCTTCCTTCCGTTGAATAGGCTTAATATCTGTCTTTGCCAATGAATCATCTGACAAAGATGGCTTTGCTGAATATTGGTGCTTCAAACAGTGATGATGCCTTTCATAGGCACAACCTGCTGAAGATGATAACCAAAATTGAAGGCCATGGCAATGCCTAAGATGATAACCCACCTGAGCAGAAGAAGGGGGAGCAAAGGACAAGAAGGGAATGAGGACGGCAGAAAAGAATTGGTTGAAAGAAGGGGAAGCAGCTGATGAGGAACAGAAGAAGCTGAAGAAGGAATCAGAGAGGAAAGTAGCTGCCTCCACCAAAGATGGAGCCTCAAAGGCCACTGCTGCAAGAAGAAGGTCGGTTGTGTCTCAGATGAGGATCGATCAACCTCTCCTATTGGCAGTCGAGATGGTGATGCCAGTGCTGCCGCTGATAATGACAACGATGATGTTCAATGGAGGCAACTCAACAGTGTATCCAGGAACAGCTGAGATGGTTATGCTCTCAAACCAATGAGCCCACCCAGTAAAAGAGAACAGAAAAGGCAAGTAAAGGACTTTAACATCGGCAGTCTGAAGCATGATGAGAAAACTGGTACAGGCCAAAATGGTTCTCGAATCAGCAAGCATGACACATTGCTTGCAGAAATTAAGAGCAATCCGAGCAAGGTGTCCACTCCCAACCAGCTTCAGACTTCTTTGGTTTCTCTTACTGGGTCTCCACAGGGAGTTATGACCGTCCTCTTTGAAGCACTCTTTGAGGGAGCGGGGAAAGGCTTTGTTGCTGCTGCTGCTGTGCAAAGTGAAGAGTCCCAAGCTCCATCTGCTTCATGCTGTAGAAGGTGGATGCTATGAAGGAAGTCACTCTCGTTCTTAAGGTACTTTACCACGGTGATGTTCTGACCAAAGAGACGATAATGAAGTGGTATGAGGGAAGGTGCGCAAGAGCTCTCAGGTATTCACATATGTGAAGCCATTCGTGGATTGGCTTTATTACTACCATCGTAGCTCATAAGTAGCTCCGTTGGAATCTGAATGTTTCCGAATTCTGTGATTGTTGCTTGTAATAAAGCTTCCTGAGTTGTGTGTTGAGTTTGTCTATTTGATACTTGATGTCCTTCCAGGCTCTGTGGTGTGTTGATCACAGCAATTTGTAGTGTTCCATTATTAATGATGCTCGAGTTTTAATCTCAGGTCTTTGCAATCATATGATAGGATTTCAACTAACTAAGCTCCTTGGAATTATAGGTTTTGGGAGAATGGAGGAGCTTTGTGCTCTTCCAACTGCTATGTTTTCTGTGTTCTGAAATGAATCAAAATTAATTCATTTCTCATTAAAATGATTTATGGAAATATGATTGAGGTTTCTATGGAGACCACAAAGACTTCTCAATACATTTAGATGGAACTTTGTGCTTTTATTAGTATGCTAAAAGAAGTTCATTAGATGGAACTTCAAGTTCACCTTTTTTCACACATTCTTCCCAAAGAATCACTTGATAATTTATCTTTGTAATTTTATTCATCTGAACAAATCACATGAAATTAATTTTAACTTGAAAAGACCAAACACCATAGATCACAAATCCATTTACAATTAGGTCTACCAACAAAGAATTCTTTTTGCTTTCATCTTTGATTTTATAGTGATTACTCACCATCACAACCGCATACATTAATCTATGCATCCAATAGCCATTGAATCCCTATTTTACATTACAAATACTATATAAGCCTAAGTTCTTAACATTCTCCCCCTTCTATCACTCAAAACACATGAAAAAGAGGCTATATATATATATATATATATATATATATATATATATATATATATATATATATATATATATTATCTGGAGCAAATGGGCTCCTCGGCGATGGTCTCCAGAGTTGGTCTCCTTGACCTGCACATGCTCAACCTATATCTGAACTCCCTCATCTCCGCCGCCTCCTCCAACGATGTCCGGGCGGCGTTCTGCTCCGACTCCGGAGGATAACCCTCCGCCACCTCCGTCGATACGTGGGTGGCATCCGGCAAGACCCTGGCGCCGCCGCCCAACTCCCGGCGGACCTCCTTCCGCGCTGCCATCAGCAGCGCCGCCATGTCGGCCGCGGCCACCACCGCGTTCACCCGCTTCATGGGGAACATGGCGTAGACGTGGCCCATCTCCAAGTCCTCGTCCGCCACGAGCGGCGCGAACCGCCGGCCGACGTGCATCGACCGCGAGTCCACGAGGAAGTGCCCCGGCGCGTCAAGCATGAGCTCCGCCGCGTTGGCCGGCCCGTCGATGCGCTGGACCCGGCCGCCGGGGAGGATCACCTTGACCCATCTCGCGTGGCCCCCTGCCGGCCCGGCGAGGGTGCAGGAGACGTAGTTTCCCATGGAAGCCTTCACCCGTAGTAGTCTCAGCGATCGCTGCGTGTTGTTGTTGGGATGGGAAGAATGAGTTGGTCGCTGGCTCTCGATGAGAGACGATGACAAAGGGTAGAGGGGGGTGTTTATAGGAACGGCAGATAAAAGCCGAGGAAGATTCCAGTCGGGTGGGCTGAGATGAGTTGCATGGTTAGCTGTCTCCGCGTTGAAGACGGGAAAGAGAGAATGAGACGGAGATAGAGAGAGAGAGACGTTTACGTGGAAGTTTGAGAGAACGCAGGGAGCAACTTTAGTGCGTGTGGGTCACGCAGTCGAAGTTTCTGGTCATTGCCAGCAGAGAACGGTAAGTATTACAATATAATATAATATTATTACAAAAGATTAATAATATTATAATAAATGTACTATAAGAAGATAATAAAAAATAAAATGTATATAATCAAAAAGAGAATTTGACAGCTGGAAATGAGTAATATATGGGAAATTTCTAACTCTTTGTGGATATTTTCCATTTTGTAGTGTACATCATAATTATCATTCACAAATTGGACATTTTGGTTTTATGATAAAATATATATAAAGAAATTTGATGATCACAACAACAAAAAGAAACGAAAGAGATGACTGTAATGGAAAGGAATAATCAGCAAAAGAGAAAGAAAAATGATAGTAAAGATTAATAAAGAGAGGATGGAAATAATTCAATGTTCAAAGAAGAAATTTTGATCATGTCAAATGGGATGAGTATTACCTGATCAAAATGCTCAATATATCACAGCACAGCACTCTCTCTCTCTCTCTCGTGTTGTATTCAGAGAAGAATGACTTGTGAGGAAGTGACCCAAAGAAAAAGAATACACAAAGGGAGTTGACTTTGGAAAACCATGGCCTTTAAATGCTAAGAAAAGTCAGCAGGTACACACTTGACTTGCATTGGCCACGAATCACTTCATTGCTTTGGCTTGCACGGAATTGCCAGTTTTGAGGTGTAAGATAAAGTCTCAGACATCGATCACAATGAACGCAAGGCTTTAATTTAAGGAGAATAGTTGACATCTGCATCAGCCAATGAAGTGATACAGCTAAGAAAATGTTTATCTTTGAGTAACCCTCAAAATGAGTTGACATTACAGAAATTGATTGTATATGTCAGTCAAAATCATTCTCCCAAATGATGTATTAGTATCATATTGCAGTTTTATACTGGAAAGCCTCTAAGCTACAACATTTACATCTATTTTTGTATCACTAAATTTAACATGTCAACATCAAAATATGCTTTAGGAAAAATTTAGATACCACAAAATAACATATTCCAATGAATCAGATCAAATGCAGATGTTTCTGAACCCCTCATACAACTAATCATGTTAGATACAACAACTGCCCCCCCACCTTCCTTTTTTTTTTTTTTTATCTTCAAGATTTGAAGCAACTAGTAATCACTAGGTAAAAGTATAATAATCAAAAGTTGAATCAGTCATTTATAAGAAAAACTCGGTTCATTGGGTTATTGAGTGTGTTTATATATAATATAGATAGGGTGATTGTATGGAAAAATACTATTTTTTGAGTTTTTTTTTTGCAGATGGTACTCCATTTCAAGATTTCCAAACCATCACCCCATTTTTCTAAAATCCCAAAAAGTACCTCTCAAAAGCTGTTCAAAGTATTTTTCCATTCAAATCCATAAAATTTTGCCTTCAACTGTTTACAGTATTTTATAAATTATTTTTTTAATCCATAACAAACATTGTATAGTGTTTTTATTTCAAAAACACTGTGTAGTGTTTTAAAAATAAAACACTATATAATATTTTATGGATAAAAACTAACCCACAAAACACTGTAAATAGTTGACAAAAAAAAATGGATTTGGATGAAAAAATAATAACTTTTTAAGGGATATTTTTGGAATATTAGAAATAAGGGGGTGACGATTTACGAATTTTGAAAAGGGACACTATCCGAGAAAAACCCAAAAAGAAGATATTTTCGCAAGCAATCACCTTATAATATTCTCTTTTCCTTTCTCTTTCCTCTCTTCTTTCTTCCTTTGCACATATTCTTCTCATTCCAGTTCTCTTTTCCCTTCCTCATCTCTTCTCCTCTGCCATCTCTTCTTTTTTTTCTCTGTTTCTTCTTCACTCCCTTGCTATAATTCAGAAATGCCAGTTTCAAAAGAAACAAGAAACTGTAGTGCATGCAAAAGCACCAACTTCAGTAAAACATAAATCTGGGCACCATAATAGTGGAAGTTGTTCATATCAGAGGTGAAAAGAAATATCAAAAGAACATACTGAACTTCATACAAACCATAAAAGTGGAAGTTGTTATCTTTTAATCTTCACAAATTCCATCCGAAGAACGAAGAAGAAAAGTACATAAAAGCATTTAGAGCAAGTATAAAACAACACCAGCCATATCCATACATGATTAGCCACAAGTAACACTGCATCATAGATGATCTACCAGGGCAAAACCCAGTGTTGATGTCAAGCACACAACACTGCAGGAAAACTCCAAACAACCCATTAAAGAAAGAGGATTTAGTAATAGTCTATTCTAGCAAAAACAAGTTTTTGCTTGTCAGGACACTCTGGAATTGATATTGAATTGTTTATAACCATCGTGAGCACATCCTTAAAAGGTCTGAAACTTATTGCTAATGTAACAAGATACCTACATGCACATTGAACTTAATGGCACTCTAAATCCAAGATTTAAATCAGACATTATAATTTAAGAAGCTTTTAGATGGAATGACATTAATGAAAAAGCTTAGGAGGATATAGAGGTGAAACCAAACAGATTCAAATCGGACATAGGCTTAGGCTTTACAACTATAAGAAGAAAAGAAGAATTTTGCAGCTATATCATCTATACAAGCTTAGGCTTTTAGATGGAATGACACTGATGGAAAACTGAGGAGGATATAGAGGTGAAACCAAACAGATTCAAATCGCACATAGGCTTAGGCTCTGCAACTATAAGAAGAAAAGAAGAATTTTGCAGCTATATCATCTATACAGGCTTAAGCTTTTAGATGGAATGATATTGATGGAAAATTTACGGAGATATAGAGATGAAACTAAACAGATTCAAACAGACAATTTAATTACTTCATACATAACAAAAGAAGAATTTTGCAGATATATCATCTATACAGGCTTAAGCCTTTAGATGGATTGATATTGATGGAAAATTTAAGGAGATATAGAGATGAAACTAAACAGATTCAAACAGACAATTTAATTACTTCATACATAACAAAAGAAGAATTTTGCAGATATATCATCTATACAGGCTTAAGCTTTTAGATGGACTGATATCGATGGAAAATTTAAGGAGATATAGAGATGAAACTAAACAGATTCAAGCAGACAATTTAATTACTTCATACATAACAAAAGAAGAATTTTGCAGCTATATCATTTATACAGGCTTAAGCTTTTAGATGGAATGATATTGATGGAAAATTTAGGGAGATATAGAGATGAAACTAAACAGATTCAAGCAGACAATTTAATTACTGCATACATAACAAAAGAAGAATTTTGCGACAATATCTTATCAATTTTGACCATGTAACTCATGGAGAGAATTCATATGTCTAATATCTGCCCTGCAGAAACTTACATAGTAGTAGTAGTACTCATGATGGGAGGAAGAAAAAAATGTAGATATAGAGTCAACATATATAATTAGACTACCCAAAAATCATTTACTTGTTCTCACATACCATTAACCTTCGCAGCCTTATCGACCACCACCACCCCATCCTTCCTGGCTATGATCACGGACGATGCCAATCCGAGGAACATCCCGTGCTCGATCACCCCGGTGATCCTAAGGATCTCGTCACTGATCAGATTTAGATCCCCATGGATCCCATCCTCGAAGAACAGATCCACGATATAGTTCTTGTTATCCGTCACGAAAGGTTCCGATTTGGACTCGCTTTCGTCGAACGCGCTGGCTTTGGCGTTCGTGGCGGCGGTCCTGAGCTTGATGTTGAAGCCAGGCACGCCATCGAAGAGGGTCCGGAGGCGGCGGAGGGTGAGGGACCAGCCGAAGGGGATGACCTCAACGGGAACGGCGAGGCCGCTGGCTCCGAGACGGGGGACGAGCTTGGACTCGTCGACGATGACGACGAAGCGGCGGCTGGCGCCCTCAACCATCTTCTCGCGGAGGAGGGACCCGCCGCGGCCCTTGACGAGGTTGAGGGCCGGATCGACCTCGTCGGCACCGTCGATGGACAGGTCGACGACCGGGTGGGTGTTGAGGTCGGTGAGGGGGATGCCGGCGGCCGCGGCGCTGGCGGCGGCCCACTCGGAGGTGGGGATGCCCACGACGTCGCGGAGGTGGCCAGTACGGAGGAGGGCGCCGATGCGGTCGAGGGCGTGAACGGCGGTGGATCCGGTGCCGAGGCCGAGAACCATGCCGGAGCGCACCAGTTCCACGGCGCGGTGGGCGGCGACTCGCTTCAGCTCGTCCTGGGACGGGCCGCCGCCTTGGGGTGCCAACATGAATGATTGGTTGCACAATTGAGGTTTAGGCGTTTCTTTTGCAATTAAAGAAAGAATTTGGAATAAATTGATTTTCAAAAATTAGAAAAGAATTTTTATTAATTTTTTTGTTATTTTTATTTAAAATAATAACACAAAATATGCATACTCTAACGAATTCGTTCATAAATTTTTAGGTAATCTATCCAAAAAAAAAACTCTTTGATAGAGTTTTATCACACCCCATATTTAATTTTTATTGAGAGTACTTTTAAAAAAAATCACACTAATACTTTTAAAAAAAATCACACTAGTAGTCGGATCGATCGATGAACCGGTTCGATTCAATTGAGTTCTCGATCCAGATCAAATTGATTTCAGTTGGATCTTTTTTATTAAGTCAGTTTGATTATTGATCGAATGAATTAAGGATTGTTTAAAGACTTACACTCATAAGCTACATTGAACTACTGTAACCTTAGTGTAGGCGACGATGAACTCCTTTCCTCTTTAGCGATTGCACTCGACTCTCGCTTTGTCAATGTCAATTATAGGCGACAAAATCCTCTCTCTTTTACTTCGACTTATCTTCTTTTTCACTTGGGCTCTTTCCCCTTTTGATTCATTGGTGTCGATTTCTCTTCATCAAGAGCCTTGATGACTATTCTCGGGCATTGTCCGAGAATAGTGGACATACTTTTTTTTAGGGTATTTCAATTGATATGATATTGATTTAATTATAAAGATGCAAATTGTGGATTCATAAATCTCGAACACTTCATGTTTGTTATATATCTTCCCCTCTTATTTAAATAATTTTAATTCAATTGTTAAGATACAATTGTGGATATTCAAATGCTATGTTAATTGAGTAATTTTTAAAGCATTTCAAATATGTAATGGGGTTGTATTTTTTAGGGCTTAAGGTGATGAGAAGACCCATAATAAGAGCACTTCAATTATGTTGTATGTCACCTTGTTATTGTCTTTTTACATGATATTTTGAAGTAATTATGATTTATACTCTTAGATATTTGTTATCTGTTTGCTAGCTCAGAATTCAAGTGCTCATGATGCTTGATAAAAATTCTAATGCATTAATCTAATTATTACAAAAGATGGAAGAAGCTTTTAGGTTATCTTTACCAGATTTTTGAAGTTTTAGAGTAGTACACCAAATATTCTGAAATTGATTTGATTTTAATTTTTTTTTAGTTTGGCATATTGCTTGATTGGAAAATAATGGTAATGAACTCACATGTTAGGTTTTGTAATATATTTATGTTTGAATTCATCTTTCCTTTTTATCCTCTAAACTTGGGATTTAACATTCTTTATTTATAATATTTAAATTTATATATAAATAGAATGATGTCATTAAGTAGATCTCTTCATCAATGAAATGCTTACTATATATAAAGTCACCTATTCCTCATTCATCACCCCATCCTTTGTCAACCCTTCTTTATTATCCCGTGCTTTCTTGGCCATGACATCACCATCATCACAATATAAAATTAATGATCGTAGTTATATTCATCGTTTTTAAGTGTTTTGTTTGTTGACCAAGTGTTAAGAGTGATATCTATTTATTTTAGATTGTGTCATCCATATATTCTTTAAGATGACATTATTTTATCACATAGTAAATATTCTTAACATTATCACAATGACAACTATCAACGAGAAGATAGCGATGATCTTCTACCCCATTAGCGATAGTGACTATGATCACCGAGGCTCAACAGCAAAACGAGGTTAACCTCCTACCCAACAACATTGATTACGACCATCGATACTCAATGCGAAGACGATAGTGACCCTTAGTTGTTAGTGATGATTATCACGATCACCGCAACTGAATGCGAAGGCAACGACTATGATTCGTTCTAGTATTAGGTTACGTCGACAAATGCTAATAAAGTTCCTGTTAACGATGGCAATGACGATGGCCTCCACGATGGCGATCGTGACCAATAATAAGAAGGCCGACGATGACCTACTTCTTTGACATTCTTATTGCAGTCATTGAATGAGATATGACAAGATAATTTGAAAGAAAAAAAAGGCATATTCTATGCTTCAATTAGATCAAATCAAATATTTATATATATTTTTAATCGATTTCATTCGATTCATATTAAACAAATTGATTTAGACAAAAAAAAAAAAACCCTCCAATCAAATAGGATCAACAGATACTAACTATCATTTTTATATTTTATAGAGGGTCTTTGAAAAAAAAAAACCCATGCTAAAGACCAAATAAGAGAGCACCATTTGATCAAATCTCATTGTTGGTTTTTTCTTTTCTTTTTTTTTGAGTAAAATGCCTTAGATTTTTTATTATGTGATTGTTCGTGTTTTTCGAATACCAAATATAATTTGTTTTTCAAAAAATAGAAAAGGTAATTCTCTAATATCGATAACAAATGGAGATGCAGGGGATCGAACCCTGTACCTCTCGCATGCAAAGCGAGCGCTCTACCATTTGAGCTACATCCCCTTTGTGAAATCAGACAAAATATAATTTATATAATATTTTTAAAACAATATGGAAGTAATTAAATTATTATTTTATCACACCCAAAGATATTTAAATCACTCATTCCTGTGTCACCCCTCGTTCATCATTTCGTGCTTCCGACGCCACCTCCATTGTAATATATAATATATAGTTATTTTATCATATAGTAGATATTCTTAAGATTCTCATGACGGTGGCCACCAACGGGAAGGCAACAACAACCTTCTACCCTATCGGTGACGGTGACCATGATCATCGAGGCTCAACAAGAAGCCAAGGGTAACCTCCGACTCGATGACATTGATTACAACCATCGATGCTTAGCGGGAAGGCGATAGTAATCCCTTAATCGTTAGTAACGATCAACATGATCATCATAACAACTATGATTCGTTCGTGCGATAGATTAGGTCAACAAACGCTAACAAAATTTCAATTGAATAATAACGATGATGATGACGACCATAATAGTGATCACAACCAATGACAAGAAGATCAACAACTACTTACTTCTTTGATAAAAATAAAATAAGGGAGCATCATTTGGTAAAATCTCATTGTTGGTTTTTTTTTTTTTTTTGGGTAAAATGCGCTAGATTTTTTATTATGTGATTGTACGTATTTTTCGAATACTAAAAATAATTTTTTTATCAACTAAAATATAAAAAGTAATTTGCTAATGTGGATTAAATGGAGATGCAGGGTATCGAACCCTGTACCTCTCGCATGCAAAGCGAGCGCTCTACCATTTGAGCTACATCCCCTTTGTGTAATCGGACAACATAAATTTATATGATACATAGTTTTAGGCCACAGTCCATGAACGGCCGTCGAAGCACGGCTCATACAAATGGTTTCTTGATCGTGCTCGGAACATTACCGTCCTATTCCGTGCACCGCTTCCTTCGAGCCGGAGAAATCCCAAATTCCTTCACAAACAATTAGTACGCGCTCCGGCTACAACAGCGACACGCCAATCCGTTGCCATCGACGCCGCCTTATCCGCACAAGAGAGAGACTGGAAGGCTCCCCTCGTCTCCGCTCTCGCCGCCGCCGCCTCGCGAAGTGAGTATGTAACGATGATTCCCGTTCCTCCGACCTCCCCCTCCTTGGATCTTTTCTTCCCACGGTGAGGTTGTCCATGGGGAAATGGACGCCAAGAAGGATCTCGGTTGTTTTATCTAGGGTTTTTGCCCGGGTGTCTGGTTCCGCTTCCCATATGTAATTGCGATGGAATCTTCGATCTCTTGATTTCCTCAACTGTTGATTCGTCGGTTATAATTGCAATTTTCCGGTCTCATTAATTTTCTATTAGGCGTAAGTTTTAAGGGTTCTTTTGCTTCGAGGGTTTGTTCCACATTCTGGGAATTGTTCTGCGAGTTTCTTTATTTCAGGTGGTTGGAGAAGTAGAACTGTAACTATGCAAGAAACTCGCGTGGTCACTAAGCAATCGTTCAATATTGCATCTTTTAGGGAATATTTTCTTTTTCTTTGTTGTAGCGCTCACTATTACATCAGTGTGGATATTCTGTGTTGTACGGTTTCGAATGAGTTTGGTGCTACTTGATCGCAATTAAGACAGGTGTCAACTGCGAATAGTCTTTTTCAGTTGTTCTCCAAAATTTCTGGCATTTCTTGATTCAATATATGGATAATTGGACCATGTTCTATTGGATGCTTTGCAGTTTGTGTTTTGATAGTCTTCATTGATTGATTTCTCTCTCTTGCAGGTTTGCAATTTTGCAGGTTTGCAATCGGAAAAAGCAGGGATCTTTACTTGACTGGCTTGCGATATCTTGCAAATTCTTATGCTTTTCCTTAGATAATGATCTTTTAGGTCATAGATAGCCATATATCGGTTTGATTTCCAAGGGAACTCCAGGCCATGGACAACTTGTACAAACAACCTTTACCTCCTGGAGTTGATCCACTGTCGAATGCATCATCATCCGCTGCAACACCAAATATACCAGCTCCTTGTTATCCTCTACCCTCCATGTACAATTGTGAGGGGCACTCGAACAGTTCAGCGAGTCTTTTCCCTGTTAGGCCCTCTAGTATATCTTTCCCTTCTCAAAACTTTCACCACTCACAACCCTTTTTCTACAATGCACCTGGTCCTGCATCTCTTGCTCAAAGTGTACCAGCACAAACTTGTTTTAGTTCTTCACTTGCCTCTTCAGAACCTCATGCTGAAAGCAAACATAGCCAGATTTCACCGGAAGTTTCTCAAGATTACCGGAGCTCCACTATTTCTACATCTAATCAATTTAGTCAAAGTTTACCAGAGTTGACAAAGCAGAGTCCTGGTGCAGAGTCACAAGTCAGAGATGTAAATTTGGCACATCATGGAGTAGATGCGGTAGATAATCACTCTGTGCCATCCAGTGCCTCTAAAACCGTTGAACAGGTTCCATTAAATATGTATGGCGAAGGTTCCAGAAATATTGAAACTGCTGCTCAGCAAGCTGTATTGCTTGAACAAGTATGGTGTCCTAACCCTCTGATTCAATTTAATGTCTGTTTTTTGTGGTATTCAGTATTGTTAATTTGTCATAACCAGGAAATCGTTACCCAACAAGTTATACAAAATCAAAGGTCAGCCTTTGTTCTTCTCCTATTACTTGTTGCTTGATGCTTTGTGTTAGTAGGGAGTGCTGCGAAAAAAGTAATTATAATTTGATTTCTAACAACAGACAAGCAAGAGGCACAACTGAATCTTTGGAAGACAGTAAAGACATCCTTTCTGGGCGATATGATCCCAACTCATTAAAGGTTGGTGATTTGCATCTCATGCCTTTTCATAATATTTTAAAGCTAAAATTGCGGGCTGTAGATCATTTATATTCTTGGAAGTTCTATATTGTAAATTTTAGTCACTTCCTTTGTTTGAATTAGGAGCATTTGTTGAAGATGACCACTGTTCACCGTGCTGAAATGGCCAATAAGCGTGGAAAGTTGGTCCCTCATGACAATGGTTGGTCAAACATTTGAAAACATGTTTGATGATATTTGAAGTTTCTTATTATCTTGAGTTCATCAATTTTTTAGACTATCGATGGTTTATTGAAACTTAGCACTCGACAATAGAAAACTCAGAATCCTTGTGATTTTTACACATTACATTAGTGCAATACATCGATCTTTGCATTTTGTTTTTGAAGTTTGAAATGGAGATAAGCTCAAGTTATTTTGAAATGGAAATTTGTGGTTGACCTTCTGGTCTTGAGGTGAGAAAAGTAAAAGACTGCTTAAGATCATAGCTTATGAAATTGAGAAATACTGAAATTTTATTGGAGCGGTTGGTATTTTTCCTTGGATATCTATTGTACACTAGTTTCTTCACAGTATCCTTGGATTAAAGATTTTCATGTTGTCATAACTTTGATGGTTCAAATGTTATACTCATTCCATTGTTCGACATCCATCATCATTCAAGCAAGACAGGATATAAATGGAACAACTTATTTGATCCAAAGCAAACATGCTGGGTGATATGATGGGCACATTCCAACCTGGCAATCCTTGAATCTTCTCTTTTCTCTTTGTACCAGGAAGCAAGAAATACATAAGGAAGAAAAGAAATTGAACATCACAATTTTCTGCAAAGCACATACAGAGAGATTGATTGCATCAGAGTGTTTCTAATCCATCATTACATATGCCACAAAATAAAAACCTCAGTGTTCTTCTATTTTAGAAGTTCAATATGACATGCTCTCCATTAGTTATCTTTTTCGTTTGCTTGACAAAAAATGATCTTCTTCTTCTGTTTTGCTAATGTATTATATTGAGCCTTCCAGCTGTTATCTCAGGCAATGTAGAAATTGGTAATGGCTATGGTGTACCAGGCGGCGGTGCTTATTATGCTGCAATGTCCTTTACTGTTCAATCCAGTGAGATTCTTTACTTTGATATATTTTTCCTCTAAAGTGAATAGCTTTCTGAATGAAAAAATTGACTAGCAACTGCCACATCAGGAAAAACAAGAGATGAGACTATTAGTGCGAACTCCACAAAAGAGGATTCAGAACCGGAGGTTGCTCGAAAAGGTTTACCTGAATATTTGAAGAAGAGATTAAAAGCAAGGGGAATTCTTAAAGATGACAAAGCTGATGATAATTCCACAACAACTGAGAATGCATGTCCTAATTTCAATTAGTATACTCTTAAGACATAAAGAGTAATCTATTTGTATGATTTTGCTAGTTGTGATGAATGATTCAATACTCACTGTGTTACAGAATTTGGAGCATCACCATCTTCAAGCCAAAAGCATCTCTGTTTTGCCTGTTGGTTGGGTAAGCATATAAAAATGTTTTATGCCGTTGGAGTGCAATGCTACTTCTGATCAATTTTCACATTTGTTTATTGTTTCATAAAGCTGACTCATTGTGATTGTATAAGTTTTCATAGTTGTGTTCCTGTGCCTTAGCCAGATTGATCAAGGCCATGATAATTTATGTCGTAACAAAAGAATTTCACATATTAACTTATGAATTTCCTTCCATGCAAAAGACTACTGCAAGATAAGTGCTAGAAATTTATGAGAACACAATTTTTGATGTTGCACTTTTACTGCAAGATAAGTGCTAGAAATTTATGAAAACACAATTTTTGATTTTGCACTTATAAGATATCCTATTAAGCTGAGCCAGTTTACTGTCATTCCTTTGCATAAACAAATGAATATCTGTATAAAAACTCTATAATATTTAGTAGATCTAAAATAATAAATAGATACAGTCACTTGTAAAATTTAACACCTCATAAATCTATTTAAATGGAAACCTTGATCTTGCATTTGGTGCGGAAATCAGTTTAATTTGAGTTGCTGCACTTATATAAAAAATGGTTTGTGTGGCATATATGGAAGTAATATTTCTTTGTTGTCTTCAACTTTTGTTGCAACCTACTCTATGTAATCAGTGACTAAATATTACCTTTTTATCTTAAGGAAGTATATGATTTGCTAATCAGCTGTTGGCCTTTTCATTCTTAAGATCTTCTACGAATTAGGTCATGGTAAATAACATCCAAATATTTAATACCGATTTCTTCTTGTTATTTTTAGGTTGAGGCTAAGGACCCAGCTACTGGATCTTCATATTTCTACAATGAAAAGACTGGAGAGAACCAATGGGAGCATCCTAGTGCAAATGGTAGTTGTAAACTTGACTCGTTCCGGCCACCTTTGCCAGAGGATTGGGTGGAGGCCACTGATGATTCTACAGGCATGCAAAAAAACCTTGTTTAGTTCCAATGAGATGATAGGAACGCTATACAGCTTATGGATATGTAATTTTCACCATACAATAAGTTTTTCTTTTGGTTTTCAACTTAATTTGTACTTATTGTGGTGTCTATGCAAATTATCTCAGCTTTGATTTATAATATTATATTTTTACATTGACTTTCAAAATTTTATTTTGCTTTGCATATTGTGTTTTGCTCAAGTACCTAACTTATGGACTTGTTAATTGCAATAGGGCAAACATACTACTACAACAGAAAGACATGCATCTCGCAGTGGGAGCGGCCTATTTCAAGTAGCCATGTCAGTTCATCAACGAGTGAAAGCATTGCTACTGAACATGAATCTTCCAGAACTGGTGACTTAAATCATTTGACGAAATGTATGGGATGTGGTGGATGGGGACTTGGTGTAGTTCAACCTTGGGGCTATTGCAATCACTGCACACGGTATTCTTCACAATTGTGCTTAGTTTTGATCTCTAGAATGCTTATTTCTGGTTTCTTTCTTAGGCCATATCGGCTCGAGCATGTATCTTATATAACAAAATTCTGTTTTGTTACAGGGTTTATAATCTTCCTTTTCAACAATATTCATTACCTTGTTTACAGAGCCAGCAACAGGGAAAAAATGAAGCTAGCTCAAAAAAACAGTCAGAAAAAGCAGATTCAAAAAAGAGGTATCTTAATTTCTCACCATACAAACACCCTCAGTTGCTTGATGTTTACAACTGAACAAGCAAGATTGGTCTGTACACATGTGAAAGTTGTTTGCCTGTGGCACTATTTAGTCAATTGCCCATGCAGGTCAAGCAGGCCTCCACTTGGAAAGAGTAATAGAAGAGATCACAAAAAACGAGTTTTCTCTGAGGATGATGATTTGGACCCAATGGATCCTAGCTCTTATTCAGACGCTCCACGCGGCGGATGGTATGTTTCATGATCCTTAATGAAAACATGTATTCTTCCTTGGTAGGGGGTAGATGAGCAGCATTGGATTGGATTGTTGTGTCATTTTAGTTGCTTTTCTCCTTGATCAGACAAACTTCTTCAGTAAGCTACTGAGATATTTGGTATTTCTACATCTGCCACTTTTGTTTTTTCTTTACTATGTGTAGTTATTGGATTGGTTTTTGGAATAGCTAGTTTTCATTTTGGAATAAGTAAAGTCATTTGAACTATGGCTTAGGATGATTCATATTTTTAGAGCTAGTGAGGAGATAGAAGACAAACTCATTGAATACGAATAGTCTCATGAGAGTGGAAAAGTGTTCGTTGTGCATAGAGCTGCTGCTGGACAGCAGTATAAGGCAAATTCAAGTGGTTCGCAAATTTAAAATGAAGATATGGTGGCATGTCACCTTAATGTCCAGACAATACAATTTCTCTTAATGTCTAGACAATTCAATAAGGAAAATTAAAAAAGGAAAACAGAATCGAACAGTGGATGTACATGTCACCTTGTCAAATTTCCTTTTCATATCATTTCTCTTTGTCCTTATTGGTCTTGCTTAATACGGCATGCTTCTTCTGCCTCTGTGCAATCACATAAAACCTTCTTATTCAGAATGCCAAGCTTCACAATGTGTTTTTCTTTTCTGAATCACACTGGCTTTATAGTTGGAAATTTCCTACTATGTTCAAGAGATGGACCCTTGGGTTTCCTGTTTCAGATATGCGAGTTGTCTACACTCTACAGAACTTTCGTCCTTACCATCTTCACAATTATTGTCTTTTCTGCAATTTTCTCTTGGTTAAATTAGTTCTGTGATGGAATTTTGATTGGTCAATAGTATCTGATCAGTTTTTCGGTTGTACAGGGTCGTAGGCCTTAAAGGGGTGCAACCACGAGCAGCAGATACGACTGCCACTGTAAGTTTTCCTTCGTTAACATGTCCATCCTACATGTGGCGTGTTATATTCTCCTTAGTCACCTTCAGTGCCAATGAATTTAATTGTTACTTTAAGTGGGATATCGCAAGTCAACATTACCATTTTCACGATAATATGGAAGTATGATTAATGATTTTGATACTGTGCAATTGATGATGGGGAAAAAAATCAAATCAGCAATGTTTTTGTGATCCATGATAATCTACCACACCTACTGGTAAGTTAGCAACGCCATAGGAGACCCTAAGAACATGAGTCTTATGAAAATGGTTCTCTCTACATCTGCATGGTACATCTAGAAAGGGGAACTATTCGAGCATATAGCATATCTGTTCATCCGTAAATGATTTCCAAGAAAGAAAATATTCTAGGTGAATTCCAGTAACTACCATGACGTGTGAATCGTCATGTTAAAATACCAGTGAACAACTGTTAGGCAATTACTTGGGGACAATTACCTCTAATATCCAATGATATATGACAGCTATCTTGTATTATACAACATTTATAATTGTCATTTGTTTATAATTATGATCAACTATGAGATACAACTGTAATATGCTTGGTAATTATACTCGTGAATTTATATTCTTATCTGGGATAATCATAATTGTTTTCTGTGTTTTCCTAGTATTGTAATCATGCTGGAAAGTGGAAACTATGTTCAGTTAAAGTTTACCCAAGAAGATTAGTAAGAGTTAAACATCTTATTTACCGAAAATGCCTGTGGTGTTGCCGGCACATGGAAGGATTTAGTACTCTGCAAAATCTTCTTATTATTAGTAGGAGGTTTCTACGATAATGGATTATTTTGTTTGTAAATGTTATGATACAACCTAGTCGCATTTGTATTCCATGACCACAGGATTTGTGTCTAAAGAAGACGGTTCTTATGTTGCCTTTTGTTCTTGCACTGCAGGGTCCTCTCTTCCAGCAGCGCCCCTATCCTTCTCCTGGTGCTGTCCTGCGGAAGAATGCTGAAATAGCTGCTCTGAGCAAGAAGCAGGGTTCTCATAATCGCATGACACCCATCTCTAAGAGAGGGGATGGAAGTGATGGACTCGGTGATGCAGATTGAGCTTCCTGTGCTGGGGCTCCGCCAGCTTATTGATATACCAAAGTCACGAAGAATGTTCCTTGAAAGAGAGAGAAAGCGCACGGTGAATTCCAGATTGCCATATCTAATCCGCAAATCCTGGTCTTGCACCACTTTCTAGTGCGCACGTAAGGGGCTTGTAAATGGATTTAGAAAGGATGCATTTTATGGGTTCCCATCTAGACCGTCTTTTTTTTTTTCTTTTTTTTTCTTTCTTTCTTTTTGGATTCAATTTATATTACAAGTATGAATGCAAGTACGAAAAATATTTCTATTGAGACATCCTTTAGTACATTATTATTATGATTATTAGTACATTGTTGAGTCTCGAACATCTTACCCATCACTTAACATAATAAAAAAAATTAATAGGAGATCTTTAATGTAGAAATTAGGTTTTATCGATTGTAGTTACAAGTCCATAGATTCGAGTTAGTTATATATTAGTTAGATCTCTTTAGTATCTTGGTATTTAGATTTAAAAAAAATATAATATAATTTTTATAATTATATAAGTGAAATATCTAATTTTATTTATCCTAATATCATTAGTTTTATTGACGTAAACATGAAAATAATAGGTAAAAAGATAATTTTAATATTTTAGTTATGTTTTCAATGATAGTGGATAATGGCGTTGTTGGGGGTTACGGGTGGTTGTTGTGAATGAGAAGGGAGAGCGACGATGAGAGATGAGGTAAAGGGAGAGGATGATGTAGATGATGCTTTGCATTTGTTTCGGTGTTGCTTGGCAACTACGTCGATGTTGCTCAGTAATTGTGTCTGTCGGTGTCAACGCATATGTAAAGTGGTGAAAAGGTCATTCGACATTCGACATTTGCATCAACATCGATGCAAATGTATAACAACGTCGCTTTGCATCTAAATGATGTCGATGCAGATGTAGAGCGACGAAAAGGTCATTCAACATTTGCGTCAATTCCAATGTAGATGTCGAGCAACCCTTTCGTCGCTCTACATTTCTGTTAGTGTCAATGCAGAGGTTGAGCGACCCTTATTTATTACCATCGAAAATGTAACAAAGATATTAAAACCATCTCTTTATCAATCATTTTTATGCTTCCATCGATAAAACTAACAACGTTAAAACAAATGAAACCAAAGGTTTTACTTTTATAACTATAGATTTTAAAATAACTTTACTAAAACTGACAACGTTAAAACAAATGAAACCAAAGGTTTTACTTTTATAACTATAGATTTAAAAAAATTTACTACAAGGAGTAGCCTGTAATTAGCCACAACAGATTCATATATTTTATTTTTCAAGATTATAACTGCACAAGCTTCAATCCATCTCTAGGAATTTAATTACAGATCATACAACCATACTAACAAAAAATACCACGATTAATTTGACTAAATTGCCAACCATAGCATTAAAAAAGCGAAGTTGCTGAAAGTTTGTGAACTGAAGAAAAAAGAACAGAGACGAGAGAACTCAAGAAATGAAACGAGATTTACATAACCAGGAGCAGGGGCTAAAAGCTCCACAACTGTATCAATTGCTAGTTGATACAAGAGACCATCGACAGCCTATTTTCTGGTTGAACAACAAACACATACAATTCCAGATTGTTTAGTTCTAAGCACAAATCATGACATTTAGACATTTAGACGTAAAGCAATCTGACATGGCACAAGAATGGCTAATATATAGTACCATACAAATCGTCGCTCAAAGGATAGTTCCAATATGGTTAGTTTGAGAGAAACCCACATGAAAACTATATTGACTACATTACACGGATTGACTATAACATAAAAGTAAGAGCAGTTGCGTCCTACTACTAGATAACTTGGTAGGATGTAAAATCGACATCTTCTCGGGTTACTTGATTTGTCTGCTGATCTTACAAGTTCTTCCTTTTCTTCAATGAATCTTCAATCAGTCCAGCACAAAAATAGGAAAGCCACAACTCACAGACCCTTCTTGACTGGGGACGGCCAAGACAACCTCCTTTGACCAATATCATCTGTCGCCTCCATTGAATGGCCCTCTGCATTTTGCTGCCTCCAACCGTCAACCATCGAATCATCTGAGCTTGTCATGCCTTCTCTCCAATGGGGAGGTGTAACATACTTGGAATCCCCTCCTGAAGAGTCACTAGGTGTTGTTGGCAAGGAAGAGTTACTGACACGAAACTGTTGCAGGGTTGCAAATGAATCCCTCATAGCAGACATGGCTTCGAAGAACCGGGTGCATGATGCCAGGGCAGCAGGAATAGGACGCAACATTTCCTTCAGAAACAGTGACAAAATCTCAACCACCATAACAATGGGCCAAAAAAATGGTGCACAGATTTCACAAAGCAGAATGTGGTTAAAACAACATGGCACCCAGCATAAGTTCAAACCTAAGTGAATGATCAACCTAATGATCTAATTTAAATTTCACATAAGAGTCCTTGTATCACCCAGAACTTGATGAAATATAGAACTCTCTTTAAGATAATTTGGCCAAGATATGCATCTCTAAATTTGTCCAAAACATTGAATGACATCAAGGTGGAACATCGATGCCACCCGGTCTAACGTGGCATTGTGCCTTTGCATTGCTTTGCTGCCTAATTTTGCTCACACCACATGATAAGTTTTCATCCAAACAGGGCCCAAACCAATCAAAGCTGCCTGTTTCAACCAATTTAGATTGAAGCATAAGGTTTCAGTTGTCATTTCTCATGAGCTACATCTCTTGACTTATTTAGATTGCTGGTCACTTTCATTGGTCCAAACAGACAAATTGATCTGACATAATTAGACATCAAGAGACTCCTTACAAGAAATTAAAATGAATAATTTAATTTAAGGACAGCCATATAAATTAGACCCAATCATGTATGCTGCAGACTTTGTGGAAATGGCACGATTATAAATGTGTGAACAAGAATTAATTGATGCTGCAATACATCATTAAGTCAGTTAAGTAAGCCGAAATTTAAGTGATATGAGAAACCTTTCCAGATAATTGAAAGCAAGCAATTAGTGAATGCCAATCACTGAAGTGTACACAAAATGACACATTTAACATACCCCCCATACTGTAGGTGATTCTTTGAAATTCTGGCACCACTGGAAATCACCAACTGCTGCTGTCAGAGCTCCATAATCACTAGCAGCCTTCAGCAATAACTCTGAGAATTGTTTCTGGAAGATATGCAAGGATTAGGGACTTTTAATGATTTATAATGGCTACAAACTAATCTTTCCTGCAAAAGACAATGTTTCCCTACTTAGATTGTGGATTTTAGAACAATGATTCCATCAAAATAAATGGTCTTACTGTGGGATACAAAATGATGCATCGGTTATATTTGATCTCAGTGAAGTCGGATCTGTGATATCAGCTTGTTAGTAAGAAAAAAGAGCTTATGGGTAGCAAGCACATGCCAACAGGTTAACCTGGTACATTCACATATAGCTTCCATGCTTTTCTGTATCATGCTGATCATGGGGAAGAAAAATTTTCATGCATGGAGCATTGCAGGCCTGGTAAATGGATGGGCATTAAGATATGCTTTTAAATTCATTTCATTATGAAGTATATATATATAAAAAATCAAAGTTTTTCTTAAAGTAGTACATATTATTACCAAATAAGCATGGAGAATACAAAATTGCACTACTTCGTAAATTTACTTTTTAGTTTGTGACGAATTTAAAGAGCTGGTATTACATATAAAGCATATTTTCAAATAGTAATAGTACCTTAGTTTTAAAATCCAGTTTATTAATTGATTCATAATAAATTATCATACGATAATAGACCTTAGTTTTAGATCATACAGTAAATGACATGATAAAGAGTCCAGACCCTATTTTTATATTTATTCAGTAAGAGATGACATAGCAAAAACAAATCTATCCATGATAGAGAGTTCAAATTCCTTCATTTTTAGATATACAGCTAGTAAAATGCATTGAGCTTACATTAAGTCACTTACAAGACAATTAAGAGTATATTAGTAGACCTAAGTGAAGAAAGAAAAAGAAAATACATGTCAACAATAACCACAACAGGATACCTCACAGAAGTATTAGATGTCCCAAACCACTTGAGCTAACTAGTCGACTTAAGTGGTGCACACATATCTAATCATAATGTTCATATGTTTGTAGGTATTATTCATAATATTGTTTGTTAATGTCAAATTAAAACTAAGAATAATTGCAACACTCCTCCAAAATTTAACCATGATACAGATATAGCAGACCTAGTTGGTTTCTCTATAATTGCTATATGCAGAATTTTTATTAGGCACAAGAGAATGAAATCACCATGAAGTCAAAATGTTTATTGTCAGAAGCAAACATAATTAGTGCTTATGTGCATGTAAAACACTGTCCAAAATGACAACTTGATTATAAACATGCCTGTATACTAAGATTTTCACCTGATACTCAGCTTCCACAGGAATGCAGTCTAAAGAATATGGTTGCTGCAATCTTGCAATGATCCGATCCTGAGCAAATAAAAGTGCTATCATCAAATGAGGTACAGCCTGAAAACATATGTCAAACATATACTAAATACACCCTCATCAGATGCTTAGAATAGACATGATAGGGTGGTGGCCGTCAGCTTAAGGCAAGACAAACCCTCAAAATTTCCAACCATGGTAATCTCTCGAGTGGTAAGAGCAATTGGGAAAATAGGGAGACAACAGGCTCCGCAAAATCTATCTTGTACTTATCCTTCTTTTTTAAAATAAAGACATAAAACAATGCAACCAAAGTGTACATAAAAAATGGGTGTACATCTTTCACTGGTGGCCATCAGCATAAGTCAAGACAAACCCTCAAATTTTCCAATCATGGTAATCTCTCAAGTGGTAAGAGCAAATGGGCAAATAGGGAGACAACAGGCTCTGCAAAATCTATCTTGTACTTATCCTTCTTTTTAAAACAAAAACTGACATAAAACATTGCAACTGAACTAACTGTACATAAAAAATGGGTGTACATCTTTCACTGAGACTGAGATTTTACAACACATCTACAGTCAAAGAACTCAAATGTCAGGAAAAGATGGTCACCTTCCACAAGTTTGCAGCTGGTTATAAAAGATTCCAACAATAAGCAGACAGAAACCAGAAACTGTAAGAAAAAACACAAACAAAGGCCTCACACAGAGGTGAAAATAAGAAAAATCAAGTGCAGAAAAGATATGCAGCTATGTTTGGATATATTTGATAACCTAAAACATCTGCACATGTAATTCTATGTAGTAATTAGAATGAAGAAATACGTTTAAGTTTATAGTTTTTCTCCCAATTCCATACCTTGTTCTGAATGACATCTTTCAAAATAGCAGTAATTCTGGCCAAAGACTCACATTTCTTTTCCATTTCACTAACATGGGTTAGATGAGCAACATTCTTATCATCCTGAAGAAATAAAAATATAAAAAATAATAACTTGATGAATAATTGTGAATAGCCTCAAAATATAAGCAATAAACAAAGACAAATTAATCGTATCACATGTTTATAATCCAAAGGAAGAAAATATGTACTGATAATTTTCTTTGTTTCTGGTAAATATTTATTATAATGTTCACTCAAATATTAACTTCCAACAACAAGCATTCCAGGGATTTAAATGGGACCAGCAATTCTACAGGAGAGGTTAAAGTCAGTGACATGGCATGTGTAGGTAACACCATGGAAATGGCACATTACGGCTGAGTATACCTTATCATAGTGGACCCATGACAGCAATCGCCCAGATGTTCATGCCAATTCATGGAAATTTTAATGATTCCACATAGCAGACTGAAGACAACAGCATGTCGCATGAGAGTAATTTTATCACTCCATGTTTGACATAATTTATGATTGACTGTCAACCTATTGGCAACCCTCTAATTGTGGTTCCTAATTCAAGTTGAGGAAAGTTTCAGCAAGAGAGGAAGCATAAAAGGTTTGTTAGCAATTTGGAACATTCTTATTTGGAGAAACTTCAACAAAATGTTAGACGAAAGAAGAGTAAAAAAATCAGTCTTATAATTTTATAAGAAGCGATGAACATCTCAATGGATGAATAAACTCATGCAATGTGCATCTCAATGGATGAATAAACTCGTGCAATGTGCATCTCAATATATAAATAAACTGATGAGTCTATAGATCATTGTTGCCTCAGTCAATACTGCCACAAAAGGATCTGTTAGTAAGTCCACAAAACAAGATGAAATAAATCGGAGGTGCCAGGAGAGGTATAGGAAGAACTTGTGAAGATTTTGGTAGAAACTATAGAAAAGAAATTGGTGCCCCTTGAATTTGCCAACAAAACTGCCCGTAACAGAACTCAATAACATGAACAGATCCATGAACCTGAACTGGTGTAGCAAATTACAGGCATTCTTATAGAATGCTAGAGTTCCTACTTTATATCTATTCTAAAATCTAAATATCCAATATTTCATACATTCTATTTTGTTCCAGTTTACATCTAAAAGAGCTTTATAATGCAAATCAGTAGCTAAAAACTTGAACTATCTTAAAGGTATTTTAAGATGCCTCTCATATATGTCTAGCAGAACACACTAAGTGTCATAGGCATTCACATTCTCTTGATGTCATGAAGTGAATCTACTTCTGATTATACAACTGACCATTTCAAAAAGAATTTAATAAAAATGACTATTTGAAAATTTAGTGCTACATAATGGCATGCAGTTAGTTATGAAAGTATGTGTGAATATATATTTTTTCTGCTATTAAATTTAAGTATGTTGCAGCAAAATCACACAACAAAGACTCTTGTGTGGATCTTTATTTCTGAAAGCACTAGATGACTAGTGGCCACTGTATGTTCACTAGGATGTACAGAATCTTCAAATTTTTAAACACTGAAACATTGAGTAACCCACCTCACTTAAAACAAAAGATTATAAGACCAACATATGTGCATGAAGAGATCTCGCTAAATAATATCAAAAAATGTAAGTAAATTATTATAATTGTTTAAACATCCATATATATTTGTGCTACATGTTATGATTTGTGATAATATTTATCGTCATTTTAGCAGTTGAAGTATGAAAGAAGAATAACAATAACAAAACGACTTGGAAATATATGATGGTAGTTAAAAAGATGAATCACACTCAAGAGTTCAAAAGAAAATGTATATGGAAGCATCTGCTTTTTCACCTTTCGTCCTTGAAGTTCCACTTGCAAATTGGCTATATTTCTCTGTACAGTAGTAAGCTCTCTCAAAACCCTTATCAAGTCATCTCCTTTATCCGCAGCAATGGAATTTGACAAGCCCTGTTGATCATCCTGCAAGTGTTCACAGGATAGGATTTTGCGTGATGAATTGAGCATATAAGTGGCTAAACCATTCAGCAAAACAAATACATCCTCAAAAATCGTATACCCTTTGAAAGAAACCCAATTCTTGAGGATCGAAGTACTTCGATCATGAGGAAACTGGACGAATTGAATATGAAGTCGAAAACAGAAGATTTAATGGATTCAAGAAAAATTAAGGGCAAAGCGAAGATTTATGACCTGGACAGGAGGGATGGGGAAGCCGAGATCGGAGGCGATGGCGAGGGCTTCGGCCATGCCGCCGAGCCGCCTGGGGGCCTTCTTCCCCGCGCCTCCCGTGTCGCTCGACACTGACATTTCGGCGATCCGATCCCGATCTCTGGAGGAGGGGGAGGAAGAGGAGGGTGGAGAGGGAGTTGTTGGGGTATGGGGCGGGGGGTTGCTGTAAATTGGGAGGGGAGAAAGGAGCTATCCGAGGAGAAGGAGGAGGAGGAGACGGGGTAGTCGGGGTAACGGAGGTGGGTTGCTGTCGATGGGGTGGTTTTCGGTCGGGAAGGGAAGACGGAGGAGGGAGGAGGAAGGAGAGGGCGCTGTCAGGGTTCGGGAGCAGGGAAGGGAGCTATCAGGAATGAGGAGGACGCTGTCGGGGAAGCTCGGAAGGATCCCAGTAATATAAATGATGGTAAATCAAATGATGCAGACCTTAATGATCGGAAGAGATGGGGAAGTGGGATGGAGAGGCGGTGGTGAAGGTGGCACGCGAGGGAGCCGGTGAAGGGAGAGGAGGCAGTGAGTGGCTTAGGGTTTCTTTTCACCGCCGTCGAACGGCGACGAGTCGGGCTTCACCACCTGTTAACGGGTCGGATGAATCGCGCTCGAGAATTAAACACACCGAAGCCTGACCAGAATCCGACCCATTAGCGGTTTAGGCGTTAGAAATCGACCCGTGAGCTTGTCGGGTCGAATCTTTTTTTCCGATTCCACACTCTTGCACAAATATCAAATAATTATTAGTAATTTTGAAAGAAAACCTCTAATCCCTTTATTATACTCTATTGCTGATAAAAGTTTTTCGGTTTCAGTTATATATATATATATATATGAGAAATTTAAAATAGATAAATTTCTTGAAAAAAATCTAGTAAGTTTTAAAATTTCCAGAGTGCCCCAACTTGAAAAATTAGCCCATGGCCACATAAAAAATATCATTTTACTTATTCCTCCACTCGTTACCTTTCATTTGCATTGCCTTCTCATCCTATCTGTGTTGCCTCTACCATCGCCCCTATGTTTTCATCAATGCATGAGGGTCATGGGCATGGGCACCCATGCCGATCCTTATTGCTTTCGTTAAACCCTAAGGGCATTATGCTCTCAAAGTAGGTAGTCGGTGGGACTAACCTTTTGTGAAGACATAGGTAGCAAGGAAAGGGAGGGGAGTAGTCAGCGAGGTCAACTCGTGCACATAGGTATAAACAACCAAAGGAGGGGATGGAGGAGCTAACTCTTGCATGGTGGCGTAGAGGTGACCAACGAGGCTAATCTGCACATGCAAGAAGAGGGGCGATCGACGGTGATGGTCAATACAAGTAGGATGGTCATTTAAAAAAAATATATACTTGATAAAAATTTCTTAAAATTGGGACACTATATGAAAAAAAGGATTTCCTATATAACACTCTAACTTTGATAAATTTTCATTGAGTATCTTTTTTGAAGTCAACGACTAACGCACTATACTGATCATCGCCCTTTGCTTTGTCAATCTTCCCTCTCTACGCACGCACGGGCTGGCCCCGCGGATCACACTAGTGCCTGAGAAGAGTGAATTTGAAGTCATATATAAACTGTGAAGAGTGAAAGGTCAGCAGCCAAGCGCTTGCTTTAACTTGAATTGCTTAAACATCAAGATTTAGTATCCAAGCCAATGCTCAATGATGGACTTTGATGATACTCCTTGGCATCGTCATGATTTAGCAATCATCATTAATTTTACTGTACCCACTAAATGCAGTTGCCCTTTCGTATGATCACTACATTGTTGATCCTGCTGATGCAGCTGAAGCTAAGTATCATATGGATGGGCAGATCCTTCTTGGAAGGGAACTGACTGTTTTTGTTTGCAGAGAAGAACAGAAAAAAACCATTCAAGATAATTTTTGTGTTTTGTTGGTAAAATTCTTCAGATTTGTTGATCTTGAAAGTTGTAATTTGCTTTCTCTTTGACAGGTCGGCTACGCTCCGAGAGAGAAGGGAGCACAGAGAGAGGTCATATTCCCAGTCTCCTGCAGGCAGCAGGTCGAGGACTCCGGAGGATCATCACCCACGAAGAGAGAGGCTTGGTAGTCATTCCCTTCATGTTTTCTCAAGCTTCCAACCCTTGACTTGATCTGCATCACCACTGCAAAGCGTCATGATGTATGTCTGTGGCGTCACTGAGAGAATGGGATATGTCATGTTCTTGCATCTAAACAGTCTGGAAAGGTCATGGCTGGCTTAGGTGTGTGTTTCCTTTCATTTAAATGCATGGAGTTGTAGTTGGATCCATCTTTAATGGCCACCCATCATTTATTTGGAGGAGTTATGCGGCACAGTCAGTCCGTCAAAAGATTGCAGTCGTTTGCTGTTGTGTTCTCTTCTTCTGTATCAAACAACCGACGCTTCTCTCCAGCTGTGGTACGCTTCTCTCTGGGGATCTCCGCTGTCTTCTTCTTCTTCTTCTTCCTCTTAAAGGCTGCAGGAACGACGATGACAAACGAACGAACATGAAAACGATTGGCTGCATGAAAAAGCTGATCCTTATCTTTCACCGTCGGTTGCCTTCGGTTTCCAGTTGACCGAGATGCCTCGTCGCTGCTCTCGACGTGCGGTGCAAACGGTTCTCATGCTTTTACTTTTCCTTGGTCAACCAGTTCAGCATTGACTTCCACAATGTCAACCCCACGTAACCATTGACTTCATGAATCCTTCGTCCAAGGCACTTGAGAAAACAAAGATAAAAGTCGAAGCAATATTAGTAATTCTATTATCGTAAATAAAAAAATATTTTTATCGATTAAGCATTATTCATCAAGATGTTAAAGAAGTAAACTTATCAAAATTTACTCCCTCCATGAAACGAAAATAAAAGAGTGGATCAGACTCTCACTAATATGAGATCTATAGAGGATCGAAGATTATAATATCTAACACATGACACATTTGTAAGGAATTCTTCGAGATTGTAACTTTTATTCTGAGGATCTCAATCCAAAAAAAGTTTGAATCTTCTGGTAATTAGAATTAAGCAAGTTGATGATGATGATGATATAGGTGATGCCATAATCCAACAGTAAATTGGATTACCAACTCATTTATTTAGTTTTCTGTTGTAGATGTTCTACCCACTATGAATAAATGCTGGGTTGGAGTTCATTATTGTCATGTAAAATTTTATAAGAATTTGCAAAGATAAAAAAAAGGAAAACCATCAAATCAAATTGGATAGTATAATTTACATTAGGATTTGTAATATTTTGATTTCTTAATTACAGCCACATCGAATTTGGATAAAAAAGCTCTTGAAATTTTTTAACAGGTCTAGTGATAATAATTAAAAAAAAATTTATATGAGAAGCTTTACAAATGGCTTTAAGCCCAAGTTTGAATTTAAGTTGAACTCAAGAAAATATTTTTTATTCACTATTTTGAATTTATGTTTTATATTTTTCTGTATCGGGGTATTTTTTTCTAATAATTCATAAATATGTGTTATTATTTTATGGTCATATATATATATATATATATATATATATATATATATATATATATATATATAGTGATTTATCTAGAAAAAGCTCTCAGGGTTTTGTAGTTTGAAATTTTTTTATTTAGTGCTCCTATTTTTTATAATACCCATAATACCTTTTATCGTCTTGCTCTCATCATCACGTGAGTTGTTATATATATCTATGTGTGATTATGTGCTTACTTTTCTCTATTTTTTTTTTCTTTGTCATCTCCCATCATTCACAAAATGATTATATGTAGTCTCATCATCCATGACCTTTTTTTTTTTTCATTCCAATAAAGTCATCTCCCATCATTCTCTGTCGTGGATATCGATAATTTTTCTTCATATTTTATTTCAAAATCCATATGATATTGTCGATAAAAACTAAGGACAATTATGAGATAAGAGTGCTTAGGATATAGGTGGTAGAAATGATGAGCAATGGAGGCAGTAGGTGATGAGCGACACTTATATGAGTAGTTGGCATTAGAAGACTTAACGGGGGTGGAGATACGGTCCTATGCGGAGGGGTCTCGTGGTGTGACATAGGCGATCATACAGATATAATGTAATGAAGCCTCATGACAAGATAAGACGCGAGACATTACAAATATTATACTAAATAAGAGGTATTAAATAAATAAAAAATAAAACTGTTTCAAAGAAAAGTCTAATAAGAGGGATTTTTCAGACAAATCGTCCTGTTTTTATAAGCTCTGCACATGAAAATAAAATAAAATGAAACAAACCGAAGAAGAAGGTTATATTTTGGTCTTCTTCATATTAACTATACTCTCTCCACGTGTAGAACACGTGGCTTGATAATTTAGAGGCCCCCACCTTCTCTCTTCACCTTCTTTGGGCGCGCCGTCTCGGATTAGAAGACTAATGTCGAAAACAACTCCCCTTAGCACCTCACATTGGTATCAACCCAAACAATCCCTCTTCTTTCTCCCTACCACTCCTCCCCTGTCATCACCTCCCCCTTCACCTCTTTTTCCTCCTCCTCTCTCCCTCACTTCATCCCTCCACCACCTCTCTCTCTCTCTTGTCCCCACAACCTGTTGTGTGATACCGAAGGCAGAGGAGGCCAACGTGAGGCTTATCTTCTCACCTTGTTGTAATCCTTGTATGTTTGCTTGTCTTCCCTCTGCAACTTCATTGAGTTTGAGTTGGACGCAATGTGGATCTTATAATGTTGCTTTCACCGTGTCCGTTCTCTCTGCAACTTTCTTACTAATATGTGCTTCTTCTAATGAATAGAAAGAACATATGGATGGGGTTGTGATATTTGTTTGATACAATGTGCTGTTCTTTTCAATCTAATTACTTTTGGGACTCTGATTTTGTTTGTTCCTTGTGATGGATGCCAAACCAAAATGATCGCTCTCATGCGGTTTGAAGTTGAGGAATCAAATGGTTATGGCAGCAAAAACTGCTTTTTGATTGTGTTTTTGTTCTTCTTTGCAGGCTGAGATCTAAATCTCGTTGCTGTCATCAAAAGCTTTGTCCATTCACAAGAAACATGAGATATCTGAAGTCAAGAGCTCTTCCATCTCACGTTCACATTCATAGCTATGATTCTATTAATGATACCTTGGAAGTGCTCATCAAGAAATCCATCAGTTTCCGTGACGTTGTGAAGTCGAAACAGAGATCCATCAGCTTCGATGGCAGAGACCCCGAGGCTGCCATCCTCCAGGCTTTTGGCCCCGGAAACCTGCTGATCAAAGGATCTGTGAGCTTTAATGGCAGATTTATGGAGACAAAAGCCTCGGTAAAGAGTCCTAAACCTACCAATTCTGCTAATCCCAGAAGTTTCAGGTGTAGTCCTTTGAAGAAGAGATCTCTGGAGTCAACATTGGTTGGACCTGACAGCCCGAAGCATGACGCAGCCTTGAAGCTACAGAAGGTCTACAGAAGCTTTCGGACAAGAAGACAGCTTGCAGACTGCGCCGTCCTTGTAGAGCAGCGTTGGTATGAACTATTACCATTCATCAACTTAGATTTGGGAATCTAAATCTAAGTTTCTGTGTGTTTAGGTGGAAGTTGCTGGATTTTGCGTTGCTCAGGCGAAGTTCTGTCTCCTTCTTCGAAATCGAGAAGCCCGAATCAGCAGTCTCTCGATGGTCCAGAGCGAGAACCCGAGCTGCTAAGGTCTATTCTACTGTTCACTACAACCACATTCCAAGTGTTTGACGTTATGCTTGGCATTGGTTGCGTTGCAGGTTGGGAAAGGCTTGTCCAAGGACGAGAAAGCTCAGAAACTTGCTTTGCAGCATTGGCTTGAGGCGGTGCGTTCTCGCAGATCGAGTAACATTGTTCTGAATCCTTTTGCTCGTATGTGTATGACTTTGATCCAAATATACAGATTGACCCTCGCCATCGATATGGTCACAATCTCCAATTCTACTACAACTGTTGGCTTCAATGCAAGAGCTTGCAGCCCTTCTTCTACTGGTTAGTAGTCGTCCGAGTCCCATATCTCAAGTTCATCGATCAGAATACATGGGCTTAAACCATTGCTTTGGATTGTTAGGCTCGACGTCGGAGAAGGCAAGGAGGTGAATCTCGAAGAGCAGTGCACTCGATCGAAGCTTCAACAGCAGTGCATCAAGTATCTTGGCCCTGTAAGCTCTGTGTTCGACATCCCCCTGGGACATGAAATGGTTGCGGAGACTCATTTGAACGAACTCTCTTGACTTGCAGACAGAACGGGAGGCATTTGAAGTCGTAATTGAGGATGGAAAGTTGATGTACAGGCAGAGCAGGCAACCCCTGCACACATCCGACGATGGTTCGAAGGATGTCAAGTGGATCTTTGTGTTGAGCACATCAAAGAATTTGTATGTTGCTCAGGTGAAATCGCTTGTCACGTTGTTTGATGTTGTCTCTCTATTGCTTGATGTTGATTGCCTGATGCCATGAACTGTGTGCTGCAGAAGAGGAAAGGCACATTTCAGCACTCCAGTTTTCTTGCTGGAGGAGCTACTTCTGCTGCTGGCCAATTAGTAGTGGTAAATGGAGATCTAAAGGTAAAAGATCACTTAGAACACTGCATGTTTCTCTTAAAACTCTGTATAATTATGCAGTTTAATTGAACTTTCAGGCTGTGTGGCCTCATAGCGGTCACTACCGCCCGACCGAAGAAAACTTCCAGGAATTCATGAGCTATCTTGAGGAAAACAATGTCGATCTTACTTATGTTAAGGTGAGCGACTTGCACTCCACATCAACAGTGCATGAATGAGTAATCTTGATCTTATCTTTGTGTTCTTTCAAGCAGAAAAGTCCAACAGGAGAGGAGGAAGATGAAGTCTATGAGCCCGAAACCATTAGTTTCATTGGAACGGACATCTCTTCAGCCGAGGAAGTGAACAGTAGCAGTTATCTTTCTGATCTAAAACTCGGAGGAGGAGAAGAAGAGGCAAAAGGATCCATTGACATGCAGCAAAACTGCAAGCTTCACAAGAAGATGAGTGTCAACGATCACGAAGAGAACGAAGAAGAGTCATCGAACTCCAATGAGCAATACATCTTCCGGAAGAAGAATCTGTTTGCGGAGGAGGAAGGAGAGGACGTACAAGTTTTTGTGCCATCGGAGCTGATACTTCGAAGGATCAACTCGAAGAAGGGAATCGAGTCGTATCAGCTGGGGAAGCAGCTTTCGTGCAAGTGGACGACTGGCGCTGGGCCTCGAATTGGGTGCGTGCGAGACTACCCATGGGAGCTTCAGTTCCGTGCTTTGGAGCAGGTGAACTTGTCAACGACAAGGTTCGGGACTGTCAAGTGCTTCACTCCTACTACCAAGGACACGACTTTGACGAAGAAACTGCAGCACCAACCACGAAGACCTGCCAACGTTCGGAGAAGAAACCAATCTCTTTAAATAAATAAATAAATAAAATTATATATATATATATATGTATATGTATATGTATATGTATATGTATGTATGTATGTATGTATGAGTGTTTAATTTATTTGTTTTGTAGATCTTGTAGAGGGAAAAAAAAAATCAAATCTGGACTCCGAAGTTTTAATGGAGGAAAAAAAACTTCGAAGGGAGAATACATGTTATCTCCGATATTATTATAGTCGTAGAGAATGTAATCAAGCAAGAAACTAAGTTTAAACGATGATTTTTTTTTTTATGAGGGAAATTTTTTTTCCGAGTTTTTTATTTTTATATAATAATTTTCACTTGTTTTTAGAATTTTGAAGTCGGTAATATATTTTTCTTTGCAAAAAAAAATCAAAATTTTTGGATGGATTTGCAAAAATCATTATAAGAATAAAATGATTCTGAAATCATAATCGATTTTTTAAAAAGAAATGTATCTATTTTTTTTATGGATATACAAAAATTGTTTGATAACAATAATAAAGTAGTAAAAATCTTATTATTTGTAATCAACAGCTATAGTAACTTAATCAGTTTCTATTTGCCATCACGCGGAATCATTCTCCGCCACGAGAACACGAGGGCGAAGGGGCGGCTCTCCGTCATCCCCGCTCCAATGGCGGCCGTGATCGCCTCAGCGCCGCCGCAGCCACTCCCCAAGATCCCCCACCCTGTCCCTATTCCCGGCCGCCTCCCTGCTTGCATCCGCCGGTCTCAAGACCGCCCCCACAACCGCCGCCGCACCCTCCACTCCGCCCCTGCCGAGTGGCCGCTCGATCAGCGGATCCGGGAGTCGCTGGCCATCCTCGACCTCATGGAAACCCAGTCCATCTCCCCCGATCCGGAACTCCTCGCCGCCCTTCTCAAGAGCTGCGCCGATGCCGGCACGCTCCGCCTCGGCCGCGTCGTCCACGACAAGGCTACCCAGGCCGGCCTCCAGTCCCACCCCCTGGTCGCCAACACCTTGGTTCTCCTCTACGGCAGGTGCGGCCAACTCGGTCTCGCTCGTCGCCTGTTCGACGAAATGACCGCTCGGAATGTCGTCTCTTGGACCACCATCATTTCCGTGTACCACCACGCCGGCTTCCCTCACGACGCGCTCGACTTGTATCGCTCTATGCTTATGGATGGAGGAGTACGGCCGAACGTCTTTACTTTCACGATCGCTCTGAATTGCTGCGCCAGCGTGGAAGACTTGGACTTGGGTGTTAGAATCCATGAAGACATTGTGAAGGATGGATGTGATGGTGATGAGTTCATCATCGTCGCACTGATTGACATGTACGCCAAGTGCGGACGCGTGAATGATGCTCGCGAGGTGTTCGACCGTGTGACCAACCCATCGGTCGAGGCTTGCACAGCTATGATTGAAGGGTACAATGGCAACGGCGAGGCAAAGAAGGCAATGGATGTCATGAGGAGGATGTTCCGAACTGGGCTGAGCAGTGAGGCCGCTAGTAAATTGGGGTTTGCATCGATGATCAGGTCATGCGCCATGGAGTTGGCTCTGAGACAGGGGCAGGAGATCCACGCACGCATCATCAAGTTTGGGCATCAACCGGGTTCAAAAGCTCTAAGTACATTGGCTGATTTGTATGAAAGTAGTGATAGAATGATTGCGGCCAAGCATGTTTTCGACTGTTTGGTAGTGAAAGATCTCGATTTGTGGGCGAGAATGGTTTCTGGATTTGCGAGGAATGAACAATACGTCGATGCTTTGAAGCTTTACGTCGAAATGGTAGCTCAGGATGCCAGATTGAATCCTCAAATCATGTCTTTGGCCATCAAGGCATGCATAGGGATGTCAGGCCTCGAGGAAGGGAAACAAATGCATGGTATACTGGTCAAAGTGAGTCACTTGTTGGATGAGTCCGTTATTAGCAGTCTTGCAGAGTTGTATAGAAGTTGCGGAGAGTATGAAACAGCTCAGAAGCTACTGAAGAATAATTGAATTTGTTTCTACATTTAGGTTTTGTTGAAGGGAAAGCTGAAAGTTTTTGGTTGTATTGGATCTAACAACTCTATCTTTGACAAGTATACACAAGTGTTCCTCTTCTTGGCTCTGAATGTTCTATGATTAGATGTTTCTTATGTACATGTGAACTTCTTAAACATTTGTTTGTAAATTTAGGTTTTGTTGAAGGGAAAACTGAATGTTTTTGGCTGTATTGGATCTAACAACTCTATCTTTGACAAGTAGACACAAGTGTTCCTCTTCTTGGCTCTGAATGATCTATGATTAGATGTTTCTTATGAACATGTGAACTTCTTGAACAAACAACTCTATCTTTGACAAGTATATACATTTGTTCCTCTTCTTGTCTCTGAATGATCTATGATTAGATGTTTCTTAGGTACATGTGAACTTCTTGAACAATTGTGACTTCACAATGTTCAGCAATACCTTACAATGTACATTGTGACTTTTTCAATGAATGATCTGTGATTAGATGATTGTTATGTACATATGAACTTCTTGAACAATTGTGACTAATGCGTTTGTATCATAAATCTTTGTGGTGACATAATTAAGGTCATTGTCCAAAATACAGATCGTCTCGAGGGAAAGGTTTCTCGAGTTGTAGCCCAATGAACTGCTGAATTACATTCTTTTCGTCCAAAAAGACGAACAAAAGAATGCAGATCATTTTCCGAATTTTTCATGGATGAGTTTTTCCATCGACTAACACCTCTTTAATCAACATTTTTACGAAGGATTTGGAATAAACATAACTTGCTCAATAAGATAAATAATTGAGAAATTTATGGTATTCATTTTCAAACCCAGATAGACCAGAGTCTATTGTTCTTATGGCGAGAACGGCTGCAGTGACTCCAAACTTGGCCCATTAACATCTACAGAAATCCTTGCCACAAAAATACAATCTACTGATAATTGTATCTATGAAGACTATCAAGCCACACTGTGTGGTTGTAGGAATCCACCACCAGCCTCGAGCGGAATCAGACAAATTAGTTGAATGAGAGGATGAGCTTCTCCATGCATACTTACATCCTCACCTTGAAATGGATCTTGAGATCTCATGAGAGGTTGTCAACCATAGTTGGGATTCTTCCTCATCTTGAAAGCTGCTATCGGTGTCTTATACTGCTTGTCTTCTGCTTCTATGATTGATGGTTCATAGAGGTTGAGAGAGAAATTATAATCTTTGAACTATGTCCTCTATAGATACATTGTTTAGTTCTTAGAAATCTGTTTTTACGAGAGTTTCTCCTATCAAAAATATTACACAAGGAATTATTTTATAATATAATTTTTTTTTTAGTGATCAATATTTATAATTCAATTAGTTTTATTATATAAAGGGTCATATAATCTAACAATCCCCTCTCCGACGTTGATGAACTCGGTGGTTTCACTTCGATGAGCTAATCACCCTCTCTCACGTCCACGCTCACGTTCATGCACAGTTACTCAAAGCGCCCCGCCGCAGTTCAATCCTGAGGTAGGATAGCCATGAGGAAGCTTCCTCCAAGCTTCCACCATCACTGTCAGCAGAGGTATACAATGGAGGAGATTATTTTCGGCATGTGTCCTCTTCCCTGACGTAAAGCAGACACGAAGAACGACACAATTGAGAGAGAGAGAGATGCGTGTCAATCTCACAGTTCATTTTCAGTCTTTCTTCATCAGCAGAACTGCTTTTTGTATGGTTGTGGAGGAAGGTTCACAGAAGCTTCACTCTGCCGCTACATGGTAGAAGAGAGTCCTAATCATCCTTCTCAGCTTATAGATGGTTTAATGGCCAAAAATATGTACAATTTTGCATGTGAATTTAGTGGATCAGATTGGATGTAATCATGCTCGAACGAGATAGCTGAACATCGTAAGAATTAAACGAGTCGGATAATATATATTAGATTTGTGTCACAATATAGTACATGTCGATGTTGACGTATTTGACTCGCTAATAATGTACAACAACTGTAAACTTAGATTTTTGTACAACTTTGACTTTGAGTGTGAAATCAATGCTTTTATTTGGTCTTTCAGTGTGTCGTGTGTTTTGAATGAATGTCATTTTTTCTCAAGTCATGACTATTAGATTAAAATATTTCCTTTACCAAATACTAATTCTTGAAACCTATCATAACAAGTCAGCTCCAAAAATTGTGTTTTTTTCAGTATTTTGCAGTAAAAGAAACTATCTGAAATTGTTCTTATTATTTAACATAATATGTTTTATAGTTCTTAATTACTCTGACACTCTCTCTCTCTTGGTAGAAGCCTCTCTCTCTGGCATTAACACAAACAGAAGAAACGCATCACTTCGAGCGAGCCATCGCCACAGAATTCTTGTTTTTTGTCCGATTACAATTCATTGTCTCACGATAAATATCTGCAATGATAGCCCACGAAGCTTCCTGGAACCTGATCGCACCCAATCATTAGCTATATTTTCGTGTATTTTTTCTTGTTTTTGTTTTATAGAGGCTGAGAGTTTGCTGTATCAGACACGGATTGATAACGCTTGCAGAAGTTGCACTGCGGACAACGTAGCAGCCATGGCATCGACGGGGTACGAGGCAGCGAGGCGCCTCGAGGCAGGCAACCCCAAAGGCGGCGCCAGCAGCCGCACCGCGCACGGCCACGGCCACGGCCACGGCCGCACCGCGCACAACATGTCCTCGTCGTCGCTGCGTAAGAAGTCGGACCTGTCGTTGTTGTCGAAGGTCCGCTGCGGCCTCCTCAGGACCATCCTCACCAACCTGCAGGAGATCTTCCTCGGCACCAAGCTCTTCATCCTCTTCCCCGCCGTCCCCCTCGCCATCGCCGCCAACTACCTCCATTTTGGACGCGTAATTGCCCTCTTCCTCAGCTTACGCCATCATCATCGTCATCAATGGCTGGTCATCTAGCTTGCATGAGAAGTATCATTGCATGAAATGTCTACCGTACATTAACGATAGCTCATTTCACCTTTGGAAACAGGCCTGGTTGTTTGCTTTGAGTCTGCTTGGCCTCACCCCTCTTGCCGAGCGTGTCAGCTTCCTCACAGAGTAAGTTCATCGTCATCTTCTTCTCATTTCTGTGTCTTGCATCAGTATAAATGCAACATTAATTTGATCCTTTTTCTCTGTTTCTTTCTCGATCGGGCTTTGGAATCACAGGCAAATCGCATATTACACCGGTCCTACTGGTACGTACGCGCACATGAAATCTCCTTCGACTCGAAGCAATTCAAGCAATGTGCCATCAATTCCTGTTGTGCTGCAGTTGGTGGGCTGCTGAACGCAACCTGTGGCAACGCCACGGAGCTTATCATAGCTCTATTTGCGTTGCACCGTGGGAAGATCGAGGTGGTGAAGTGCTCCTTGGTTGGATCTATCCTATCAAACCTGCTGCTTGTTCTTGGATCCTCCCTCTTCCTTGGAGGCATCGCCAACCTGCACAAGGAACAGTCCTTCGACCGAGTAAGTACCGAAGTGGAGGCCATACCACGTTGCTGCCATCTCCTGCGTCCTTCTCACCATGTGCTCCGCCTTCTGCTGCATCTCGCAGAAGCAAGCTGATGTGAACACCGGTCTTCTGCTGCTGGGTGCGCTTTGCCACATCTTGTTGTTGGCGTTCGATCACGCAGTCAGCTCCGGCGAGCAAGCAGCGGACGCGGCTCCGAGATTGTGGCTGTCGAGGGCGTGCAGCATCGTCATGCTCCTCGCCTACGTCGCTTACCTTTTCTTCCAGCTGAAGACCCACCGCCAACTCTACGAGTCGGAAGAGGTGAGAGTTCATACACCCAACGACACACACTCCGTTTCAACCGAAGCCGAATGGGTTTAGAGATGGTGTTCTCTTCGGATGAACAGGAGGAAGACAATGACACCGACCATGCGGTAGCTCAAGACGAGGCTGTCATCGGATTACCGAGCGCATTGGCTTGGTTGCTGGGCATGACGGCTGTGATTGCCATACTGTCTGAGTACGTTGTTGCAACCATTGAGGTACTTTTCGATCCCATATCCATCCTTAGAACATCTAAAGTGACCTTCTCAAGAATCAAAGTGATCATGCCGTGTCTCATATCTTCAGGCTGCTTCGGATTCCTGGGGAATCTCTGTGAGTTTCATCAGCATTATCTTGCTCCCAATAGTTGGCAACGCAGCAGAGCATGCTGGTGCCATCATTTTTGCCTTCAAGAACAAGCTGGTACATGCAACTCAACCTCAACATACCTCCGCACTCTTCTACCCATGGAGATCATGTGTATAACCCTGAAATGTTGCAGGATATCACTCTTGGTGTTTCACTTGGATCAGCAACCCAGATCTCCATGTTTGTGGTAAGATTTCACAGTGCAAGTTCCTCCTTCCCTTACATGGAATATAAATGATCCCTGACAAGACCTTTGGCCTGGTTTAGGTTCCATTAAGTGTGATTGTAGCCTGGACAATGGGAATCAAGATGGATCTTGATCTTGAACTGCTGGAAACTGGCTCACTCATCATGGCAATACTGATAACAGCCTTCACTTTACAGGTATCCTTCTGTGGATTACTTACACTCTGAGATCATAATGAGTCTGAGTTCATTGCATTCCTCAGGATGGCACTTCACACTACTTGAAAGGACTTGTACCCCTCCTTTGTTACCTGGCAATTGGTGCATGCTTCTTCGTGTCCAAATCACCAGCAAGTGAGTATGAATCGAGCTATTGCTCATCGTTTAGGCAACACTTAAAGCATGGATTTGGACTAAAACTCGAACATATGGCAGATCAAATACATGATGTAAATGCTGGTGTTCTGACCACATAAACTGGAGTTACTGTGGCCTAGTTAACAGGCAAGCTCACTCTGCTTACATGCATTGTCTGTTTCGATTTCTTGTTCGAAGACTGATGTACATTAATCTCAACGATGCATGCAGTATGATCTGTAAACGAAAAGTTGAAGATGAACAAGAATTGGCATGTCAAAAGAGGGGGAAAAATCTCAAGAAAGTCACAGTTCTGTTGGCTTACTCAGGAGGAACCTTTTCATGCTGAAGAGAAGAGTGGGAAATGGCTGATAAGTAGGAGGATGGCACCAACTTTTCCATGAAACCTTGTTGAAGAACATGGAACATGGAAGACCATATGCTATTGAGTTTGTAGCTATATGAACTGTAAATATTTTTCTTCTTTGCATATTTCCTGTTGTCCATTGCCTTTGTTATTTTCATTTGATGTTACATTGAGTGAATATATGTTCAGATCTCATGATATAGCAACACACTGAGGATCTGTTTGGCATTTTCTTAGAAACTAAAGCCTCCCACACAAGCATCAACAAAAATGGATGCCAATATGCTTTCAATTGTATCTCAAGGGTCAAGGAATTCTCCTAGCTTAGTTCAGACCATCTTTTGCATGAGCAATGTTTTGAGAAGTCCTCAGTAATGCATTAAGTTATGAGAACCCTCATTAATCATAAGTGTTGGGCTTTGATCTTCTAACATTAACCTAAACTTATTGCTACTTTAGACAGGATTTGCTGATACTTCATTACAGAGCCTTGTCAACAATGATGCTTTTGTTTGCTTGTGTAAGAATGTTAACACAGTGCAAATTATAAGGAGCTAATCAACTCTATGCTTACTAGATTTTGAAGGGTTCACAGACTCTTCATCTGAAACTGGCAGCAATAAAGGTTTCATGAAAATCCATTAGTTCTAATTGACTAATCTTTTCTTTGTCCTCATTTTTTTTACTTATTTCCTTGCCATGATCATATGCAAAACAACTAACTTGATAAATCAGATCTTCTTTATCTTAAACCTTAAATCTACAGAGAGTACACACTGTAAGTTATTGCTCTTTGGTGGTACAGACTTCTGTACCTCCTCGAACAGCAACAAATGACCAACAAAGGAAGAGGAGAGAGAGAGAGAGAGAGAGAGAGAGAGAGAGAGAGAGAGAGAGAGAGAGAGAGAGTCAAAAATAAATTTTTAATAAATCTTATCAAATTCTTTGGATAATTTATTATTAAATACCCAATTTATGGGCTTTTACCTGAAGCTTCTTATTTTTCAGAACTCACATGAAAAAACCTCAATCTGGTTAAATGCACAAAAGGTTTTTGAACCAAATACCAGATTAGATTTCAATTATCTCTAAAATAATCAAAAAATAGAAAAATAAATAAAGTAACTATTTATGCTATCCTTTTCTTTGACCATGAAAGTTTGAGGTAAGTTGGACAAACTTCCTTGTAAATAAACTGCATTACACTTGGATTTGTATAATCAAGAAAAAATTGGGTTAATTGGACTATAAAAACTGCTAAAATCAATAAAAAAATAAAAAGATGATTAAGAAACTATTTATATCTTATTTTCAGAATTGAGTTGGATAAACTTTATAATATTATAATCATAAATGAAATGCATTGCACTCTAATGCAGAATCAAGTGTAATATAATTTATTTATGAGTTAACTTACTTAGTCTTTGAACATAGTAGTCAAATATAGTAGTAGGTAATAATAATAATAATTTTTATTATACTTCATTTATAGGTAAATAAAATTATATTTTAAATAAATAAATATTTTTTTATTCTCATATTTATTTCAAGCATCTCTTAATTGAGATGGGAATCCAATTTACATATTTGGATAGTAAATTTGATTGGAGAGAAATCAATGCCTATCATTTTTTTTCTTATTATTTTTATTATTTTTAATTTACACTACGGGGAGGGAGATCAAATATAACATCATAGTTGAAATGTTTGATGTCAACTTTTTTTGATTGATGAAAGCCGTTGATGTCATTTGTCCCCTTTGTAAGACAATCATTCACCCCCAAAAATTAACTGCGATCGCTATATTTTTCATTGTAACGATTGAAGTAATATCCTTAATTTAATTAATATTATTTAAAATTATATAAAAATATTGATAATTACCAAAATACATACTTTTCTAAAAATAACAATTTTTTTCTTATAAATATTCCCATAATATCTACATGCATCATTTTATCATTATTCATTATTTATTTAAAACAATATAAAACTTAAAAAAAAATTAAAATTGCATGTATATCCATATCAATATAACTATTATGAAGGTTGTCTTTTATTTTTTTAAAATCTTTTTTATTCAATCATTGTATAACATAGTATTTAAGGTTTATAAAATTTGAATTTGGGCACGTTAGGCCTTAATTATCGGAATATTGTCTCCTTAGATATGCAAAGGTTATTTGTAATATTAATATTTTTAACATAATCATTTTCAAATAAAAGGTAAACTTAAATTAAAAAAAGAAATAATTTAAATTTTAATGCTGACTTTGGAGGGATGTTATAAAGCGGGTTAAAATGACAGTTCGTTATAAACGAAAAGTAACGATTTAGAGACGTATCGTTATATTCTTCAAAATGTCCGATATGTTATTACGGAAGAAATCGTTATATTCGTCAACGAGCGCGTCCCATCGTTTTCTGCGCAGACGAACGGGTATGGGCGTCTCCTTTTGTCTTCTTTTCCTATGCATTGAGCCGACAGGGAAGAGGCGGCGGAGGAAGAGGAAAGGGGAGCGAGAAGGGCAACTCCTTGTTTCCTTGCCCCCGTTCCACCGCTTTGACCGAGTGGGATTCGCCTTATCTTGATCCATCCCCGACCAATTTAGTCGCTCCCCTAAACCAGCCCCCACTTCCCCTCCTCTCCCTCCATTCGATGCTCCCATCCGCGCGCTCCGTCGCTTTCTTCGCCGTGCTCCTGCTAGGGTTGCTCGTCTCCGACGTGTTGACGCCCGTGGTGCTTGATCCGTCGGCGGAGAGCGAATCTTGGGGTACCGCAGCTGCCGCCGCTGCTTCTGCTTCCCCTCTTCCTTCTCCTCCTACTCCTTTGCTTTCTCTTCCTGCTCCGCCTACTAGCGAGATCTTCGTGGAAGAAAAATGGACCGACCGGCCATTGTCGGGGGACTTGGTACCGGTCGAGGAGTCTCCTCCTTTTGTCCCGGATCCCAAATTGGCGTTGCTATTGAATTCGGCTGAAAGGTAAGCAATTGGATTTTGGATTGGTTCAAGCAAGATCAGGGTTTTCTGCTATCCCTCGTGTGTTTTTGATTGGTTGTATTTGTTAAAGATCCAACTTTTTTAAGTTCAAGACACAAATTTGAAGATAGTTCTCGTGAATTTTGACTCGCTCCTTTTGAAATTCAACATTACTCGCAGCTTAGTAGAGGCTAGCTGCTGTAAGCCTGTAACAATGACAATTTGCTAGCTGTGATAGGCGTTCTTTTAAGCATGTCGACTTGTGTGAATATGTGTTCAAAGTAGCAGTAGCTTGATTATGGTAATTCCTGAAATTCTCATGTGGCCTGATGGAACATTTTTTAACTGGCATTCACACACTAAGAACCATTGGCTTTCTGATATTTCCTATATTAGCTGATGGAAACAGTTGATGGTGCTGTATTGCATCTTTTTTAACTTGTTTCATCAGTTGTTAGATGAATGCATAGGTATACCTTCAAGTGGGTGGAACTAAGACTAGGTGTTTTCATGTTTGTTTAGTGGATCTATGAATCTGCTTTTTCAACTTTAAGCTTAAAAGTCTTTCTTTTCAGGTAGACAGTGACCGTGTGATATGTATTTGTGCTGTTTTAGGAACAAATTGATCTGGTTATTTAACAACTACTAATTCAACATGCCAAATCTTTTTCTGACATACATGACATGACATTGTTGGTACAAGCAATAACTTTTTGTATATGTTTGAAATATCGTGTTTTTTATGCGAATTCTTTTGGTTGTTTAAATCTATTTATGTGTGTGCTCTTTGGGATACTTACATATATGTTGCTGCGTTTTGATTTTTGTTTTTGTTTCTTATTGTGTTGCATCAGTAAGGAGGGCAGATTCTTCCTCGCTTTGCCAAATGGTACCATCTATTTCATGAATAAATCTACAAAACCTCAGTGGAAGCTTTTGATAGGTCAGCCACTATCATATTCATGGAGATCTCCTTCAAATGATGATCCTGATTATATTGTGTTTTCTGATAGCAATGGGGAACTTTATGAATATAGCAAGGATGTTGGCATACGGGTACGCTCGTGAGTGTCTCTGTGTTTTTTGTTATGTTTATAATATCTAGCATGTGCTTTTCATGTGGAGATGGTGACGCATTAAAAAAGCAAACGATTGGGAGATGGCATGGGGGGCTGCTGGTCCTTTTCCCGTTGTATATACTATATAGTATAGACCAATAACATTGCTACTATTAGTGTGCATTTCAACTGACTTCTTCTATCTTATTCTTTTTCATGTTGTAGAAACATAACCGGACAGTGGAGGAATATGTCCAGAGAGCACCTGTGGTTGAAGGATCAGTTATCACCACTGGGACAAAGACATCAACTTTTTATGTTGTTGATGCTGATAGTGGGGAGTTAATTTATCATGATAATGAGCCTTTTAGTTTGCCAACTGTTGGGGTTCCCATGGCTAAAGAACAGTCAGTTGCATCCAAGCTAGAGTCTGGCAATGCTACTTATATTACCATTATAAGAACAGATTATTTTCTGAATAGTTATGATATAAATAATCATTTATGGAGTGTGATGATTTCTCGTATCAGTGCTCATAATGTTGGCCCCGGACTGACAAATACCATGTATGATGAAATGGAAATATCATCCGTGTCCGGAAGAAATATTCCTGTCTACTTTACTGGAGAGACTGATCAACTACCTAAACACAAGGCTATGCTCCCTCCCTCATTTTCTGAACCAATTACTGGGATGTGGTCTGGACAAGACTATGAGCAATCTTATGAATGCGAATCAGCCAGTAACTGTTCCTTAGGAATTGTCACAACTTCCAATATGGACCATGACCAGATAGTGGAGAGACTAAACGATGAACATATTTCTTTAGGTGGATCACGAGGCTTGCCTACTTCCCCAAATGGATGTCCACTGGGAAATTGCATTTCTGCTAGGCCAAAATTTCCTACGGCATATTCTAGTTTTGTAGACTCAAGACAGAGACCTAGAGGTCCCATCAACTGGCTTTATCACGAACAAGAGTGTTCTAATACATCACAGAACTCATTGGATGATTCAAATAATTATTCAATCAACGGACATTCTCATGTTCAGCAAGGCCATGGCTTGTCAATGCAATCTATTTATGGTCATAGTTGGCTATTTATTCTCTCTGTGCCTATATTTGTGTTTTGCTATTTTGGGTTGAGAAAGCTGTTCAAGCATGATAAAAAATATAATGATTTGAAGGAAAAGCAATCTGTCATTCCTAAGAAGAGGAAATCCCGGAAGTCTGGAAACTTGAAAAATGCTACCATCAGTGTTAGTCATGAGAGACATACTTTATCCATGAAAGAGAATGCTGAAACCAATGGGCATAATCAAATTCAGGTCAATGGAAGTTATTCATTCATACCTGATGGTGATAGTGATGGGCGTTGGGTTGGAAGACTTTTTGTTACAAATATTAAAATCGGTCACGGGAGCAATGGTACAGTCGTCTTTGAAGGATTTTATGGTGGTCGTCCAGTTGCTGTAAAACGGCTTCTTCGTGCACATCATGATGTTGCCTTTAAAGAGATTCAGAATCTTATTGCATCTGATCGACACCCAAATATTGTTCGGTGGTATGGAGTAGAACAAGATTTGGATTTTGTGTATATCTCACTGGAGCGTTGTATTTGCAGCCTAAGTGACCTAATATGCATATGCTCAGATTCTTCTTCACATTCAGTATCTGTGGAAAATGAAACTTCAAACTCTGTGATTGAAGGCAAAGTTCAATTAGGCTTGGCAGAAGGTATCAGAAAGGATGTTAATTTGTGGAGATCAAATGGGCTTCCTTCAAGGCAACTCTTAAAGATAATGAGGTGCGGGTTTGTCCTTTCCCTTGTATGTCTCTTTACTGTAGATTTTGTGTTGCTCTGTTACTTCTTTGTCTCCTTGTATATATATATTTGAGTCAATATTTTTTTATAAACAGCTTATAGGTCATCTTTTATCTTACTTGTTGGCATTGGGTGTTTACTGAACAGTGAAGAATTACCCATTTAACAGCCATTGTTTCCTTAAGAATATAAGACAATGACAATTTAAGTCTCATTTGATTGAATTTAGCAATTTGGTTTTTTCTTAGAAGTAGCTTCTTGATTGCAATATTATTTTCTTTCACAAAAGAAAACTTCAAAATACATCAGAACCAGCTCTGTACAACAGATGATGGCAAAGTTGGGAAGAAGTTATATGTATATTCATTAGTAACACAGTTTCTTAAGCACAAGAAAACTTTGTACAACAGAGGATGACATATGTTTCTATACAAAATCAAGAGTGACATAGTTTCTTAAACAGAATAAAAACCTAAAGTTCATAGTATTGAATGGAAAACAGTGGATGTCAAATTAGCAAAAAATTTACAGTTAATACAATAATTACAGTGAAAAGCCTCATCTAAGCAATCCAATTTGTTGTTGTTGTTCCTGTTGTTGTTGTTGTGTATCATAGGAGCCTTTGACATGTCTACTTTAAGGCAATAGCATTTGCTTCTTTTCCTCAAGTTGCTTGTGTTGTCTATTTATTTTGGAAATTGGCTATGCTAATTTGCAAATTTTGGTAGATATTGATCTTTTGTGATACTGTGGATCTGTTGTTTTTAAAACTTTAATCGTGTTTGTTTTACAGAGATGTAGTTTCTGGCCTTGCACATCTACATGAACTTGGAATCATACACCGGGATCTAAAGCCTCAAAATGTGCTAATAAGCAATGACGGACATCTTAACGCCAAGCTTTCTGATATGGGTATAAGCAAACGCCTACTTGAAGACATGTCTTCATTGAGCCGTAATGCTACTGGTTAGTGCACAATGAGAACTTTGGTATCTGACAAGTGTGCTTATTCTTTTATTATCCTTAGAAATGGACCAAGTTCAAGCGTGTTTTAATTTACCATAGGATATGGTAGCTCTGGTTGGCAAGCACCTGAACAACTTCTTCATGGGCGTCAAACACGAGCTGTGGATTTGTTCAGTTTGGGTTGCATACTATTCTTTTGTATTACCAAGGGAAAACATCCATTTGGCAATCATTTTGAAAGGGATGCAAACATTATTAACAATCGCATGGACCTCTTCTTGGTGGATCATATACCAGAAGCTGAACATTTACTTTGTCAACTGTTACAGCCTGACCCAAAGATGAGGCAAGCAGACTTTCTTTCACAATTTCCATAGTTACATTGCAGTCATTCCCTCTGCTTATTTTTTCTGATTTGCTAAGTACATGCTTCTTGTGTATCATCAGGCTGAATGCAGTAGAAGTATTGTGTCACCCTCTTTTTTGGAGTTCTGAGGCACGACTTTCATTTTTACGAGATGTAAGCGATCGAGTTGAATTAGAAGACAGAGAAAATGAATCGGAGCTGCTAAAATCGTTAGAAAATAGTGCGCCAAATGCATTTGGTGGGAAATGGGATGATAAGTTAGATGTTGCATTCATTACAGACATGGGTCGGTACAGAAAATATCGTTTTGATTCCATACGTGACCTTCTACGAGTAATAAGAAATAAGTTTAATCATTACCGGGAACTTCCAAAAGAACTCCAGGTAGCCTCTTCCATCCTTTTATTTGAGTATATTCATCTTACATTCTTGAGATCAATTAGCTCTGTGTGTAACTTGGTTCAGGTAATTTCTTTGTTGTAGATATTTGTAGTTATATTATCACTTTGTTGAACCAATCAATAAGAAAGTGTGCTTCTTGCTTCAGAATGTGGTGGGAGTTTAGGTACCGAAATACGTATGCTGAACATATTATTTGGTTTCCAATACTTTTCCATTTTGTCTGATCATCATCATTTTTTTCCAAAGGAGCATTTTTCACTTCAGCTTCAACTGTATGAAAAAGAACTTGAATTGGATTTACTTGTTGGGTTTGTTTACTTTTACCTCTTTTTTTTGGCTTGGATCTCAAATAAAATATTGTTCATCATCCCATTATTCTCTTTACTTCGTATACTAAATTTAATGCTCGTGCCATACTGATCCACTTGTTAATGCTGATTAACTAGTTGAGGGTGTTTCATGTGTTGTGTTGTGTGCTTTGTGAATTGAGCAGTACTTGCAAGGGTATTTGTTCTTTATGCTGAAGTATTTCCAACGGCTGCAGGAAACTCTTGGACCTGTTCCTGAAGGATTTGATATGTACTTTGCAAGTCGATTCCCAAAGCTCCTAATTGAAGTCTACAAAGTGGTTTACCGATTCTGTAAGGAAGAGGATTCCCTTAGCAAGTATTTCCAAAGTAGCAGCCTTTTGTAGATTCAAAATGCTTGTTTTGTACTTCTTGGATGCAATAACTAAACCCTAGTATATTATCCTAAAAAGGTTGTATCTACTATGTTTATAATCCAAATCCTGCTTATTTCATTGCAAATTGTGATTCACATTTGGAATTGAGAGGTTCAGAAACCTCTGTTCAGTGATTTTCCTGCACTTTAGTGCCTTTTTGTTGTTTGGATCTCATGTTGGTTGAGTGCTAGTATTCAATGAAAAGCTGAAATGTTGTGTGCCATGAAATATTCATTATAATATACAGTGCTACCAAATAACATGACATACTGTAACCTGATTGAAAGCGGGTGAAGTGGTATGAGTCAGGAGACATCATTGCAATGAAGGATCACAATTCTTCCAGTTGTTATTGCAATCGAACTTTCTTACAATCATAGTGATCAGATGTAAGGCCTTTGAAGCCATTCAATCAGTATACACCACATTGACCTAAATCAATTGTTTTTTTTTTTGCTGTAGGTTATTCTAAAATGATTCTATGTTTACAACATGCTACTCCATAATTCCAACACCTCCTGTGCTCCATTACCATGCTAAACTCACTTTCTCTTGTAAGATTGCAAGCAATGCCTAGAAAGCATCTTGCAACAAATTATTCTGGTTCAGAGAAGTCTGCTGGCAACAATAGCTGAAGCAGATGAATTCAAGCAACAAAATCATGCAACACCTGTTAATCCAAATTGGTGCTCATATTCGATTGCATCTTTTGCAGCTTGCACCGCGAGAAGGCTCTGTTGATTGTCTGATACAGGAAAGCCAACATCACAGTGCTGCAGCCCGAGTGTGAGAGACCCCTCACTGTTTTGACCTAACTCAGCCATCTGATACACCAAAAACCCGTCTGTGCCAGCTAGAGCATCTTGTAAAAGCTGGAATCTTGTCCAATCGATGGATATGAATCTTGTGTAGTTGTTCCATCTCGGAAAGCAGCAGCTGATGCGGCCACATTCATGGTTGGGATGGTTTTGGGTCTTCAGGAGTCGCTTATCAGGATCATTTCGCATCTTCCAGTTGCGGGGTTCTGCTAGTCTTCATGGTCCTCAGAGGGTTGGATGTCTTCATTCAGTTTGGGTGGATTTGATAAGGAAGAGTTTGAGCCAATCTGGGTATCTCCAAACTCTTCTTTGTACATGTTTTCGATCATAGGCTTCCAAAGACGAACTCGTGCATTTATGAACCAGTTTGAAACCTGAATGAAAGTGAGTCCAGATGAGGAAATGTGATGGATAATCTTAAAATATATGCAACAGATTGCTCAGTTTCTCAGTTGCAGATTGACATGAGCTAGGAATTAATTCATTGGGAGGTCCAACTTGAATCAGGAACAACCCTTTTTTGATGTCCATACATTTACTAATCATCAACATCGAACGACAAAGAATAGGATAAGTTACCATTTCACTATCAATCCTCAAGCAGAAAGATGGTTGTTCATCAGGAAGCATGTAGAAACAAATCCTTTGCCGTAGAAGGATCAAGAGGTAAAAATGTGGACATGAGATGATATAAAACGTGAAAGAGAGAAAAACATGAGAAAAGGACAGTAAACGGAGTCGCAACAAAGATATTTCAGGTGAAAAAAAGACAGTAGTTCTGCCTTTCCGGTTAAGCAATATATGCTTCTGATATCAATAGCATCAAAAGAGAGCAAAATCCAAACAAAACCATGCCTCACAACAGATCCAAAGTCAATCAAGAATAAGAAGTTTACCTGACTTCTCGTCAAGCCTGTCTGTCTTGCAAGTACCAGCTTCTCAGAATCCTTTGGGTAACTGGCAAAAATGTATCACAGCATTGTGTTAAGAGTGAAGAATCATTGTACTCAAAAGAACCAGGTGGAAAAGAAATGTTGTTGGAGCTTACGGATGAAGGAAGTGCTCAAACAGCCACGCGCGGAGAATAGAGACAGATGACTCGGGCAAACCCCTCTGTGGCCTCCAAGAATGCTGTTGCATCAGACCATATTGATGCAAGGTTCTCTGTTGCCGTAACTGCTGATCTATGTATCTAAGGCGAGATAACCCACTACTGCTACCACTTAAATCCTCCGGTTCACCAAGACTTTTCCTGGTAGCTTGAATTTGGCCACTGATGGCATCTCTCACGCAGCGGAAATGCCGTGAAATAGTTTGAAGAGCAAGTACAGTGTATGGTTTAGTAGCCCCACAACCAGCTATTGCATCAAACCATGACACTATTATCTGCATCTGATGGTAATACTGTGCATACCTTCTATCAACCTAAAATTAAAAGGTTAACTGAAGATGAAAGACAATGAATCTGTTCTCAGGTCACATTACAAAATCACAAGAGCATCACATTGACAGAGTCGACTGCATAAAAGTGATTATTGGCATTATTCCACTCACCAGAACTAAGCCGCTTTAGAAAATTTTGTTTAGGCACATCTTAGGCATATAATATTTCAGATATGGAGAAAAAATAATATGATCATAGGAGTCCCTTCCATAGTGTTGTATAGAGTGTAGTTCTCATGGTAAAATTTGTGCCAGTTATTTTCAAGTTCCTTTTTAATATTAAAAAATATACAAAATTGAAAGTTTCTAATTACAAGGAGTACAAATTTAGGTTTGCAAACAATGTCACTTGCGACACTACCTCACGGCTCAGGTAAAAATCTGTTGTCTACTTTAAGGTAAGAAGGTAATACAAGAAGCTTTTTCAAATCATGGTAAAGTTTGTCAGTTATCTGCAAGTTCGTTCTTGAAATAAAAGAAAGATATTTGCAAGTTTCTAAACATATTGTGGTCAAGAACAAATATTGCTAGGAAGCATATGTTATAACCAATCAAGTGGCAAAGGAAGCTACCTCTTCTGCAAATTCTCAAACTGCACTCTGGACAGAGATGTTATTTCTGAAAGTCTGTCATATAACATGCTTCTAAAATCTAATAACTTAATCAGTGTTTTTTCCTTTTGACTGAAAACATATAACCATTTATTTGTACTTATGTCTTCCCATTTATTTAAAGATAATCTACTAATGGTAGATACAACTAAGAAAACTTTATTTTTACAATGTATTGGTGATTGGAAACACATCAAATCGAGTCATGCCAACCAACATTTATTTTTTTAGTTATCCTAAAATGAAATTAAAAGTCTCATAATAAAAATGATATCATTAAGAAAAAAGAAAAGGAAAGGCAAAGTTATATACCTCATCCAACATTTGCAGAAGATTTGAGACCTTGTTTTGAAGATCCTCCTTTTCAGAAGCTGAGAGCTCACTTGAACAATTAGCTACAGCCTCTTGAGGGTTTGAAGCCATCACTTCACTTTTTGATCCCGTGTTAGCATCCTTATTTGTCATGGCACCAGCAGAAGCATAGAGACTTTGGCTTCTATCTGTTTTTGGCCTCGAAGCCTTCCGGACATTGACAACTTCATCAAGTAATTCTTGTGCTGGCCTGAGATATTTTGAATTTGGAATCAAGCTTGTAAGACTTGAAAGTTCATTTGGGGAGACGTTGCCATGCATGCTTTTGTTTTGAAAGCTTTCTTCCCTTAGTGGCCCAACAGTTCCAGATGTAAACTGATGTGAATCAATGAAAGAGATATCTAAGCTTGTAGGATGGTACTGAATTGAAGGAACTGGCATTTGTGTGCTAAGGCTAAGTGATAACGCTTGATTTTGCATGGTTGAAACATTTGAATGCTGCAAAGACAAGCTTTGCTCATTTATGATGCCCAGCTGTGTCTGCAGACTCACCTGATGATCATCAGGATGAATTAGAACATCTGCACCATTTATGGAACCTTCCACCGAATGCATAAATAACATCTCATTTCTTCCATCTTTCCAAGTATCATGAACATGGTCTCCATGAAGTGAAGTTACCTCATTGGAATTCCCAACAGCCATGCCTTGTGAAATGATGGTAGTGGTGACAGGAAGCTCATTGCGATTCTGCTGAGTTTGAGTGCTACCAGCTAATGCATCAGCATACGAGCCAGAATTTGAAAAGCTAAGGTACATCATGTTTCCAGGAACTGGTGATTCAGAATGTAAAGCATGCGCTGGATTCCTCGGAGAAAGATTTAGAGAGGTTTCACTTTGGTTGTTAGACATAAAAAAGAATGTAGACAATTTTCTCTTGCTTGGTTTTAAACATGGCAAGATCTGCAGACATGGCAGGATGATGGATCTTTGCGATATTTTGGCTATAATATAATAACTGACTTATTTCCAGGAATATGGATGAACTCAGACACAGAAAGCTCAAGTCCCTTATGAGGAAATGAATAATTCTGCAATAGTCAGGAATACAGGTCAAGATTAACTTATAAATCAGAAAAACTTAATATCAATCAGATGCAAACACAAAGTATAGTTAATGAATAACAAATGACCAGAAACAGCTATAGCAGAGCAGAGATAAAACAAACATGATAAGATGGTGGCATTCTGAATTGAAATACGTCTTAACACCAATAAAACCAAACAACTAAGGTGCAACAAAAGTCTTAAGCAAAGATATTTCTAAATGTACTGATCATGTATGTCTGTGTCTTTCAGTTTTGTTTATGCTTTGCACATGTAGAGGGTTTGCAGTAAGCTTGACAATCTCATTTTGGTTGGCTTTTGTGGCCGTTTCAAGCCTACAACCGCATATTGTGTGAAATCATCGCAAAGAGACAAAGATCATCTAAGAAGCCATTTTGGGAGTTTCTTAGCTTCACAGAGTGGTGCCGTTTCAACCGGCACAACACCCAAGAGTTATCCAGGTGACACATGGTTGGATGAGCCTTTCGGATAATGTCTAAAACTGGTTTGCTGTCCTGTTCCGTAGCAATGTCATGTGGGCACTTTTGACCGTGATGGACTATCTTGGACTCTTTGTTGCATAACCATTCAGAACTCACGAAGTCTACGTTTGTAATTTGCATTGCCTATCAAGTGTTCCTCTAACCAGTCTTCTCTTTTATAGGTCCTTAAGGGGTCATAAAAGGTTTTGAGGAGGTTGACTTTTGTGGACAAACACACAAAGGTGTCGCAAGACTTAGACAAAACCAGTTAAGTCCATACACATTAATACTTAACCTATACTGCCCATGAGATTGAAACTAATGTACAGTGAGGATTCATTTGCATAAAATCTGGATTGAAGCATCCAAATTAAACAAGCTATAGAAGGAATGGAGACAAAAATGGACAAATAGAAAGGATAAACAAATGTAGCCTAGGCTATCTTCTAGTTCACAGATCATGGATTACACAATTCATCAATCAATCAGGACAAACAATCAACCGAACTGTGTGTTTTTCTTCTCTTTTTCTTTTTAATGCTACATGCGTCCCTAATATCCAAAGCTCAAGCAACTAACAAACTTATATTATATGAAGCCAGCTTTAGTTTCCTACCTCTTTGAATAACAAGCATAATTAATTTCTACCGGCAGACACAGAAAGAAAGAACCCAAAATGGAGTTTGGTCCAGATATCCCAAGAACAACATAGAACCCCAGATACACCCTTATAATCCAAAACACACCACCCCGAAACTCCGTACTCCACAATCGAGCCAACCAACTAGAAATCTCAAATTGCATAATTCTTGAAGCCAAAGATCAAATCTTGGAAAAGGGGGCGACAAGAGCGTGACAAGACCCATCGATCCAAGAAGAAGCAACATGGTACCCAAGAACAACAGAATCAACTTAAAAGAATCGGGTAGTATAACATCTCGAACCCACCAACCAAAATTATCAGACTAAAAATTAGATGGAGAGCCAGAGACAGGAGAGCCAGAGGGAGACAGGCAGGATGGAGAAGAACTAATATGGTTCTACTGGATGTTGATACGAAGAACCAAGCATGATGACACTGACTACACAGAGAGTTACATATGTATTTGATGGAAGAAGAATGATTTGGATAGAGAGAGAGAGAGAGAGAGAGAAAAAAAAGGGAACACAAGAAAAGCCAAATCCTATACCTGAGGGATAAGAGTTGGGGGGAGGGCAGCTGCTGCTGCTGCTGCTACCGCCTGCGCCTCGTGGGGAGCAGGAAAGAAGCCGATTCGGGAACAAATCGATCCCAAGGTCTCAATTCAAAATGCACAAAGTTCCCCTCTTTGCCTTCCTCCCTGTCGTATATGCGTATTTAATACTCTTTCACCTCCTTCCATTGCTACTATCGAGATCGACAACCAGTTTTTAAACCCTTTCTCCTCCCTCCCTCTCTCCGTCTCTCTTTCTCTCGCTCTCATATCAAATTCCCATCATCCGACTCCCAAAATTCCATCGTCACGTGATTGTACTTCTGTCTCTGCAGTCACGGCCTTCTAAAAGGCAGCTATGATAGATGACAATTCTTTCTCTCTCTTCCCTGCCACTTCTTCTCTCTATCCTTCTTGGGAGTCGGTGATGACAATCGTTAAGGCGTTCTATCTCCTGACAACCTGTTGGTAGACCTAAACCTCCTCTTAAATCTCTCAAAACACCATCTTTTCCACCATTTCACTCTGATCTCTTCCTTTTTTCCTTCCTAAGACGCGACCATTCCAAAGCCCAAGCCACATAAATCACCAAAAACCTGCCTTTTTTCCTGATCATCTCCCTCGAGCAACTTGGCGTGTGAAGACCTGGCGAAGAATAATGACGCCATTAAGTTGATCTGTAACCTTGTCTTGGTCCCCCTCCGTGGCCTGTGTGTGCTGTGGCATGTGCTGATGACAATCCACACTTCCCCCCTTCCTCTTCCCCTTCCATTCCTTCCCTCAAGAACATGAATTGCAGTACGGTGAGTGCAGTCCCGGCAGCAGATCAACATCTCTCTTCCTCATAAGACTCGATTCAAACCAGTAATGGTCCGGCAAGACATTTCTCCGGCCAAGTAAATGCCATACGGATGAGGAGTGAGACAAATCCGGCGCTGGTCGGCCCAGGCGCTCACCTGGCCCAATTTAAGGCCTAATTGAAATTGACTCGTCTTGAGTTGAACCCAAATATAACAATGGGTTCCGCCAAGCCACGTCCCACACCCCACCCAACCCCGCGCCACGAGCCGGTAGCCGAGAGAACCCCATTCGCGATGGCTCCGCTCTCGTCGCCGTCGTCGCTTCTTCTTCAGTGACGCGTCCCCGCCTCCTCTTCATCTGCGGCCATAGCTCCTAGACGCCTCCTCTTCAGCGATATTTCCGTCGCTCCTCCACACGTCCGTGTAGAAGGCGGCCCTCAGCGGTACCCGTCCTCTCTCTCTCTCTCGGCGGTGCGCCTCCCGCCTCTCTTTCCCGTTTGCTATCGCTCTTCCTCTTTCTCTCCCTCCTCCTCCTCCTCCGCCGTGCTTCTTCCCCCTCTCCTTCCCTCTTGTTGTCTCTCTCCCTTCTCGTATCGGAACGGCGTTGCCCTAATCACCATCTTCCTCGTCACTCCTCTTTAACGGTGCTATTGTCCAATTCCGGAGAGCCCGACACCGGTCCTCCTTGTTCCGCGCTGGTCGCTGCACCCCCATAGGCTCCCAAGCTGGAGAGCACAGCATTTATATGCACCTCTCTCTCTCTCTCTCTCTCTCTCTCTCTCTCTCTCTCTCTCTCTCTCAGATCTCATTGTTTTAGTTGATGAAAATCGTAACTTTGCCCTAACTATTTTTAATGGTCATCTAATTGTTTGCAGCTGCACGAAACAATGTTTTCTGGCGTCAAATTTGTACCCAGGGATCAGCTCCTTTCATCATCGGCAGTAACCCTCTTACCTTTCTTATTTTTCACCTGTTCTTTTATTGTCCATTTGATTTCTTGCTTGAAGTTTCGATCTGTTGATAGACGAAACCCCATTCGGACTCGGATGGATCTGGAGGGGAAGAGAAGAAGTATTCTAGCACCATCAAGAAGTCTAAGACGAAGAAGAGAAGTAAACGAGACGGTGGTGATGCCTCTTCGGAAGATGATGTACACAAAATGATCTCTAGAAGAGGGAAACGAGTGAAGAACAAGAACAAGAAGAATAAAAGGAGTAAGAAGCACCATAGCTCCTATGATGATGATGATGACGATGAAGGTGATGATAGTACTCTAAGAACTTCAGATAGCGAGTCTTTGGACAGCAAGGAGGTCAAACGAAGTAAAAGTTGGAGGAAGAGGAGAAGAAGAAGACAGGAATTGTCAGAGGATGACTATTCTTCATCGTCCGATGAGTATGCAGAGAAGAAAGGTAAAATGAAGCATCAGCGACTCAAAAATATTAGGGAAAGGCGAGATGCGAAAGATCTGCATTCTAGTAAAAATTTTTGGTTTCTGCTATGACTATGTTTGTAATAAGTAGAGTAAGGATTATAATTGGATATTGTAGTTATTGTTACTAAATCCTTTTTTGTCAGTAGAGGATAGTGATGATGATGGTAGAGACTTACTTCACCAGAATGACAAAGAGCTTGCGAGGAAGGAGTTGGGATTAGACTGGATGCTGAGACCGGCGAGCAGGATGACAGAGAATAGTCGTGCAGAAGTGGAGGAAGAAACCGAGGAACATAAAACTGTTGAGGTACTTTCAGTTCCTCTTAGGAATACTTTGTAATTCTTCATTCACTGTTGTACAATTTGAAAAACAGTGCATACAATACTTGCTTGATGTTCAGTTTGGTGTTTCATAACTTCCTGGATATTTGTTTAGATATCTGTTGTGGCTAAGGGCTCTCCAGAACTTTTGAATAAATCAACAAAATATAGATGCTTCATGCTGCAATCAGCAACCATAGCACTCTTTGATAGCATTAACTAACTATTATAACAGTCATCTCATATATTAACCAAATCCATAGGTTTTAGTTGTTGTTTTGTGTTTTCAGCATAATGGGAGGGATTTAATGAATTGAAGATAAAACTAGGTTTTATGGACCAGAATTGGCCAGAAAAATGATTGGGAGCCACTGACTAGCAATTCCAGTCTGTTCCAGGAAAATATTGTTTTCAAGTTGAGAAAGATGCCTAAATAACTTAAGTAAACTAAGACTCTTAATCTATTTAGCATCAAGTAAAGGAAACAATCTGAAGGTTTACTGTCTTGCTTCTATTTTGTGTGAGTTCATAGTCCAGCTGAACTTTGTGATCATGAGAGCTTCTACAATATATAGGTGCTTGAAACATATTATTCAGCAGCTAATATGAGCCCACAGAAAGTCCTCCTAAAATATATCGTCCATTGTGACCTTGGCTACAAATAGTTTTTGAAAGAAATTATTCAGCAGCTAATTGAAACGTATTATTCAGCAGCTAGCCCCCCCGATGTTCAGATAAATAAATTAAAACAGATCTTTCTTACATTGGACCAGATCTGAGTACTTAAACTCAATAAAAAGCCCTTAGAGCGGAAAAATTATTAAGACCATGGATTTAGGTTTATTGAGCTCGATTGTTGCTCAGAGCTGTACCAGTAAACCTTGGATGAGTGAAATACTTAGTGCTCAGATAACAGATGAGATTCTATAGCAATCCAGTGTCTCCTTTTAAATTAAACACATATATCAAATCTGGATTCTAGTAGGAAACTAAATTGGACAAGCAAAATAGATAAAAACACAGATATGGAGATTCTGTATCAATGCTTTGTGTGTTGGTATACTAATACTATACACTCATATGTCAAATCTAGATGCTATTAAGAAACTACATTGGTTAAGACATATCTGTTACATATTTATATTTAATGAACTGAAGCAATGAGGTCATTAAAATTAAGTAGATTGTTTTCAAATTTGTGAAGTTAAGTTTGGATATATATTGCTTCCGTGTGTCTTATGAGAATGGAAAATTGGAGCATTTTCTATTAGTGAAGAAGTATCATTAAAATAAGTATATTTTTTCCTTTCCATTTGAGAATTGATGGTTACTTGTGTATATTTGTTAGACAACTAGCAGATGGGTAAAGCTTTTTTTGATGTTTAAGTCCAAACCAACAATTTTGGAGTATATAATGCTAGCTTTGAGGATTCATTGACACAATTTTTTTTCTGAAAATGCTATTATGATATTCTGAATGATTAATTTCTTCACTTTCTTTCCATTTATGCTTGCCTTGCAGTTATTGATTATTAATTTAACATCACTTCTCTTCATGAGTTTATGAAACTTTAGTCGATTGACTTTTCTAATTATTCTTGTCTAACAGGTGACGAGAACAAATCCAAAGGAATTGAATCCATATCTGAAAGATAACGGGAGTGGGTATCCAGATGATGCATCTATTTCGGAGGCTAGTGACAGACTTTTCTCTTCTTCAGTTGTTGGTGATGGTGGAGCAAGCTGGAGATTGAAAGCCTTGAAGCGTGCGAAAGAGCAGGCAGCTCGTGAAGGACGAAAACTTGATGAGGTATATGCTTGTGATGTAAGCAGTATGTATACAGTATACTCTGGAACTTACGGTATACCTTTCTATTTCATCATACAGGTTGTTGAAGAACGATGGGGCTCATTGGGCCAGTTGACTGCAACTGTGGTAGCTCATAGAGCTGCCCCGGCACGTGCTCATCTGCGTGCAATAAATGACAGAAAGAGGGGGCCAATGGAATTGTCTGAAGTGGCCCCATCTGATGAAACTAAAGAAGGCATTCAAGAGGTGCGCAGTGGAGGCCGTGACTACTTACGTGATGTTTCTTCTCAAATTCCTCAGATGAGAAAACCTAGACATGATGACTTGTCCTGGAAAAGGAATAAAGGTCGTAACATGTCTATGGAGGATAAATCCCTAATTTCTTCAGCAATATCCAGCTTAAATAGATTTGCAAATGATGGGAACTTTATGGATAATATTGCTCGGTTTCAAAGTAAAGATGATGGCATTTCAAATAGCTCTTCTGGTGCAAGTCCAAAGGCGAGCAGCAATTGCATGGAGAAGAGATTGCACACTCCGAGAGACAGAGGTCCTGATGAAGAATCCTCAGCCCAGAAACAAGTACAGAGTGCAAATCAATTAGCAGCTAAGGTGTTGCAGCTTCGTATGAAAGGAAAGGATGATGAGGCTGAGAAACTTTCGGTGAGACACTGCTTGATGCATATTCTTGTTGCCTAAATGTGGTTCCTACAATGATATAGCTGGCATTGTTATTTAATGGCCACATATGAACTTATAACAAGTAGCTTTAGTTATCTCACATATAAAGGTCATTTTCTGCTGCTTCAACTTCAAATTGTTCATCCAAATTATAATCACATATTAAACTTTTGAATTTATTAAATCTTGCCTCTAATGCAATTGGTCACTTTCTTCTATTATAACTGTGAATAAGGCCAGTGGGGCATCTATTATTTTGTGTAGTTATTGCCAGCCTATTGTTTGGGTGGACATTGCTTTGTTTACAAAAACAAATCAGATGGACTAAATGTTTATATCTCACTTGCAATAGCTCATTAGATTTATAGAGAGAACTTGCAACACAATTCTCTGCTTTAACTAGAATCTTTACTATTTACCAGAAAGAAATGGAGGCCATGGTTGACAAATCAGATGCTGGCACCCAATCAGTTAGAGTGGAAACAGAGGGAAGCACAAGCAGGTAAGGATGATATACCTGTTTGATAACTAAGTGTTAACTGTTTCTACATTGATTGGCTTGTTACATTTGTCCTTATGTTTTTTCCTTCTCTAGTCTTGAAAAAGTAAAAGAAGTAATAGGCTAATTCTTCTTTGTTCTTCAGCTTATCATGTTCAACTTGTCTGCCCAAGATACAGAATTGCATGGTTTTGATTTTGACCATCTTAAAAAAAATCAAGTATTTCTCCTTGCATTTGCATTTTATATTTTATGCTGATGGGTTTTTGGCAACAAGTTTATTTTGGATTTTTTTTTGGCCTTGCTTTCTTTACTGGTATATCTGATGTTTTCTTTATCTACTTTGTCAACTTATATTTCTGTCTTTTATTGGTATATGCCTCAAAACCTGTGCATGCTTTCTTGCTATTAGCATGTCTGAACTTTGTAAGAACTAAAGATCCAAAATAAAAGAATATTTCACACATAACAGGATCATTCAAACTTTAGAAATTAGGAGATTGCAAAGCGTTTCCAATTAGTTTATTTTGTAAGATGGTGATTTTCTTACTCTTGTGTGTGTGTGTGTGTTTATATATATATATAACATTTTGGAAGGGAAGTGTCACTTATTGATATTTTTTCCATTTGGTTTGTTGTAGATATATCAGGAAGCAGATGTCTAGGGAACATAAGAGGAGAGAAGATGATGCTGATTTGCATCTTGCAAAGACAATAACGCAGAACAAACAGTATAGTTTGGGTGAAGATGAGGAGTATGGTTTTGATGTTGCTCCTAGCAGAAAACGTAACAAGAAGAAAGAGGAGATGCCTGCTGAAAGAAGTATATCAAGACGACTCTTAACTCAACAAGAGCGCTGTCAATTTTGTTTTGAAAATCCATCAAGACCAAAACATCTTGTTGTGTCAATTGCAAATTTTACATACTTGATGCTGCCTCAGTGGCAACCTGTCGTTGAAGGCCATTGCTGCATTTTACCAATGCAGGTGTGAGATTTGGTATTACCCTTTTTACTGTTTTATAAGTTTGGTTTTTTATGTCATAATTTATGAAAGTTACAGTCGCTGCCAAGATCACATGGATGCTGTTGTTAGCATGTCATGTGCCTTCTGGAGTGTGTGCTTTCTTGATTAAGTATATGGTTGTTGATGATTCTTGCTTCCTTAGTAATAGCAATCCTGTATTGCCTATTCCTTTATCATGATTTTTCTTATTATTTGAATCAGTGATGGTTATACTTGTAATATTGAGACATTTTTCAACTCTATACAGCATGAAGCTGCAACAAGATCTGTTGATAAAAATGTTTGGGAGGAGATCCGCAACTTCAAGAAGTGCTTGTTGAAGATGTTTGCTAGAGATGATAAGGATGTCGTGTTTCTTGAAACTGTTGTAGGGTTGGCAAAGCAGCGTCGTCACTGTTTACTTGAATGCATTCCTATACCCCATTTGCTCGCCAGTCAAGCACCTATGTATTTTAGAAAGGTATATACTTATGATTTGAAGGTGTTTTGTTGAAATCTGTCTTGTTAAATTAGTATTCTTTATTATTGAATTCCTGACTAACTTTCCTTCAATAGTGCTAGATCTGATTAATCTTTTTGCAAAGTCAAACAGTGATTACAATCTATCTCTCTTATTCTTCATCTGGCACAGCATTGCATGACTTTGTATGTGCAACATCTGTTGTTTGATGCCATTAGAATGTCATAGTACATTGAATGCTTCTTCTTTTGTTCCATCTTCTTTCATGCATTTGATCGACTAATTTTTCTTTTTCAAAATTTTCCTTTGTTGTTTTAGATTTCATTTCTGATTTTTATTCCTAGGCATTTCTTGCCCTTCATGGCTGTTTCTTTGATGATCCACTTGAAAGTAATATCTGTCCTGTTCTACTAGTTTTATAGGAAAATATTTTTAAGGATTGTACATTTATTTCTTGATTTACAAGTTGGATGATGTAGAACCATGTGTAGAAAGGAGGTAAGTTGATACTTCGGTGTTACAAGTGAAGGAAATAATTTAATACAGAAAACTGAGTTATGATGAATTATGAGGTAAGAGCTGGAAGCAAGAAAATGGAGCCTACGCCATGTGTAGCAAATACACTTGGCCAGGGGGGAAATTTACATAGGTGAACATCATTTATACTTTATAGTACCTTGTATTGCTCTTAATTCGAATCTAGAAAATTGTACTAGCTAGATCTCTCTCTCTCTCTCTCTCTCTCTCTCTCTATATATATATATATATATATATATATATATATATAATGTCAACTTGGTGATATGTATGTGTAGTTGGTTGTGGTCTACAAATCCTGGGAAGTATTTGACTAGCATTGGGTGTCTGGCAGTGATTATAGAAGAAAGTAATGATTTTGAAGTGTCTATGCTTTGGAGGGTACTGAGGGTACTAATTAATTTTGTCATCAGCAGAAAGCATGTAAGCACTAGATCAAACAAGTGTGCATATTTATAATGCTTCGAAACCAGTTTTTTATGCGTGGATGATGCCAAGTGAACTTCTGCATTCTTGTGTCTTTTTAAATTCTTGTTCTGGATGCCAAGGAAAAGTGAATGAGTAGTGGCTTTAAATTTGATTGGAGAAGGTCCAAGAAAGGCTTATATTATTAGGTGTGTGTTGCCACTTTCATGGTAGTTGACACAGATTTTGCCTTGAATTGTAAGGAACTTATTTGCTTGGATATCTTTTTATGTGCATTTCTATGATGCTGGTAAATAGGTAGGTTTCATTGTGATTTATTTTCTAGAAGACCACAAAGATGTTAGTTTAACATGTGCTTTACATAGTTCTCGCTATCGGTCCAGTGTGGTCATTACATTGCTGTGGTACACCACACTAATTCTAATTGTAACAACAAACTTTAGATTTATTTGAATCTTTAGTATCATCATTAAAGCCAAGTAGAAGCTAGACGATCTTGGCCTGTTTTATGACTAAAGGGTTATAATGGAACTGATCCTGGCGGAGTAAGAGCAGGGGTTGACTACAACTTTTCTTTGCTGTTGGCAGCTATTAGTAGGCTGATAAGCAACAATTGTATCAAGGTAAACATATTCGATATAAGACATCATATTCAACAAACAAATTGAATTGGTAGATGCACTTTATGAAGTCCTTGAAGATATATCTCTAACACCTGCCTTTCGGTAACCATGTTTATGAGTTCCTTACAAATAAGTTTGTTCTATTCCAGGCAATTGAAGAAGCTGAGGAAGAGTGGGGCCAGCATGACATGAAGAAGGTCATCCCAACAAGTGGGAATCTGCGGCAAGTGATTCCTGAAAATTTTTCTTATTTCCATGTGGAATTTGGCCTCGACAAGGGGTTCGTTCACGTGATCGACAAAGACAGTAATTTCAACAGTGGCTTTGGTTTGAATGTCATCAGAGGCTTACTACGCCTTCCAGAGGAAGACATGTACCGACGCCGAAGGCATGAACCAATGGAGAAGCAAAATCAGGCAGTCGCTAATTTTGCTCGGGAGTGGGAACACTTCGATTGGACAAGAGACCTTGATTAAATGAAGATGAGTGAATCTTTTAATCACCTGTAGCTTGAAATATGAAGTATAACATGTATGTTTTAGATCAAAATTATATCAGAACATGTATTTTCTTTCATCAATTCGTTTTCTGCTGAGGAAAGTAATTTACGATCTTTTAGCAATTTATATTCTGTTACACTAAGAATTTTATGACACTAAGTATTGCATGGTGCTGGAACTGTTCCCAATAGCTGTTATGCTATAATTCAGCAAAGACCATAAACAAAAAAAAAAGGGTGGTGTTTGCAAACAATTCAATGATGGTGCTTTAATAGAGGGCCTGTAGCTGGAAATGTCCTTTTCTAGGAGTTCCTCTCGGCAGTTCTTGTCCTGAAAAGATTTTGCCTACAGCTCTGTCAAAAGGTTCAGTGGAAATATGGAAGATGAGCATCATGTTCTTCATCTAAGAAAGATTTCTTTGTGGTCTTCTCTTAGCTCTTCCTTCTGCCACACTTCCTTTGACTGGTCTCCCAATGCATTTAAAATATATTGAGCTCAGAGGTCAATTATTAACTTGGTGATGTATGTATATGGTGTTTAGTTTGTGTGGGTGATCAACATTTCTCTGTGATCTCTGAATGTATGAATCTATGAGCCAAGGCAGATCTTTGCTGCTTGCTTCACATTCTTCAGCTATCATTTCTTGTTTAGCTTACACACCAACTGAGTGCTCTGTTCCTCCCAACTTCTACCTGATATGAAACTTTGTTGAGATTTTCCAAACATAAAGTTTGATTCAAGAAATTAATACTAATTTTCATTCATCATCAATTTTGATCCATCTAATTTGCAAAAGTGGATCTTACACTACTAAGAATTCACTGTACATAAACTTGTGTTTTGTCAAACTATCCTCCATTTCTTCTTTCCATGATCCAAGTGCTTTCTGACAGTTGCCATTATCTTGGGAGACCTCTTCAGGTGCAAGCAATAATAACAGAAAAAATAGTGTCATAATGATTTCTTGAGCATGCATTCCTTCAATCGATCAAAATCACATCTTTGATGGCAGGCATCAGAATCCCATCACTCTCCACTCTTCAGTCTCACCAGAAAACTCCTCCCTACCAAAAGAGCAGTATAGAACATGGACATTGGAAATATAGGACATTGGCAGCATCCATGGCAATCTCTTCCAGGTAACTCCCAAGTGACAGGTCCATGAGTTGAGGGGAATGAAGCCTTGTCCGAATCCATTCATGTCGACAAGGCAAGAATTGAGGTGCTGTTCTGTGTTGCAGTGGCTTCGAGCCAGACAACATTCCCCTCAGCTGCCTTGAGAGGAGGAGAAATAGGAGGTGATGGAAGGTTCCTTCATCACTCCTTGTATATGTGACAAGGTAATAGAAGACAGCTGAAACCTCATTGCTAGATTAGGTGGATAGTGTGGTGAAAAAGATGACATGAAACTTCTGCTCATGATCTAACACAGCAATTTACTGTGCAAACTGTACTGTTAGATGCTAAGCTTGATGCTGTAGCTACAAAGGAATCAACATGAGGCTCAGCAAGCCATGATTACTTCTCCATTTCAGGGGCAGAGAAGCTTCATAAGCATAAAACCATTGTTTTGTTTCCTACCAAAGGCATTTGAGAAAAGGGAGACGGCTCCAAGCTGTGTCTCTGTGCTTGAAGGTGGCAGTTCCTGCCATGAAGACCTTGTGGTTGATAGGAGACAGAAAAGAAATGGTGAAGGGGTGAAGAAGAAGGCAACAAGTTTGTCAGGTTGGTGAGATCTCATGATGAAGCTAATGTTTCAACATGAGAAAGAAAAAACAAGAACACATGTTGTTCTCTTATTTATATTAATTAGCATTTAATAGGAGCAACATTTGCAGACTTGACATGTAGATGTCAACCTAGCAGAAATGAACATGATAAATCCATTGGATCTCTCATGTCATAATATATATATATATATATATATATATATATATATATATATATATATATATATATATATATATATATATATATTCAGAATAGTTTTTTATGGTTTTTATTTAAATAATATTTTTCTAATTACGAACGATCATAGATTCGAATTTTGTTGGCAGTACAATTGTGCGTCGAAAAGATCGAATTGACTTTTCACGTAAATATGATCTTAATTTGCAAGATGGAGTGCGGAGGATGTATTGTTAGGGAAATCCAAATCAAGTCTAATAATTAAGGGGTAATTATAAATTCATATTTCAGTTCATGTACTTAAAAAAATAACATTAGATTCTTACATTTATCAAAGTAAAACAATTAATCTAAATTCTACTCAAATCATTAATTTTGACGTGAATGAAAATGATAAAAAAAAATAATTTCATAGACGTAGATCATCGATGGCATCAAAGACGCACAAGGTCGGCACTCGAATTTCCTTTGGAACACCACCATTACACACTGGCCTCACATCATCTTATTCCTATACTACATCCCACATCACAATAAGCAAAAGTCTTAACTTGGTGTTTCTCCTGTCGATTCCATCGTCTGCCCCATTGGTAAAATCCACACTGCAGTGTGGAGCATGACCACCTCCTTCGCCTCCACCTCGCTCGTCATCAACATTCGGGTCTAAGTCAGCAACAACAAACGTGAGGCGAGTGCCAGAGGTAGTGAAATTCTACCACTCTCTTATGTGACAGGACTCCACGAGAGAGTTCTATGAAGGAGTGCAAGAGGCCTTGCCATAAGTCCTATTCCTCTTTCCCCTCACACGTTATCGACCTCATGTGCCACTAGTGTCATCGGCCTTGATGTCGTCGGTGGTCTACTGTCCGCATGGGAGGAAAGTATAAGTTTATATAAAATTAATTTTTTATTTTTTTTATTTATGATCAAATTAAATGATATAAATATAATCAAATATTTTACTTTTGTAAATATAGGATCCAAATAATATTTTTTAAAGTACGAGGATTAATCCTAAGTAACTATAGGGGATAATCTGAAATTATCCCAATAATTAATGATATATGAGTTATTAGAGCAGTAGAAACATAAGAATCCGAACGAAATTACTTTGACTTCTTTCGAGCCTCGTTGACTCATTTATTCAGAGAAAAATAAGAATAAGTCCACACGCAGAAATGTCAAAGAAATCCCGAAGCATGTTTCTTGGGGAACAAGACCGACATGCCCATCACGTGGACTGCACCGGACGAGGTCAACCGCTGTGTGTCCAAACCATGGCCGAGTCGGAAGCTGGAAAGAAGAAGCCGCGTAATTGAAGTCCGCCGGGGAAAACTCTTTTCTCTGACTCGGACTCGGACTCGTTCGTCACTCGCTGCTCTTATAACCCATGGCTTCTCCATCCCTTGCATCCCAACACCCCTCCGCAGAGCAGCAACTTCTTCTTCTTCTTCTTTCTTCATCTTCTTCTTGTTGTTGTTGGTGTAACAACATCCTCCTCCTCCTCCTCCTCATCTTCTTCCCCTCCGCAGAGCAGCAACTTCTTCTTCTTCTTGTTGTTGGTGTAACTACATCCTCCTCCTCCTCCTCTCTTCTTCCCCTCCGCAGAGCAGCAACTTCTTCTTCTTCTTCTTCTTCTTGTTGGTGTAACAACATCCTCCTCCTCCTCATCATCATCTTCTTCTACAGCAAGATGGCTCAGCTCGTTAGAGTGTTGTTGGTTGTCGCCCTGGTGTTGTCATGCATGCATCTTCTCGTGGCGGGGAGGCCTCTGGGCGGGGACTGGTGGCCGGAGAACATCAAGATCTTTCTACAATCGCTGCCACAGGGATCGGTGCCTCCCTCGTCGCAGTCCGGCTGCACCAGCAACCCTAACAACCATGGTGGTATTTGCCACTCTTCTCCATGAAATGAAAAGAGAGGACTCTTTTGTATGTTGAGACATCCGATTGGTTTATGTATTCATTTAATATAATAAAAAATAGGAAAAAAATTGTGTATACGATATAAAATTAATGTAATATTTGTTTGTTTGTTTTTTTCTCTAAGTCAGGAAGAAAAAAAAGGCAGTATATACAAATGAGATGTACAGTATGCTCTGACATCATAAAAATTATTTTAATTGAAAACCATTAATCTTAAAAGCTTAAACTTTTGATATTATAATAAAATAATAATAAATATTTTATTTGATGCCACCTAAAAAGGCTATAATTTAGGTTAATTTTGGATATTATACGATTTAAATAAATCTAACTAAATCTGTAAATTTAGGTTAATTGGCCTATCAATTTTTTAAATCATTGATCAAAAATACTTAAATCGAATTTAATAGTAATACACTCGTCAAACCCTTATAAGTCAATCTTAATCTTGTCCATTTTCGTGGGACTAACGAGAAGTGTTAGTGTAAATTAGTAATGGAGAGCAATTAGAGAACTAAGATTATAACACTTTATTAGTATTCGCTCGTTTACATATCAGTCAACATAAACCATCCCACCAAGTCCACATCTTCTATGGTCAAGTCAGAGTCAATTAATTGGTCAGAGGAACCCATTTGGAAGAAGTCCACTCTATTCTCACACTTAGTCAAAATCAAGACTTTTATTTCTTATCTCACACTAATTTATTATCATCAAACTAATGTCTTAAACGTAAAACTTTATTTGATGAGATCTTGAATTGGCATATCAATGCTTTAGGCATATAAAAATTATTTATTTCGAACCTTTAATTTTTAATAAATATGTCTAATATGGTGTGAAAATATATTAGATGATGTTTCGAGACCTTAATATTTGATAAGTATATCTGATACACTACCATTGAATTTTATTATGAAAATTTATTGGATGAAATTTTAAATCATTTGTAAGTAAATTTGGTATAGTATTTGATCAATATTATATATATATAAATATTTTGAATAAGATTTTACAATTTTAAAGTCCATCTAATATATTATTATTAAATTAATATTTTAAATAATTTTTTTTGGATGAGGTCTCGAATTTTTAATTTTTATTATCTCACATGAAAATATTTTTTTGAAAAGTATAATGTTTATAAAGTAATTAATGAGTATATCAAAGATTGTGATGCTAAAATGTAATTTCGAAAATTTTGAAGGGTCAAAACTCTTTGAGAAATAAAAAAATAATGAATATTTAATGAGGACCGAGTTAATGATAGCATAAACTCGGAGGCTGAGTCGCGTCCGACTCGGATATGGGTCGCGTTTGGGACGGGTGAATAGCCCTCGTCTTCCTCTTCTCCAAATCCGTGGTGCAGCAGCCGCCAACGCCGCCGCCTTCCTTGCCCTTCCCGTTCCTCAAACCCGCTCCATGGATTGCCCTCCAGCTTCCCCTCGAGGCCCAGCACCATCACCCCTCTCTTGCATGCCCTCGCTCCCTCTTCCTCTTCTTCCCTTCTCCCCGCTCGCTCAATCACTCCTTCGCCGTCTCCCCGCCCACATCCGCATGATGTCGTCGCAAGAATCCTCAAGAAATGATCTTTTCCGAAGCTTCGTTGAGCTCGTCAAGCGCTTTCCCGGGAATGCTTCTTGTTCTTCCCCTCCTTCTCCTGCTGCGCATGCTCTGGAAATCGGCGCTGGGCCTCGCTGGCCCCACCCCTTCGAATACGCCGCCATGATCGAGGCCTACGGTCGGACAGGCGACGCCGACGAGGCCCTCCGCCTCCTCCGCGATATGAAGGATTCCCCTTGCCGCCCCGACGTCGTATGCTACACCGCCGTCGTCGACAGCCTGGCTAGCTCGGGACGCGCCTCCGAGGCCCTGGAGGTCTTCGAGGAGATGGTGTCGTCCGACGTCGCCCCGGACACCGCCGCTTTCACGGTGCTGGTCAAGCTGTACGCTTGCTGCTTGATGCAGTTTGACGCCGCCTACGAGGTCGTCCGGTGGATGGTGACGTGCGGCTGCGCGCCCGACGTGGTCACGTACTCCACGCTCATCGCCGGGTTGTGCTGGGCCGGGAGGGTCGAGGAGGCGTTGGGCGTCCTGGACCAGATGCTGGAGGAAGAATGCCGGCCAAACGTCTATACTTACACTCCGATAGTTCATGCGTACTGCAGCCGCGGCAAGGTAGAAGAAGCGAAGCGATTACTGAACACCATGGAGGTTGTCGGATGCCCTCCCAACGCTGTCGCCTACAACGTTTTGATAGAAGCCCTTTGCAAGACTGGGGCCTTCAAAGAGGTCGAGAAGCTCATAAAAGATAGTTCTTTGAAGGGTTGGGAGCCTGATACGATCACATACAGTATATATATGGATGGCCTCTCTAAACTGGGGAGAACTGACAAGTCATTTGAGCAATTAGAAGTAATGCGTGAGAAAGGATTGTGTCCCAATGCTGTGACTTTGAATATCCTTCTTGATGGCCTCTGTCGCAGTTCGAAGGCTTGGGAGGCTAAATGCCTGTTGGAGCAGAGTGCCAAATTGGAGTGGAATCCTAGTGTTGTTAACTACAACACTGTGATGAGTAGACTTTCTGATGTTGGGAGATGGCCTGCTGTTCTCAAGCTGTTTGCTGATATGCATAAGAAGGGCATTTCTGCTAACAGTTGGACATGTAGCATTGTGATTCACAGCCTTTGTAAAGCAGGGAAGCTTCGTTTAGCAGAGTCCATCTTTGATAGCAAAGGCTTTGTTGCTAATGTAATGAGTTATACTACTCTTATTCATTATTGCTATTTGTCAGGCAGGATACATGATGTTCACCTTTTATATCACAAAATGGCAGAGGAGAACATCGCTCCAAGTTGGATAACCTATTGTGTAATGATTAGTTGTCTCTGTAGAGAAAAAAGATATTTGGAGGCTATTGGCTGTTTCTATCGATCCCTTAGGGATGGATACTCACCAGATCTAGTTGCACATTTGATGTATGAGCTGGTCAGTGGTGGAAAACTGAAGGAAATTCTAAATCTATTAGAATGGATATCTAGACAGGGAACGATTGTAGATGTGTGTATATTTCAGAGGTTGATCAAGGCATTTTGTAGGGCTGGTTCTTGTAAAAGTGCAAAAATATACGATGTCTATTATATACTTGACAGAATGCTTCAGATCAGATAAATGTTCTCAACATGTTGCATCTGCTCAACATTAACGGTGGGGACTATTTACCTACAAAAGGTGACCTTATTTTCTTTTAGTTCATTGGCATTTTTTTCTTTTCGTACAGATCTTGTTCTTTTCTTTTTTGTAAATTTTTTAATGTTGACTAGCTTAGTTGTACGCGTCTTGTAAGCATAATATGTCTTTGATATGTATATATGTTTGTTGAAACCTTCTCTTTTGCATTTGTTTATGGGTTAGTGACCATCAAAATGAAAATGAAACTTAACAGTATAAAGTGATCATATTCATACGTGAGAGATACATCAACTAAACTGTGATTGAGCATATGTGCACCTATCATGATTGAGTCAGGACATGTCTTGCTTGGCTTGCGATTAATTTCAAGCTGTGTTTCATAGTTCAGATTTATTTGGTTGACATCAAGGTCAGCTCGAGTTGTTTGTGAATGGCTTTGTTCCATTAGCAGATACCAACACTTGTACACTGAATCATACTGCTTGTTTCTATCTGTATTATTTCTGTTCTCCTCTTATAGTTTATCTGAGGCCTGCCACTTTCGAAGTTTTAGACTGTTAGCAGTAGTGTAGTGTACTTCTTAAACCTATTTTTTCATCATTCATGAGTAGAACATTGGCACTGCACTCTACTAAGTGTTAGAGAACGAACTGTTAGACCAGTTGTTTCTAGGAACTGAATTTAGGATTCTTAGCAACTGTTTTCAGTGAGAACTAGTGAATTTAGTGGTCTTTATTTCATGAGACTTAAAATAATGTTAAAGAATGGTACACAACTGATCAGACTGATACTTACTAGCCAAATTTTTCGATCCAGCCAAGCACCATTTTGAAACCAAAAAGCTCAGTACCACTTGATATATATCTTTTTCAGTGAAATCAGGTAGTACATATCGAATAGTGCTCTCCCAGTATCTCAGAATCTTAGCGGTTCAATTGATTGCCGAAATCAGATGCCTCAAATTTCGGTTAAAGAATATACCAAGTTTAGCAAGTCCCTCCTTGATCTTATTGTCTTACAAGTTGAAACTTTGCACAGATGCCTCAAATTTGCTTAATCTTTCTTCCTAATTGATGAAGCTTTGCATAGATTTCTGTAGCATGCTATTTTGTTTATTAGTAATATATAAGTGTCAAAGCATGAGGAACCCATGGTTTTGAATCTTTTGATTCAACTGATCTATCCTTGGTGTGGTCCTGCTTGATTTTATTGAACAAGTGAAATCTGTCTCTTTATGCTTTTTCAACTTTGACTGGTTTCATATGAAGCTAGAAAAACTAGTTACCATGAAGTTAGCAAGGTCATCTGTCCAGCATAGACTTGCAAATCAAGTATATTCAGGGACTGGCTTACCCATGTAACTTGCATCACAACAGTGCATATGCATGTATCATTTCCAATGTTGCATCAGTTCTCGATGATGAAAACTGTTGTGAGCATCACTACTCTGGTTTTTAAATTCAAAGTAGAAAATGTTTCTTGCGTGGTATCTGATATACGTTTTATTAAGTTTTGTAGGTTGTACGGGATTACGGAATTTGGGGATCATGGCCCTGCTCAGATCCAGCGGATGAAATTAATCCACCAATTTACTCTGGTCACCCAGGTCCTCCAAGTGAGTTCCATAAATTGCATGATTGCTGTTATGTTCTTGATTCAGTTCAGCCTCAAAACACTTCAAGGTTTCATTTAAATGCAATTGCTTAATCTTGGAGTAGGATAATCACAAAAGGCCTTCTGTGAAGCCATTGGCGGACTTGCAGATGAGATGGATGGTGGCAAACAAAATGCTTTTGTTGTCAACCTTGATCTTCCTAGTGTTCCTTATCGATAAAACTCAAAAGTTTAGGCTTCGGCTACCAGATGGAATTCCTGATCAAATGCAATACCTATGTACCTCAACGAATAGGCGAGGAACAATTCGGTTTACATTAGTTTGAAAGGTTCCGAAGCTATTGGAAGCTAATGCTTTAGATCATGCACAAAAAGCCTAAAACCATGCAGTCATGCATTCACCTGCAAGATGATGATCATGAATCTTGCCAAGTGATATTTGAAGACTCTGATACTGCCTTCATCCTGTAACCATTGACACAGCCAGTGATGCCAGATCGAGTAGGTTATGCATGGGTGCATAGTTGTGTAACATTAACATTTGCCTGCTCGTAGTAGATGGACACAAGAACAGCTGAAGCAGCTCTTTACCTGTACCCATGTGTGCTTATACCTTTTGTTCTATCATCTATGTTACTACACAACCTTATCTTCTATGTATGATTTGTGGATTAACTTGTCATCTTGCCTTTTTCACTCGTGACAACTCTGTGCTGCCTTTCTAGTTGTGATTAAAATTATATCAAATATTAATATCTGCTGCATAATTCTTTTAAAATGTTCTTCATGAGAAATGAAACATAAGAGGGATAAAAGAGAATTGGCATGTCTTAGGGTTCCTAATTGCAACTGATAAGAAAAGTATTTTTTTTCAAATTATTAACACATAATTATATTATTATATTTAATGTCAGTGTAGAGCGATTATTTTATTGAGGCATTCGATTGATTAGTAATTATATAAGTAATAAATCTAATGTTTGGGTTCATATGAGAACATATGTTATATTTAATAAAATAAATATTTATTTAATAAAAAATAATAGAGCACCTAAATTTGTCTGTTCTGTGACGTATCCTTACGGTTACGTTAGTGGTGTCTTCGGCGCCGGGCCGGCGTGGGAGATCGTTCGTGTCTGCATTCGCGACAGGTGTTGGAGGCAACGGTGACCTAATGGAGTGTGATCGCCACGCGGTGGCGGTGACCCTTCTCGCATTGCTGGTCTCTCTCAAGGGCCAGGGTCTGTTTTATCAGTGAAATCCGACCGTCCAATCTCCTATATATTTATACGACCGCCTTAGAGCGACTTCGAATTATATACTCTGTTTGTTGCCGATCTCCTGGGGTCCCGCCAGTTCCCAATTCGGGATCGAATTCCTTTGCGTCCTCTTTCCTTTCGTCGTCGATCCGTCGATTGATCGAGGATTCCTGCGGCCGAGATGTCGGAGAAGTTCTCGCCGGCGCTGCGCCTCGCGGATCTCAACGATTTCATCGCGCCATCGCAGGACTGCATCGTCTCGCTCAAGGCCATCAAGTCCAAGCACGACAAAGCTGAGGTATCCCCTCCTTCCTTCTTGGGGGTCGGGAGATTCATCGAATTGGTTACAAATGAATTATTATTCCTGTTCTTTATCTTTGATTTCTCCTTTCTTTCTTGATGCTATGTATCTATCCATGTGGATGGTGGGTTGTGGTTTTTCGTTTGTGATCGATATCCTTTGCTTTCGAGAGTCAGGAAACTCTTCTTAGAAGGGATTTGTTTTAAAGAGCACGCCCGCTGGATTGGTGGAAATAAAATAATTTTGCGATGTTTTTACTTCTGGTTGAATGGTAAAATCGATAAAATTAGGGTCCGAATTGGGACATTTTATCGGACGGGGATGGGACGAATTTGTAGATAGACCCACCTCAAAACAATTGGGGTTCATACTACTGTATTGTAATAATGGCCTTGAGGAGAAAGAGAAGGGAGTAGACTGTTTGGCGTCCAAGCCAGCTCAAAACAAGAACCGACATCCCCTTTTGGGACCCCAGATCCATGGTTTGAGCACACCATGTGGATGTGTCTGGGAAACCCTCTACGGTGTTTGGCCAGGGTTGACAGATTTAAAGCTATTTATGAGTTATTTGGGCTTCTTATTGTAAGATCAATAATAGAATTTATATAGGATTCTTGGGCAATAGTAACCATATGTGTGTGTGTGTGTGTGTGTTGTGCGTGTGTATGTAACTTGATAGAATGTTCCTTGCCCTGTTTTCAGATTGAATTTCTTATTTTCTGCAAAAGATTAAAAAATATTAATTAATTTGAGCCCTCTTTTGTTCTTCCTTGGGAATCTTTTGTCCTCAAATTGGAGAATTTGATAGGAGTGTCATATCTATTACAATTTTTATTTTGTTCCATTAAAAACAATCTATCTACCTTAATAATCCATAAGATTGATTGTCAGATAAGCTAAAACTATATGCATGTTTTTTTTTCCTTACCGTACAACAAGCTTAATGGTGGATAAATGTTGCTTTTCCACTGTGCTAGTATTTGTGAATGTGATACAAAAAATGCAATCAATATCTTTGTCGGTAGTTAATCTTTTCTTACCTTGGCCTTCTATGAGACCCCATCATCAAGTTAGAATCAGAAAAATGTTCTACTACAAAGTTTTCCTAAGTGTTTTATCTTTCGATATTGAAATCATTTTGAAAACACAGCAAAGTTCTAGAAAATTTCGTGTCAACATGGACGACCAACACTTCATACAATACAATGCCGATGCTTACTAGTTCTTCATCTATATCCTTTTATTTTATTTTTTATTTAGTTTTTGTTTGCCTTCTTGTTTGCAGAACCAGGAAAAGGTCAGATCACCTAGCCAACCATTGCAGACAGAAGCTGTTAAAATTTCTCTAAAGGACTGTCTGGCATGCAGGTACTAGTATTGCAATCATTTTAAATATGATATCATTATCGCCTGATGTGTTGCAGGAACAAAAGAAAGCAACATGACACACAAATACTTCTCTTTTTAGTCATTATATGATCCGTCTCATTTTGTTTTGTTCAGTTAATCAGTCAGAAACAAGGTTCCGGTTGATTTTTCTTTTCAAGTGCTTCAATAAAAAAAATATAAATATAAGAGAAACTAAAAATATGAAGAGGACAAACACTAGATACCCACCATGAGTCATGTTGTATAGTCTAGTTCCTTAAGGTGGACTAATAACACTGGAAAAAGCTAAAACAGCTGATGGGAAAACCATGGTCATCAGCTAGAGCTCCACCTCATCGATTATGTTCAAGTATGTTGATCACAAGCACGGAATACGTTGAGGGTCATGCAGTTTCTTACAACCATAGACATAATCATTGAAGATCATGCAGTTTAAACCATGTACTTCATCTTGTCAATGCCATATCTTAAGGTGATCATCTAATAAGGGTTCAAATGAGTACATAAACAACTAGACATACCTGATGGATTGTGGCAAGAAAGCATTTCAAGAATACACTATGCTGAAGGATATTTGTTAAATAAGAACAATTTATATAATTTCTCATTTCATGGATAAAATGTTTTGGATATAGTTTCTGCTGCTTAAAGAAAACTAAATATTTGGGATTCAATTTTCTCATCATGCTTGTGAAACTTATTGTGGAATAGTAGGAATATAGGATTATCATTGCTTCCAATAGATGCCATGTAGACCAAGAAGCTTAGTATAAGTCTGATTTATGATGACTAAGAATGGTACTTATAATTTTAATTCTCAGTATTCTGAGAATTTTCTTCTTAAGGTTTTGTTCTTGAATTATGTTTATTACAGTTTGAATTAACAATTCCAAATTCTTGTAAGTAATCATAAGTTCATCATGTAGAATAGCAGTGGTTTATTGTTTTTTCTTACTTCATAATTCATATTATTTTTCAGTGGTTGCATAACTTCTGCCGAGACCATTATGCTTGAGAAGCAAAGTCTGGATGAATTTTTAGCTCACATCAATTATGGGGATACTGTTGTTGTTTCCATCTCCCCCCAATCAAGAACATCATTAGCAGCTTATTTTGATCTCTCTCCATCCCAGGTGCTGATATTATTCAATGCATTTATTCTTCATTTATTCTCCAGGCATCTATAGAGTAGTGAGTGATACTTTGAGTCAGGGTTCTAAATACTGATCTAATACTGGTTTCTATATTTTGTTGGACAAGTATGGTGGTAATATACCGGACTATATACCAAACTATACTACTTGGTATTGTTAAAAAATAAAAAAAATTGATACCAACTGATATTTGAAACCATGCTTTGAGTATCTTTTTTCTTTACTCTTAACATCTAAATTTATGCTTCAGATATGCCAAGAAGGGGCCAATCTAAGTACAAGAATTAGTGTCAGTAAACTGCATTCTCGAGATTTTTAGGCTAATCCTTAGCCCAAGTTGCTCACAATCACTTTTTACCTCTTTAACCTGCCCGATCCTGCACATTAAAAAAATAAAGCATCTTGATATAATTAATGTGCTCTTTCCATTTAGAAAAGTAACATATTAACAATGTCCCTTATGTACTTCACTTAGCAAAGAATATGGATGTTTAATTTGTTGCATCTCCACAGGACTTGGATTTTATTGCATTAAGCAAGCATGTCATTGTATTTCTTGTCCTTTTATATCTGCGTTTCTTTCTTTGCAAGTCTGTCTGGAGCATAATTAAAGAATTAAAAAGACTCTTAGTGGAGAAATGCACTTCCTGTATTTGTATTATATATTTTTTGAGAACTAGAAATCTCAAATTTTAACTGTGCCTACAGCTGCGGTCTTGTTCTCTCATTCACTTCTTTGTGTTAGAGATGTTAGATTAGCTACCATTTCAGCATGGAGTTCTCCTACAGTTTTTCTCTTAGTGCTGACCTACTTTTATTGGTTTTGTAATCTCACTCTAGAATCTTTGTCAAATATATATATATACATATATATTTTTTTTTTTTTTCTTTTATTTCTTTTTTACATGTAAGAGAGGTTGACAAATGGAGACACACATTTACTGGTTTGTTCTTCTTATTGAAGAGCAATTTGAGAGCTAATTACAAATTACCTCTTGTAGTTAGCCATATTTAGCATTTTGATCTCTATACTTAAAAAAGTTATATTGGCATCCATATAGTTACGAAAGTAAAACATTTAACCCCGTTTTTCCTGATGTCGTCGAGTCTACTGACGGAAGATACCGTATGTGTTGTCATGTGCAGAAATGACACTAAAAGGGGGATAAAAAGATAACTTTGTTATCCTCACTGTCCAAAAGATACTAATTTCACATAATGGTAACTTATGTGAAAGCTTTGGTATCCTCCCGCCGGCTTCATCCTCTCCTTCAACACCATGGTCACTAGACTGCCAGACGTGGCCTACACGGTGCTACACAACGCCTTTGGGGCTGCCACCACGGGCCTACCACGGGTGCCTGGGGTGTCCATCTTCGACACCTGCTACAGCCTTCTCGGGTACCAGAGCGTGTGTGTGCTGATGTTGTCATTCTACTTCGTCAGTGACACGATACTGACGTTTCCTACTCGGAACCTTTTGATTCCGGTGGACAACATGGCTTTGTCGAAAGCTTTTGGCCCTCTCTTTGCTTTCAGGGATTCCTCCCTTTGTTCAGTGCCACCACTCCTTGCCCCTCTCGGTGGGCCTCTCACCCATGGAGGCAACCTAGAGGAGGAGCATGAACTAGACTCGTCAATGACAAAAAGGAAACAACCGATCGAGTTACTCCATGTTTAGTTAAAGGCATCAACACCAAGATGCCATCATCACATCCACTGCTTGGGCCCTCCTGCAAACTTGTAGCTTTTATTCAAGCAAGAGAACCATATAGAGTAACATGAGATGGTTTAGTTCCTCTTGTAGTTGCAGAGTCTGCAAGAAGTAATTAGCTCTGCTTTCTCTACTTGCTGCTTCGAAGCCACTCAATATATACATTATATTGTGGCCTGCGTTCATGCAAGATAATATACTACGTAGTCTCCACTATTCATTTCTATAGCTTATAGAAGTACTTGGCAAGTGTTGGGTCCGAAGCCGACGAATCCATTGGCAGCATCAAAGGTTATCTGAATCCCCTCTTGTTGGATGTTGCCCATGATGGAGAGGGCCGACGAGGATGGTGCAAATGCGAAGCAGAACATCACCATGTCGTCCACCGAAATAAAAAAGTTTTGGGCGGGAAGCATCAATATCGTGTCGCCGACGAAGTAGAATGACGTCGTCGGCACACGCACACTTTGGTACCCGAGAAGGTTGTAGCAGGTGTCGAAGATGGACACCTCGGGCGCTCGTGGTAGGCCCATAGTGGCTACCCCAAAGGCATCGCACAGCGCCGCGTAGGCCGTGTGTGGTAGTTTGGTGATCGCGATGTCAAAGAGGAGGACGAAGTCAGAGGGAGCATAGCGAAGTTTTCACATAATTTACCCTTATGTGAAATTAATATCCTTTGGACGGTGAGGATAGCAAAATTACCTTTTTTATCCCTCTTTTTACCATATTTGCACGTGGTAGCACGTGCGTAATCTTCTATCAGTAGAGTTGACGACGTGAGAAGAAACGGTGTCAAATGTTTTACTTTTAAAACTATAGGGATGCCAATATAGCTTTTTAAAGTGTAGATACCTCGATGCTAAAGATAGCTAACTACAGGGGGTAATCTATAATTAGCTCGCGAGCTTAAAGATTTTATCTATGTTGCATTTCTAATGTGCCATATTTTGTTTGGGTTTAAATTGAAGAGGAAATGAGAGCAAACTTTATCTTGTTGTCGTTCTGGAGTTAGGGCTTCTACATCCCTGATTTTTGTAGCATTTCTGTTTTGTATGTCTGTTTTTCTGCTGCAAGATCATGCTTACATTTTATTTAATCTTGTTATTATTTTTTGGAAAGTGTTAAGTCCTTTGACAAGAAAATGTTTTTCTTATTTGAAGAAGACTAAAGTATTAGTATCAAAAAAGTGGAAGCAAATTGTAAATGCTCCAAATTCTTCACTGGCTTTAGTTTCTTCTTTTTTATTTGATCCCTGAACATGAAGAAGGGGGCACTACCAGGGACAATAGCCTGCCTTACATTGAATGCTTTATTTTGTGAAATTATACTGAGAAATGAAGGATATAGATAGCGAGTCTTTTTTCCTTTCTTTTGTTTTCTTTTATCAATCTTGATAAGTTTATAATATATGTAGGCACAAATTTGCTTATTACTGGTGAGGAACTTGAGGCTTTTGTCTAGCATCTCCTTGATGTGGACTTTGTCCTCCATCATTATTATGTTTATTTTAAAGAAGAAAACTGCTTACCTGGTCAAATAGATCCTGCATTGTGTTTGTACCTGTCTTCTTTACTTCTACTTCCTCTTCTTGTCATAAAAAGAATAGAGAAAACGGCAACTTTTGAGAAAGAAATATTATTAACCAGCAGCTGTACTGCATGTGATTTATTGTAGTGGACATTTACTCAAGGATATTACATCATCTTCTCTTAAAATTCAGGTCATATTTCCCTTTTCTTCTGTGGTAGTGGCATGTCTCTTTCATTTGTGATATACAGGCATATGTAATTCTTTATGTGATTTCAGGTTCTCAGGAAAGTAACCACTTTGTTCAAATCTTTGGGAGCAAAAGCTGTTTATGATACTAGTTGCAGTCGAGATTTGTCTCTCATCGAGTCATGTAATGAGTTTATATTGCGGTACCAACAGCATGGACAAAGTTTCCCCATGCTTTCATCTGCCTGTCCAGGTAAATTCTACATAAAGATACTTGTCATGAACAATTATGAACTGAACACTCATATCATGTTAGTCAAACTTCTTTATTTCGTTGTTTGTTGTATTCTTGGATACAATGTGTTGTGACTTGATTTTTATTCATAATTTGTGCAAGACCTTAATTCTATAGCTCCAAATGTTATGCTATCTTTTAAACCAAAATTTGGGAAATACAAATTTAAATATTGTGAAATTTCTTTTGCAATCTAATTTTTTTGTATCTATGTTAGAACAAGATTGCTATTTTACAGAGAATTAATATTGTGAAAAATTTGCATTTATTCTAGAATATAACTATAACATCTGTTTTTTTTCTTTATTTTGTGAATAGTTGTGTAAGACTACAGCGTCATAGCAGGATAAAGCCAGTTATGCTCTCTGCTATTACATTATATTACTGTTGAGGTTGCTATTCTTAATGTTTGTTGCATATATGTTAAATAATTTTTTAATACAGGTTGGATCTGCTATGCTGAAAAGACACTTGGATCATACATCTTGCCATATATTTCACATGTGAAGAGCCCACAACAAACTATTGGAGCTGCTATCAAGCATCACATTGTGCAAAAATTTGGCCTTAAGTAAGCTTTTCTTTTATGTGCTCATATGACAATCAACATGCTTATACATGAAACTTCAAGTTGTTGTAAATGGAACTTTTCTTTTTGTGAAATATCTAGAGTTTGTTAATTGGAGGGAAATAGATCCACCTTATTTGCTGCATGATTTAAGTTCAACTATGGAATAATCTACCAATTATTTTATTTGAGCTTGGTGTTTTATGTGTTAGAGGAAGTTGGGCATGCATTACTTGATTGGCAATCAGTCGCTTAGAAGAGTATAATTTCTGATTGATACACAGCATATTTGAACTTATAAGTTATAAAGACTTGCTTTTTCACTTTATTCAATTATCCTCATGCCCTTTCAACAAAGTGCAATCATCTTTTTTATCTGTTAAAAAATTGCTATATCTTATAAGAACCTATTTTACTTTGCACCTTATCCAACTACATTGACTCCATGAGAATGTTTCATGGAAGCTTGTTCATGTTAAAATGTTATCTGACTTTATGTTAATGAAATCTTTCTTGGCTACACATACTAAGATATCATTCAACTATTTATGAATGTCCTGTAGGCTGGATAATGTATACCATGTCACAGTGATGCCTTGTTATGATAAAAAACTTGAAGCTGCCAGGGATGATTTTTCCTTTCCAATAGAAGAGGGAGAAAATGGTCGACCCAACTCAGTCATGAGGATACCAGAGGTGGATTCAGTTTTGACAACCGGAGAAGTTTTAGACTTGATACAGGTTGGAATACTCCTCTGTATCATCACATATTAATTATGTATTTTTTTCATCAAATCAGTCATTGAGGTTCTTATAACCTTTTACATACAACTGCAGTCAAAATCTATTGATTTCAAGGCTTTGAAAGAAGCTCCTCTAGATAGCATGTAAGAATCCTATCCTTTCTCATTGCTCTTGATGCCCATTATTGTTCTTGAATGTGTAAAATACTCATGGATGTGTGTGCATCTAATACCTTTATGTGGCTTTTGAAGACTGAGCTAACCTGATTGGGCTATTTTTCACCAGTTACATGTTTTAGAGTCTTAATATTAAATGTATGAATGGTTATTATTTTCGTGTCAGCTTGGTAGATGCTATTAGTGTACCATTATGTGCATCAGGTTAACCAATGTTGATAAAAAAGGGCATCTTTTTGGGGTCTCTGGTGGTTCTGGAGGATATGCAGAGACAGTATTTTGCCATGCTGCTAAAAAACTATTTGGAAAAGAAATTCAAAGACCAATTGAGTTCATACATATCCGCAATTCAGATTTTCGAGAAGTGACATTAGAGGTATGTTTTAAGCTCTCTCTCCTTCTAACTTGTTTTAATTTTATGAAAGCTTTCATTTGTAATATTCTGTTATGTGTTATTCTTCAGGTGGATGGCAAAACAGTCTTGAAATTTGCACTTTGTTATGGATTCCGAAATCTGCAGAACATTGTAAGGAAAATTAAAATGGGAAAGTGTGACTATCATTTTATTGAGGTTATGGCATGTCCTTCAGGTATGTTCCATTTGGTGTTAGCTGCAGATTTTTGCTCAAGTGAAAATTTGATTGACAGGCTTAACCATGTGTAATTTCTCATGATCAGGCTGTTTGAATGGGGGAGGTCAAATAAAACCAAGGACTGGTCAATCTACCAAAGATCTTATCCAGCAATTAGAAATTTTGTATATGCAAGATGTGAGTTCTCTCGTGAATATCTTTTATGATTTTGAACGATGTACACTTTTTATCATGATATGACAAGGCTAGACTGATTTGCATGTGTTATTAGGACATTTTTGCATCTTGTTTCCTCATCTTAGAAAATTTTGTTTTTATGTTTTATGCAGTCCCAATTATATCAATATTTCCTCATAACATTGACATGCCAGCATAGTACATGTTATTCGGCACAGTCCTGTGCCAAGTGATACAAACTAAGCACAATGAAAAGGAGCGTTACTCTGGAACCATTAATCAGCATCCTTGCACCACCTCGGTGATATACCTAGGCATATTGCCTGAGAGTTGCATTGGCCTATAAGCAACATATTACAGGAAATTGTGAGATCTTAAAGATACTAATGCCTCAGCCAGTCTCCAGACATTTTGCTAAAGCAAGGTCTGCATTAATCATCATATACATCTCACGTTCTCAAATGTGATTTTCTGATATACATGCTAAAGGACAACATTGTATGTCACAGAAAATATGCAATTGGTTTCGTGAGGATCAAAGTATAATGCATTTAAATGACATTATTTATCATCTTATCATGTCATATATCTTGTCCATCTTGATTCAATCTTTTACTAAGGATTTATCCCAGGAGTTACGTCTAAATATGACTCTTAGACTCTGACAAAATATGGTCTAAAGTTTATGTCTAGTATGGTCTTAAATACATTCAGCACGAGGAATTCTGCAGGGTTATGCTCGTAGAATTAAAATTCGATCAGTACATTGTATCGTATATGAATTCAGGTAAGATCAAACTGTGTTTTAGAATGTAATTGTGCCTCTCTCAACTCTACATGTATACTCTGGACTTATACCTGATCCTTGTCTTAATGTGTCTTGGTCCGATGTCTGGTCTTTAAAAACCTTGATGACATTGGTGTAAAGGCCAAAGCTATGTAGTTTTAGCTGGTTAGTCGGAAGACATTTGTGACATCACATGCAATCTGTACTAAACATGCATTTCTTTAGGTCCTCCACTGACTTCAATTTCTGTGGCTTGATGATAGTTTCACTCATTTTCCCAGAACTCTTGAAAGAAAGTCTTTTAATATCAATTGTGCTGTTGGCCAACCTACTGAGAAGCAGAGTAATTGGAATTCTGTTTAAATGTGTCTACATAATCTCACATATCTTTAAAAGCCTGCAAGTTGTTGAGGTGCTATGCTTCATTTATGACATAATTCCTTGTTCACTGACACAGGTAGAACTTGCAGACCCATTTGATAATCCAGTTGTGCAGAGATTGTATGATGAGTGGCTCGGACAACCTGGTTCCGAGAAGGCGAAAAGGTTCTTGCACACGGAATATCATCCATTGGTGAAAAGTACTGCTTCTCAGCTGCACAATTGGTGATATCTCCCTATATTTTTATGGGTTCTTCTTACTACACTTACTGTGCATCACATGTTGAGCCGTAAATCTGATTAAAATTATAATGTTTGCATACTTGTAAAATGATCTTCTGTAATGTAGTGTGTTCTTTTTTGTAAAATATGCTTCTAAAGAAGCTTCTTGTTAAACTGAAGCATGTTCCACACCCAATTTTGATCTTCATTATGTTTGCGCTACACGGGTGTACATTTACAGCTAGTCCCTTCCCAGGGATTCTGCAATTTGTTTCCATATTCATTGCTGGGTTCATGTCTTACTTACGTAATTAGCTATTCATATTATTTTGTTCCTTGCACAAGTTGGCAGGTAGGTAAACCTAATAATGATTCTCTCATTGATGCAAGATGAACAGGAACATGGTGATAGATCACGTTTTCTTCGTTTGCTAATTTGGCTGCCGCAGCAACTTTCCTGTTCGGTTCATACCTCTTCTCCAAGTAGTAATGCAGGAGAAAGTTGAGGTAGCTCGTTGCGTCTCTTAGGCCTCTTTCTCTTCTTTCTTCTAGTCGAATGATACACTAGATTAACGACTTAGAAAATTGATAGTAACAAAAAGAGTCATCTCAATTACCTTTTGGTTACTTTTTCTTGCCTTTTGGTGAAACCAGCAACAGGCTCGCAGTCTTCTCAATTACCTACAGATAAGGGTCATCATTTCTACCCGGCGTGAGCGGTCTTATCTGACGTCCTTGTTGACTTTTTCTTGCCCGGTTGAAAAATTGATGCCAACTAAATCAAAAGTTCCATGCAAATTTTTTTCTAAAATTAATTGTTAAGACATAAAATTCGAGAAAGATATTATGCTCTAATTTTCCCACAAGTAAAAGAAAGAAAGAAAAATTTTAGGACAACTCCCCCATCGATGTCGGGATTCATACAAGAGACGCAATCTCGGTACGACGCAACCCAAAAAACACCCACATGTTGTTTTGCAGCTAAAAATGACGGTCAACGACCTAAAATTCCGAAAAGGACATAGGCAGAGCGGCGGGACCACGATATTGGCACACGAGACACGTGTCTTGATCTCCATGTCTCTAATTACTTGTTTCATCCGCCGGCGCCGTCGGATCCGCCCTTTCTGCCCACAAAGACAGTGCCTTCTTAATTACTCTTCCCAACACGCACTGCCCCGCTTCCGTCACACGTAATAAGAAGCACCCACTCACCCCTACCAGTCTACTTACTAACTACTTACCATCTCACTTACCAGCCCTGTAGCCATGCAGGCCGAGACCCGATGGAGCCCGCCTCAACATTCCTCCAATCAAGAGTCAGGTAACGCCCCAAGCACGAAACTTCGATGGAGCAGGAAACCGTTTACGTCCTCATTTCCCTTTCGCCCCGTCGCCCACGTATGTATATAAGTCAACTTATTAACTTCTTACCCCGTGAGGTACCCGCCACGGAGACCGGGACCAGGGGTGGAGCCCGTCTGAGCATTCCTCCAATAACGAGACAGGTAACTATCCGAACGCAGTACCGAGGGGCCGGCGAGCGTTTTCTCAATACATTTCCCTTTCGCCCCGTCTCCCGCACCCGCGTGGGGCCCCACCCGCCGTACGGCGAAACCCGCCATCTCGATCTTTCCGCGGGTGGTTTCTTCGCCGCTCGTGGCCGTCACGTAGGCAGGACGGGGGCGAGGGGGGTGTTTCCGTCAAGCCGCACACCGCATCCCGCATCGAGGTTATCCGAACACGTGTGGCACCCCACGTCGCCAGCCGTCCGTTGGGCCTTGGACGGCTCTGCCCCGTTCCTTTTCTCTCCGTGATTCCCGTGGATTGGTGGGGGCACCGGATCAAACAGTGGCGCCGCGGGGGAATCACCGCCGTCCATTCAATGCGCGCATATTGATGGCGACCATAGAAACAAAGCTCGATAGTAAATGGCGAAATAAATCGAAATTATATCGAATACCTGTCGGGCGGAACCAAGACCGACTTCCCGGCTATAAATACGCTGCCCGGCCTCCCTCGCTTCGCCTCAAAGTCTTCTTTGTGCTCGTCTTCTGGCGATGGCGGCGGCGGCGCAGGGAGGAGGAGGAGGGAGGGAAGCGCACTTCCGGGGCGTGAGGAAGCGGCCGTGGGGGCGGTTCGCGGCGGAGATCCGGGACCCTTGGAAGAAGACCCGCAAGTGGCTGGGCACCTTCGACACGGCTGAGGAGGCGGCGCGGGCCTACGACGAGGCCGCGCGCAGCCTCCGCGGCCCCAAGGCGAAGACCAACTTCGGCTGCCCGGGCGACCTCATAGTCCCGCCCTCGGCGGCGCAGGTCAGCTGGGGAGCGGTGACGCGCTGGCGATCGGCCGCGGATCTGTCCATGGGGCATACGCCGGCGGCGGCGGGCGGCGGATCGGGGTACGCAGGGTACCGACTCGAGGTGGTTGAGGCGGCGGCGAGGGAGGAACAGGAGAGGAAGACCGTGGCAGCGGCGGAGGCGGGGAAGGAGAAGCCGCCCTTCTCGTTTGATCTTAATCTCCCCGCTCCTTTTTTCTGAGTCAGATCGGACGGCCCACATCGCTCCATCGCTTCCCCACTCTCCCTCCTTTTATGCCGCGCCGGTTTTTATTGCTCGCTTTTCTTTAAAGCCGACTCGGCTTTGTTGTACAGTCTCTTATCAACTGAGTTGGATCAGCGAGTTAGCTGGTCACTGGAATCGCCGGGTCGACTCGTCCCTCCGTGGTGGGTGACGCGCGTGTTGAGTCGTTAGTGGCCGACAGCTTCTTTCCAATCCAATTGACGGAAAACCCACCGAGCCTACACGATAATTACTCCAATACCGGATTTCGTGCTACGGCTCGCGCTTTGCGTGGCGTGTGGAGGCTGTTCTTGTCATTTCGTCATAATGACGTTGTATTTACGCTAACGCCCTCTTCTTGCCCCTATTCTTGAAATGGGAACAAACCGGCGGCCGGCAGCTCTCGCACGCACGCACGCGTCGAGCCCACGAGGGCGGCCGTCGCCGAGTACGAAGCGACGGAAGGTAGCATAAAAACGCATGGCCAAAGTGGGTCCCCCGCCATACCGCCTTCTCCATCACGACGTCGGAGAAATATATATATTCATATATATATATATATATATATATATATATATGGGATTTTATACAAAGGGCGAAACGGAAAGCGGCCGCCTGCGACACGCGCCGTATAAGGCCGCGGCGAAGTTGGTGCGGTGGGGCCAGTCTGCGGGGCGGTTTCTATGGAGGCGGCAAGAGGAGCGGCCGGGGCCCGCCAGCTTCTCCCAAAAGTCTCTCCTTTTCCGTCAGTTAAGCCGGGAAAACGTTGACCGGACCGCGGCACTCGACGAGCACCGAGCCTTAGCGCGTGTGACGCGGCGATTCATTTTTATCTTCTTCGGACATCAATTTTATGGGCTTTTTTCCATAATAATAACGATAAAACAAACAAATATGGAAGAAAAGACGGCACCGTGGCGCGCAGGAAAATTCCCGACAGCGGAAGGCGAGACAGACAGCCACGCAGATGGAGCGGCGATAGGTCCGAGGAGTGGCCTGTGGCACGTCGCCACGTGTGGTGTAAAAATTGAATAAGCGAGAAGTGATCACGTGGGGGCGTTCTGCCACGCCGCACGCGTCATTACCTCCGCCGCTGTGGTAGCGATTCATAGGGAGGGCGGCATCTTAGGTAAAGGGACATCAAATCGGCTTACGTGTCGCGTATTGGTTGGTGGGAGGAATGACGCCAATTTGGTGCCCGCTTTAATGAGCAGTGGAGTTGGCGACGTCTCGTGGGAAGATGGCCCCACGTTTACCTCTTCGGCTTCCTTTCGTGGGCGTAGAAAGCGTGCCTCTCGGCGATTCCGTTCCAAGCCTTACATCACAAGCTTTTCAACTTCTGGGGATAAAATTTAGTGTTGCAAGAGAAGCCCCGTTTCACGTCAGTGCTTTAGTAGACTCAAGACGCAAAGGATTACGATACAGAATTCATAAAAAAATGTGGGAGAACTATAATATGATCACAAGCATTAGCTCTCTTGGCATCCGCATCCATATGGTTATCAAGAACACATTCCAACTCATAATCACAAGTCAAAACCTTTGCCTCATATACCGACCGTGTCGGAAACGAGCGAGCACTATATGAATAAAAGATGAAGGCCAAAATAATACATTGGTGTAATACAGTATAATTTCTATGCAGAGTCTAATTCTGTAGAAGACATTCGAACCAGAGCTTCACTCCCAACAACAGGCATGTTGCGTCTCTACGCTGAAACCATGCCACTTTGAGAGATGGTGTCACACGACCGATAGCATTGTTCCGGCCACTTGGGGTAAGCACGTTTGTACAAGCTCATGCATACAGTGTCATGCTGCTGAATGACACCATTGAAAACACACTTCAGAGCCCCTGAAGAACACAAAGAACAACATGATTCCCTCGACCCAAAAAAACAAAACGTATTACTGGCAGGCAAAGCAGTTAGGGTACGGACAGTGAGTATTTACCAATCGAATAAAATTGAAGTTTGATTGGATATGAGTAGCACTACAAAACATATACGTACCATGAGTACCAACAGGTTCTTTGATGCGACCACGGCGACCACATTTGGTCCATATCTCCACTGGCTGCATACACAGAGAGAATAAAGTGCATCAGAACATGATCCATCATGGATATTATTTTTAGCACCTTGTCAACAGTTCTAACTGCAGCACTTGCCTTGAACCATCTAACATCACCGGGAGTGTGAAACATGTATCGCACAATGGCTTTCGATTTTGATACTCTCTGTGGGTAACTGCATCAAAAAAGCTTCCGGTTCAAACTATTTTGAAACAAAGATGAAAAGGAAGCACAATGCTATTATGTATGGATCTGAGGAACAATGCCACTAGAACATTGCTCGCTGCTGAAGCTCATGGATGCATGACTCCAAATTAATCATTTTGTATTATACCACCATGCTTCAGACGACATTAAGCATCAATGAGGCAAAGGTGCACCAGTAATAGTAGGGCCCTAGGTGAAGAAAGAATTCCATGGACTTTGAAAGAAGAAAGGATTGCTTATTCCTTAAACATCACACATTCTCCTACAGTAACCTATTAGGACCCTAGGTTAAGAACCAGCTGATTTCGGACCACAATAGTTCTTTGAGAAGATGTTGGATAACCAACTATTTAACAGAGGTTTTATCCTGGATTTGGTACATAGGACTTTGTTAAGACACACAACATCATGGATATTTAACTCTCATAGCATATATCCATATATATAATTATCACTCATACATGTAGATCTACAAATTAAAGTTACCATGTGAAGAAAAACAGAGCTTAAGATAAATTTACCCAGTTAAAATGATTTTCTTCAGAATTATCCTATCAGGATCCACACATTTTAGTGAACCAATGGCAGCAAGAGCAGGAGGTTCTCCATGCTGAGTCTTCAGGACAATCAATGGCAAGGGAGGGAAACTGATAGGGGCATAAACAGATGCCACTGAAAAACGCCCCGGATGTAGAAATCTCTCCATCTTATGCTTATCACAGTTTAAGTCGTCAGAAGAAAATAATGGCCTGCAAAAAGACCATTTTGAGGATTCTTCAACTTCAGACCAGAATCTTAAGATTAATGACAAGATCTGCATGGAGTGGGAGAACCTAAAATTATATCCAAAGAATTCAGGAGTTCACCTTGCAAAAAACTGACGGAACCCCATATGGAAACTGAACATCTCCTTGGATTTAATAGGAGCATCATATGAGTCATGTTTCTTTATGCTGTAAAACAGGAAAAAAGACATTGTAAATGCTGTTTGAAATTCAAACTTTACATCACATAAGAGGTTTTTCAGCAAGACTGATCAAGCAACAATGTAATCCATGCATATCAAATAGCGGATATAGTCTAACATTCTGAATATAGCTTACATGTCTTCTTGCTTCTTAACTTCCAGCACGTAAACAGAACTTAGGAGGATTGCATTACGGTTGCATGATAAACGAATGCAATGATACAGATGAAATGTTCCAGCTATTAAGTTGAGATCCCCCATCATACATCACTTTAGAATCTTCTATTAAGCCTTCTACATTTCTACTTGTCTCCAAAAGCAGGCATCATTTTCATGGTTTACATTAATAAAACAATTAAACATGAAATGTCAAGCATGGAATTTAATTTTTGTGATGATTGTTGCAGCAGACAGATGAAATGACACTCTCGGTGATCATGAATTTGTGATGTAAGAACAATTAGCAGCGATTTTCAAGGTAAGTTGACCCACAAGGATCTATGGGATTAACAAAATTAAATCCAAATCACATATTTAAGGACAACAATCAAAATCAACTTCCTACATACTACCACAATCAAATATATTTCCAACCAAGTCTGGAAAATTGAAATTTTCATACAATGAATTACCTGAAGTGCAGGACAGACATCTTTGATTCATGTTGCAAAAGCCCACACGCTACGACAGGTGACTTTTTTGATGGTTGACATAGCCTGGTAGCAAGATCCAATGGCACATGCTTTAAGTGGAGTCTTACGTAGGATCCTACTGGAGCACAGTCATCCATGCTCCCTTCATCTATATCAAGAACCTTTGCAAGGGCATTCTTTTGTGTTCTAGCAAAATTGTCGAAAGCAAAAATTCTAGCATATTCAGGTGGCAATGACTCCTGTCAATGACAATAACAAAGACAATGCATATAAGAGATAGATAAATAAATATACTTCAAAAATTAAGATAGAATACTCACTTTAGGATCCCATGAAGACGTACGGAAAGACTTCAGTCCTCTGTATCTGGCAAAACGCTTTTTAGCTGGAACATCGATTGGTGTTTCCACTTCATCAGGAAATTCTGCGAACAAATGAAGTAATTTGGAACATCAAAAACGTGTGCACCCAAAAATCTTCAGATATTTTACTGATACAAGAAAGGATAAACAATTTCAAGTTTCTGTTGATCTGTCTAGAACAGTGAAAATCTTCAGAAATTGAAGGCTTGAACTATGTTGTTACCGGCCAATAGATGAAGTGAAAATGTGCAAACTTCATTAAATCATTTAGCAGGTAAGCACGAAACAGATTCAACTCATACCATATGTTTGGGCATCCTCTTTACCATCACATATTCATTATTCATATTTTTCAACAAAACCATTTCTAGTCGATACATGTTTAAGATGCTAAAATCAGACAAAAGGTTTACCATAGAATATCTGAATTCTGTTGTGAACAGAACAAATAAATTTTAATGTTGAGTTTGTTTACTTTGTAACACATATCATACCAAACAAAATAAAGGCATGACAGTAAATAAATACCTTGATCATCAGCATATGCTTCCTTAATTTTTTTAATCTCTGCCTCAATCTGCTCCTTTGTCAAGCTTTCCTCATCCTGAAACATGTAAGTAAATTCCCCTGACATTATGTAGCAATAATAAAACCCAAAGAAATGCACTATCATTAATTTACATAAAGAATATATGCTAAAAACTAGAAAGTTATATAAAAATATAAATTTATAAGAATATGCACATGAATAATAAGAAAGAGAACTGAAACCCAGATGATCCACATGAGCACCATGCATAAAGTTTTCAGTAAAGCTACAACAAAGCATCATATAGCAAGCAAGGGGAAATATGATAATTAATATGAAATATCAATTTATTTTGCATAAAACTAAATGTGCATGACTGCCAATAGCTGCAGCTCAAGTTTCGAACAAAACACATATTAAATTGTCTTTATTTTGCTAATTCGGTCAATTTACTTCCTGCTCAGTTATAGCCAGTTTTCATGACTCTAGAAATGTTAAGTTTCAGCTGGATTGCCTAAAAGACTTTTTTTAACTCTGTTTGACTTCTTGAGCTGCTAATGCTCAGCTGAAGGAAATAAGATCAGCCTTCTTGAAACAGTTATTGAAATGTAACACCATTGAAACTTAACCATAAGTAAAAGGCTGAAGCTGCCAGACCAAATATGTTCAGCACAGACAATCTCATACCTTTTTCTTGAAACTTTCAACTAAAAGATAACAAAAACATGTTAAAAGTATGGTTTTGTTATCTCAAGTATCATGCAAAATCATATCAAGCAATACACACTAAACATCAACTATCCAGTCCCTTACATGTTTTTTGTTCTATTTTTCCTTTTACCCCACATCATTTTAACTTGGAAATCCATAGATGCTACCAAATACTAATATGTGGACAGGAATTCAAAGGATATGATGCAATCTAAAATGATGTGGAATATGATAATTATCATACTGTATCAACTTTCCCAGAACAGCAATAACATGAAAACTCACAGCCATCTCAGTATCAGCTTCAGTTCTATCATCAAAATTTTCGCTGATGAGTTGACATTCATCAACATCTGAATTATCAGAACCATCCTGTGTCGTTTGATCTTTCTGTACATCCAATACCATGCCATCACTCTCCTCATCACTATTGTCTGAATCCTCATCATCTGTATCCTCTAAAATCCAAGCAGCCTGCAAACCATGACAAGAAAGAAGTGCATGATAAAGCTTTCCAGCCTTCACTTGTACAAGGAAAAGACAGCAAACAGATATATGAAAACTCAGGTGTTGAAGAAACCTGGTAATCTGAGGTGCCTTGAGGAAGTTTCTTCCTAATCAACTTCTGCTCTTTGTTATTTATATCAGCTTCAGCAATCTCTGCCTCGGTCGGCCATGTCTATTTAACATAAACAAGTCAGCAATTACCCTAAAGAAGCAACTGTTACAAAATAAGAACTAAATGCAATAGGATGACACAATGTTCTGCATTACCTATGAAATTTAACTGTATAACTATAATATTAAAATTCCTTACTCTAGTTGCAGTCAAAAAAATTTGCATGACTAGCGCCAAATGATAAAAGTTATTCTTTGGAAGAAGAAGATTATTGGCTGCTACATCATGAGAAGTTGAATTGGCTTCTAATTAATATTAGTTATCCGAGCACCAAACACGTATGTGATAATCGATATGGCCGAACATAGGGGTGGCATGTAGAGAGTGGAGCAGAGATGGCATGTCAAGGTTTGTATTTTCTGCAATGTTCTTCATGGATTTCCTCTCTTTTACATATATGGTTAAAAAGAAGAATACTAGACGCCTAAGTGCTTAAGTACAAGGCCAAAGAATCACAAATTCATGCCTGGTGTTTGGCATAACATCACCATGTTCACATATTAGGGAGGTTTCTATTTAAGACAAACTACAGATATAAATTCACCACGAATGAAGCAGAACATAAAATCATAATTCCATGAAAACACAGATTTTAACATACTCTTGTTTACAGAAACCCAAAAATGCATATTGCATATAACAGCACTTTTACATCTAATATTGAGTGAAATGTGAAGCTTACTCATGCATCAAGATGCTAGATCTAAAAGCATTGACTAAGTGAAACATTTCGCTTGTTACAAGCTTATGCAAATGGGAGGCTCACATAGAAAACTAATGTTTAAACTTTAAAGTCAAAAAGAGAATGGATGATTCTGTATGGACAAACCTCGGCCAACATAAGTAATTCACATTTCTCTGCTAAACCTGTGGCAGCACCTACCACTACTACAGGCTGTCAGAAACTAGTACACTAAGGCATACTGTGGGCCACACCACCATGCCATGCAGATCCAAATAGACTCATGTGGTGCCATGTAAACCTTGATCTCTTGAAAAGATAAAGTTGACACCATTTATTGGAGGATATATTTCGTGTTCACAATGAAGAACGAAAAATATTACCAACTTCAGCTACAAAAAGATAAATTGATTTACTATGGGGAAACCTACCATCAACCTGAGGTTGCAACTGTACATGCTGTCAGCACATGCCATGCTGACAACCACAGTATGAAAAGAACAAAAGAGAGAACAAGAAATGAAGAAATGAAAATGACTCATCGCAGGCTTAGAAAGGGCTTTCCATCCAGTATAGCCATCAAAAGACCAAAAACAACTTTACCAAAGACATCAGCATTGCAAGCTCATGCCATGAATTATACAAGATAAGCAAAATTAACAGTAAGGTACAACAGTTTATGACTCAAAACTTTCCTACCAACCAGTAAATAAATGAGACGTGGTCACATGATAAAAAATGGAACAGAAGTGCATCATAAGGCAATGGAATAACGAAATAATGGCAACCTTTCCATGCATTAGTGCCAACAAAATTCAGCAAATATGTATAGATCTTGCTTTATAATCTTAAAAAAAAAAAGCAATTAAGTGTAAAAAAGCATATATAAGTTCACCGGCAAAAAGTGAACTTAAACCTAACCTGTTCGCCTGCAAGAGGGTCAGGTACATTTTCAACAACCAAAGGTTCCTGCTTCATAGGATCTGGAAGTAGGGTCTGAATGACCTGAAAATTATCTCAAGCAAAAAGTCCAGTTAAGAGTAGTTCGCATAATATGAGGACAAAAGAAAATTAAAAAAATGCATTCCATGGATAGAGCCAAGGGACAGGTAAGCAACATATAAGCTGGAATAAAAGTTCTTCGGAAAATAAAAGTAGGTGAGAATTCAGATGTTTGCCACAAAATCTATTCAAACTCCTCTAAATGCATACTTATATATATTTTCAGGTGGCATACTCTATAATACATTTGACAACATGAATCACTAATAAAATTATCCTATAAAAGAATTTACCAAAAAATGGATAATATTTAGATTCATCTCCAAAACAAGGGAATAAATGAACTTATGAAACTACAGAAACTAATAAAGTTCACATATGAAAGAACAAGATAAATCCCATATATGTTCCAAATAAAGAAATGTATCCAGTACAGTAATAGACAGTCCTATACTATTCCGCTAGGTAAATAAAAAAGAAGTCATCCATATTTAAAACTAAATGCTTGGTCAAACCGGTAAATTCCGAGTGCGGTCTGACCAATATACAATGTCAAGTGTAGTTTCAAGCTGAATTGTAATTTTATCAGCATTTTCAAATGAATTTTCGTCATTATTTCTGGTCTTATTCTAGAAGTTCTAGTATCTATATTTTGAGTTGGATTCTTATTTATAAATCCCCTTTTAGGTAATAAGTTGTTGTAAAAATTTCTAAGCGACTAGGAATTTTAAATGAAAGAAAATGCATCTTTAAGTAGGATCTTAAATGTTATGAGTTTGTTACTTTTGGAAATAATGTTGATCTCTGAATCTTGTAAGAATAGTAAGGTTAACCATACTCAAAAAATTTAACAATGTTTACTAAGTTGAAGACAATATTGTTATAAATGATTTTTCCTCTACTCGGATTATGAGGACACGATCCACACATGAAACAAGTTTGATGTGAGAAAACGCCCTAGGCGTAACTCCCAGGAACCAGACTAACTTCCACTTGTTCCATGCAAACTTCTGCCTATTCATCTGATTACTTATTTTGATACCTTGTTTCATATCTTGAATTGATTTATTATAATTCATCTTTCTATTTATTGCCTACAACTCCAGCAACCTTATTCCTGCATCATAATGCATCATCAAAGATCCTACCCTTTATCTTTATCCTACATCACCTGCAATGTTTTTCACAGTGAACTCCCGAAAGCTTGTCAGATATCATTGGACCATTCAGCTGTCCCATTCACTTGAAGCCTCAGTCTATCAGCACTATTCTCATTAAAGCAGCAAATACTCTTGCTACATTTTATACTGAGCCAACAAGATGTACATATATTGTGCAAAATCCCATATTCAAGCCTTTGTACTGACAGATGCTGCTATAATATTTTAAGTAATACATACAAAGTTATCATTGGGTTCATAATCATTCACATCTTGTCAGAGAACTAAAGCATAATAGAAATACAGGAAAAAAATTAGAGTATCATATCCTCGAAGTCACTCAATGGAATGTTCAAACCAGAAAAGGACAATGCTTGTAAACTAACTTAATTTCAGCTAATGTTGACTCTAAAAATCAACAATTAATGCCACTGATACATGTAAGATGATTATCTTAGAAATGTAAACTAATTGGGCATCGAACCACTTTCTTAGAGCAAACTAAGTCACAGAAAATCTATTTGCTGCTCCAACTATTTGAATTCAAAATAACCACTGCAAATCACATTTTCTATATAAAGAACTTTGATGGTTTAACAAAGCTAATATGAGACCTTTTATGATCAACTTAAAGCATAAACAAGATCTCATCATAAGCGCTTACTTCTCGAAAAGAGAAACTCAAGTTTAGTACCTGGAAATCACGCATATCATCTGCATCCATTGAGTTAGAACTTTTCCTTTCACTCATAGGGCATTGATCCTTCAGGACATCTATCCTTCCTAACTGAAAATCCCCTGCTCCTGAAACATGAACCTAGATTGAAAGAGCATTATAAAGACAGGCACTAAAACAAAAGAATTGAAAGATGCCCAAGAATAACACTCACAAGTTGATTCACGGAAACACTGTGGGCACGCACATAACCTGACAGAAGCAAGGAACATGTTCCAGGATTGTTTTCATCAGGTTCCAAACTTGCCTGATACAAGTTAATTAATTGAGCATTAGACATAAATACACTGTGTATCACAAAAGAACATCAGATTGTCCTGTTAAAATAACAGCATTCAAGATGTCGGCAAAGTCCAAACAAATTTGGCCAAATAAAACATCTAAGAGCTAAAAATCATGATAAAACAGTCCAGATAACAAAGTATTTTGCCAAACAACAAAAGAAGTGCAACTAAAAGTACAATGCACAGAATGAGATCTAAGATAGAACTGGAGTATACATTTGATCTATTTTGTAGGGAGAAATAAGTTTAAAAAGAAAACCCTTTTCCTTGTCAATTCCATATGAAAAATTTTGTCAATCTGCTAATGGACCAAAGTACCAAGCATGTGCTCAGCACCTCCTCTATGTCCTCGCTGTGCATGATCGCCTGTCCTTGCTGCAGTGTGATAGACAAAGCACAGACAAATGCCAACCAGCATCCACCTATTATGTACCATAATTGGTAATGACAAATAACAAGGCACGTGCATGCATACCATAGCATGCTACAAAACAATATGTCAACCACAGAAAGAACATGGCATTTTATCCTTAATAACTTCAACGACCAATATAATCTAGGTCAACTGATTAGTGAAACAAAAGTGCATCATAATGCAGAGTGGAGCATTTCAAAATCATGATCAGTGAAATTCAGATCCACAGAAAATTAATCTAAAGGCAGGGAAAAAAACAAACATGCAATGCATGAAGTGTGCATTTGTTCAAATATTGAAAGCGATGAACTTGAAAACAAGAAAAAATTTATCCCTAGTGCTGATAAGCTGATAAATTCTGATAATTTTGATCTGGAACACAGAATTATTATGAATGCATAATGATAAATAAAGGGGCGATACATAATTGGGCATATAAAATAGCTTATCAGAAATTTTAAAGCAAAATTTCATGTTAGACATCAAGACAGTCCTTTGAATTTTTTATATATCAATATCTACATACTAGATCTTAGATACATAATTGGGCATATAAAATAGTTTAATCAGAAATTTTAAAGTAAAATTTCATGTTAGACATCAAGACAGTCCTTTGAATTTTTTATATATCAATCTATACATACTAGTTCTTAGATTACCCTCCATGGACTTATTTGCAAATTCATGTCTCTGGCATGAATCTCAACATTACCCTTAAAGCAATGATGGTCACTTCACTACCCTTCTAAGCTACCTATATCCATTTGCAGGTCCTTCTCTCGCTAGGATTGGCTAAAAATTACATTCCATTCTCAAGCTAGCTACTCCTCAAGGTAGAAAATACAAATTCTAATTGACCAATGTTAGTTGATCATTAAATCAATACAATAACAAAATTATGCATTCATAGGCCCTACCTCTTGAGACATAAGATAAGGTCGTTGATTCCTCCAATGAGGACATGAAAGGCTTTGCTCCTTGAAAAGCCACATGAACTGCAAGACAAGGAAAATATGCAAATTGTGATTTATGTAATAGTCCAGACTAGAGAAACCAAAAAATATGGCACCTTGTAACTCTTTTGGACTTATCCCATCAGAATTAGTTTTTACCCAATCATTACAGCAGCATTACCTTGTGCAAGTCCTCCTTAGAATCTGCTGGATAGAATTTACAATCTTCAGGCAACTCAGAAGCAAGATGAGAAATGCATATTTTTTTCAATTCTTGCTTTCTTTTCATGTCCATAGGAAGATCCTGATGGTAAATTCAAGTATTCAAACATCATATCACAAGTTATTATAAGCGAGAAATTTGTTTGCATGAACAATTAGTACAACTAAATACTTGCCCGAATTAAGACAGCAGTACTAGGTAAACCAATGGCTCTGAAGACGGAAAGACACTGTTCCCCAAATGGATCTATTAAACTACTAGTTTCATATCCATCATATAATGACTTAGCTGAAACTACAAATGCAATCAGATCTGCAACCTGTTTCAGAAAATATCTTGGATGAGGTAAAAAAATTACAAAGTGATAGACAATAATAGTCCATCTAGATGCCTACAGAAATGAGCTACCTTTGCCATCTCCATGCATGACAATAAATCTCCATGTGGTGCTTCCAAGACCTTCATTCATTATATCATGTTTCAGAAATATATTTCATATAATTCGTAGCTTAGAAATAAAGAAACCAAAAGAAATATGGCACAACAAAATGGACTTTCATACTGCATAGAAGTTGCAATTTTCAGGTAGAATGACAAGATCACAGATACCCATAGGAAGACAGTACAGAGAGTTTATAAAAGAGGAACAAACCGTCAGTCGAAATTTGTAGGTTGGGAAAGCAACTGTATTCGATATAGGTTTTGTATCTTCTTCCGATGACAATGTTAAGAGATCTGTTGCGACTTTAACCAGATTTGTAGATGAGGAAAGGTCAAAAAGGACCTGCCACCAACAACAAAAAAAATAGATTAACTTCAAAGGTCATGCCTAAACTTCTCTAGAAAAGGTAAAATTGCATAATATATACTTCCAAAAGTTGGTATATTTTGTATTTGCCCCTTTTAAATTTAAGGGTGCGCACATGCGCGCGTGCACACACATACACACAAGCTCAAAAATGTTCATACATGTCATTGCAGTTAGCAATTAGCATAATAATGTTGAACATCAAATTGGCATCAATACACTCTTAAAAATGTTGGGATACATCAGTCAAATAATTGGTAAAAAAAAGCATGCTTGGTACTTTTTTTTTTCCAAATCAGTGTAAAATTATAATTTTTGAAGGGATATATATATATATATATATATATATATATATATATATATATATATATATATATATATATATATGAAACATTACTAATTTGGAGGGGCAAATATGTTCTTTCCCAACTTTGAAAGGATAGATATGTAAAACCACGTAAAGAAAGTATAAACTCTAAAGTTATGAGTACATGCAACAAAAGAGAAAGCAACATGCATTTGAAGAAATAAAAGAAGTTAGCCACAAGATGTGGTCTCCACCAGTTATACCACCAGCAAAACCTGGAAATAAGAGCTGCTTCATCTTATTGGGGTAATCACTACAAAGGATACTGATTGAGCAAAAATTAATGATTCAGGAAGTTTTTCTCTCGTCAAAGCACTCTATTATTCAGGTGCTTTGACTATTATTGTTCAGCTTAAATTTTTTCTTAGATGAATTATCTTAACAAGTGTTTGGAGTATTTAGTCAAAGAAACTTTCCAATCAAACCAACAATTGAGTTTGTGAAAAAGTAAACTATTTTAAATACCTCAAAAACCCAATATGACACTTCCACTCAGTGATTAACCAGTATATAGATCCAAAATTTGCAAAAAGAGCACAGTGCTGCACTGATAGAATAACTACAGTTCTCAAACTTAGCAATTGCTTTGACAGAAAAAAATGATAGTCTAAATAATCAAACGGAACATTTATGACAGAAAATGAATATAATACATGGATTACTCACAACAACTCGAGGAGGACTAGCTGATCCAGTTGACGCTCTTTTCTCCTTTAGTAAAGCAGCCCTTTTCTGATTGCGGATCTACAAAATTCCACATGGAAAAGAAAGAAATAGTGATAAGCAATCCCAACATAAATGAATTATGACTTTTCCAACACAGCAAACATAATCATGAAATTTCCAAGCATCAATGGCAAATGGAATATAACTTGAAAAGTTGTGCTGATTTACAGTATAAAAGAATTTGTTTGTCATAAAACAAAAGTAAAATTTCCGCTTAATTCCTGAGATTAGTGCAATCAACTTAGCATACAAATACTGCAAGTCAGAAGCTTAATGAATGCTCTGAATCATACATGTACAACAAGTACTTAACCGTTTCTAAAGAGTCAATCGTAAATGGCATCAGAAAAAAGAAAAGTTGGTCAAATTGTACCAGTAGTGAGCAAAAAAACAAGCACAAACAAGAGATGAGGGCATAATAGGTAGCAAAGAAGAAAAGTTGGAAAATAAAAGGAGGAAAATAAGAGGTCAATGTTAAAATCAAGGGAAGTAGAATGGAATTAAAAAAATGGCATCCCTAGATTTCTTTATATACATAAGCCATTATCTCTATGCCTCATTGTCACCCATAACTGCACAATATTGTTAATAAATGCTTAATCTGAACAAAATCTCCACCCTCGTTATCTATTAGAAGATCTACCTCAAGACACAGTCTACATGACATGAAAACAGAACTGTAGGAGTTTCTACGTGTAGCACATATATCATAGTACTATATATTTTTTTGGTGCTAGAACCAGCTAATATTTATGAAACCCAGTAGCTAGTGGAAATTATATCTAGGACACTAAGCATTTACTACAAGAAATATTCACCATTCTTAATTTTTCTGTCACTAACCTTATTAAACACCTTATGAATTCATTTAAACATCTCCATTTATTTTTGGGTAGATGCATCTAATTTCTGATGAAGAGCATAAAAGGATTTAGTTTGCTATAGAATCACAACACCGAGACATGGCCAACAATTTGTTCCACACTAGAATTTGCATAAATTTCAAACATTTCCCCTATCTTAACAAGACTTCTGTTTGTTATACTAAAGAAACCCATTTTCTTGATTTACTCCACTGAAATTGCAATAATAGTACAGCTACTGGAGGAAAAAGAACTTGCACATTGCAGAAGGATTCCCAAATTACGCTCCAAAGCAACGATAACAATGTTATAGTTGTCAGTCATGCATACCGTTTTGCTGCGCTGGATCCGAGCAGCACGGGCGCCCTTCACGGCGGCACGGTGGGAGTCCGGCTTCGCAATCCGACTCTTATCTGAATATCCAAAGAAGAATCAACATACAGAAAACCAGAACTGCTAGGAAGAGTCAAATCCTCCGATTCCTGATAGAGAAGGCAGTCTCACCGGTGCGCGAGGTCCTGTGAATCTGGCGAGAAGCTTTGGAGGCGAAGCGGCTCTTATGGGCCTTGTTCACCTGCGTCCGAGCGCCCCCCATGGAGGCCGAGGAGGTGACGAGACGCGGAGAAGAGATCCCGAGGGGGAGGCCAATCCGCTCGTTCGAACGACACTTCGAGGAGTTGGGAGGGACGCCAGTACGAGCGCGAGAAACCCTAGCGGCTCAAAACCCCAGCAGAAGAAGCAACGGCGGGCGCGGGCAACACGCGACGGCTGTGATTTGATCCGATACGGGGGAAGCGAATCCCGCGATGTATATATATACCCTGCCGATCGGATTCGGATCTTCTCTTGCGAATAACGGACGTCCGATATGAAGGCAAGTGTTCACACGTGGTGGAAATTCCGTTTGTTTGACACCAAGAAATAATTTCCAATTATTCTTAAAAAAAATAAGAATTGAAGTTTATGAAAACAGTTTAATAGATACAGAAAATATTCTAATTATCAAAGTTGCATATATTTTTATTTTCCTATTTTATGCAAATCAAAATAAAAAATTCTCTAATAAATATTTATTATTGATGCATTTGATGGTAAATTTGTATGTAATGTATTGATGTTACTTGGACATTTATATTAGTCAAATACATAGTAAATAATCGATAAATGTCTTGATTATTTTGATTTCTGATAGATTAAAATATACAATAATTCATCCTTTTTTTTTCTAACAAAGAATAAATAATGAAGACGAGATTCGAATATCTTTGATGAACTATCGATAATAAAATTATTTGAGAAAAATGAAACAAATGTCATCAAAAAACAGCATCAACATTGAATGAATGACATTTTTAGCAAGCTATATACATCAAATGTCAATGGTGCTTGTGGGAATTTAGCAATGCCACAGGTCAACCCAAGTCCAAAGGGTGTCTTTTTGGACCCTTCTATGGATAACATGATTGACCCAAACAAGCTGCATGGTCTACAATGCTGATGCTGCAGAAATCCATTAGATTCACTGCTTTTAATCCAAAAAATAAAATTTGTCCTAAATTGCTGATTCTGTTCCACATTTATGAAAACGTTTTCCAGGAAAATTGGAGGCAAATATAACAGAAATAAATAAAATAAGTATCTGATATTTACAAAAAATTGGTAATGCTGTATTTATTTCGGTCGAAGTCTTATTTCAGATGTTATTTGGTTGTTTTTGGTTTTTTTGTTTTTTTCTGATTTCAGTGAGGGGAGAATAAACTGAAAACAAAAATCTCTGTTTCTTGTTTCCGGAAACACCAAAAACAGAAGCAATTCCGGAGGAGGATGGCTTTATGGCCGCAGCCCCTCTTCCATACAACAAAACACGCACGCCAACACTTGCGGCATATGAATCAAACATCTATTTCCACCCTCGGCTTCTCTGCTGCTCCAAATCTTGCATCCCCTTTGGCTTCCTCCTCCGATCCCCTCACGCGGTTCCAATCCTATTAGGATCTCCAAAATCTCGTCTTTCTCCTGCACCGATTTTTACCAAGTCTTCCAATCCCGAGAAACTGGTTCCAAATGAGAATTCGAGCCTCAAAGACTCCACCTTTGAGCTCCATTCCCGATCCCAATCCCGTTCCGTTCAATGATTGTTCGAGTCGTTGTGAAGGTCTCGATCTCTTGGTGATGGCAGTTATTGAAGTCTTTGGAGACAGAGCTTTGGAGATGGAGCACAATGGAAGCAATGGAGTCGGGGAGGAGGAAGGAAAGCGAGAGGGAATTGGGAAGAGGAAGGAGGAGCTGGATGGCGGAGTTGAAGCTGGTCCGAGGGGGAAGCGGGGGAAGAGGCAATTGGCAATGCCTTCTAGGTTCCAGGATTCGGTGCTGCAGCCGTGGAAGAGGCGCACCCGGCGGCGACTGGGTGGGGCGAAACTATCAGGTTGAGTGGAAAGGTTGGGTTTTGATTACTGCCTTTTTGCTTCTGGGGCATCGAATTGATCTTTTTTTCATGTTCAAGTTCTGTAGAGATCGAAAATACGTTCAGCAGTAATCTGAATCATGTATCAGCTTTCTATCGCTATAGTTAAATTTCAGGAAGAATGATATGAGTTCGTTCATAGTTTCAGATTGATTCGTCCTCAGATTTAATTCCAAGATTGTTTCCTGTTGTTATTTGCACATTTTCACGTCGCTGGAACGTGGAACGGGGATCTCGTTGTTCTATTTTTTGTCTAGGCTCATTAGTTACCGTGATTAGCTTGTTTTAGTCCACGAGTTGAATTTCTAATTCAACAATGTGATATTTTCCCAAAATTGAGTTACTTGATTCCTTTTCTACTTAGCAATAATCCAAACTCTGAAGTATTTTCCAAAAAGTCCCAAAATTTTAATTTCATCTGTAACTTTCTAACCTAATTTTCAGTGCAATCATTAGCACCCAGTTCTTGTATTTTGGATGAACAGATATATACAGGCCTCTAGGTGTTTATAGGACAACATAATGCTTTTGACAATCACTTAAAGTGTGTACAAGCGAGGACATCGGCATGCAGCTATTTCTACTCCTACTTCTACTTGTTCCAATTAGTCATTCTTGCAGATCAGTTCATTGCCTGATTGCAAAATCAACCACATGAGAATTCATAGTTCTTTTCTTTGATACTGGCCATTAGTTAGTTCGGCACCAGGCGGTCATAATCTTATCTTGATGCATCCTTATGGTTCTTAAGGTTATTAATGATTCCTTCATGAGTTGTCTAATCTAAAAGCTTCACTGTTGTACACAAGTTTTTTTTCTCTCTAATTCTTTTAGAGTAAGCCTGTCATTACTTCCCAAGATATAAGAATGCTTAGATAGAACCTTTCTTTTGGTCTGGCCGTTTTACTTGTAATTTCTTCCCAAGGTTGACCGGTGAACTGGTGTCTCAGCTGGTATGTCCTTGTAGTCTTCTCTATCGCTGGTGTACGCGCTTGTGCAGATTGAACATACTGATCCATTTGTAGTTAGACACTGTTGTCATTCTTTCGTGTGCATATTTCTTGTCGGTGCTCTACAGTAAAAGTTAGTCCATCTTCTTGAACCATAGCTTGATGCTTTGGCCTACAAGTATTGTATTTACTAGAAATAATTCAATCAGGACCGTTCTGTATCATTATAACTTAAGAAATTAATGTTCACAAAGTCAACAAAGCAATGCTTACATTTTACAAAAAAGTGTTATTTAACATTGTTGCATTGGTTAAAATAACTGAGTGTCCACAGATATAAATACCTAACAACTAGAGCTAGAATTTATTGTGATGCTTCCTTGTGGCAATCTTATACTTCATGGTCTCTAGGTCTTATAACTAACTTCTTCCTTAATAGTTTAATGCATTGTTAGAAAAAAATTAGCTGGAGAAGCCATATCAACAATGTAAATATACAGAATAAGCACAATTAGCCATCATCAAATAATTGCTTGGAACTCATGTACTATGAGTCCCCAGCTGATGCTAGAATTTGTTAGACATCAGATAAGAACTCATTGTGGACAATTCAGTGCGCTGATGACTATGAATTTGTGTTTTTCGTAAAAATTATCTAGTTCATGAATATTAGTAGCTGTCACAATTGCCTTTCATGTATATTATTAAGATCTTAAGAATCATGCACTACAAGACAAGCTAATATATCTTACTAGAACAACATGTTATTTACCACAAATAGATCATTTCTCTACTCAGCATATTTATGCCATTATCTGTGGCAAATGTCCTGTGGAAACTTCCACTTCCATCTAAATTCATCTTTTCTCTAGTATTGTAAACTTTTGCAGATTGCTCTGTATCCAATGGTACTTCTATTTTCTTCTTGTGAATGTCAAGTTTCGTGATGAATTGATTATTGTATACTCGCAGATTAACTGCTTCTAGTCACATAGTCGTAACTCAAAGTAGAGTTCATGTCACCTTCTTGTTGATTGATGGTCTTTGTACACATACTATGCAACATATTGTTTAATAGGCTTAAAAAGTTATATGACATACATAGATGCATAATCCAATCTTTGATATTAGGCCTGTTCTTTTGACTGATCCTGAACAATTCTGGTCCATTTGCAGTTGTCTCATTCAGCTTTTCATCTATGAATACCTTGAATTAGTCTTCTAGGATATCATCCAGCATTATTCATAGGATGAAAAAGTGTCTAGCATCACAAAGTTAACAATGTAGATGGTGCATTTTGATGTGGACAATTTCTCACATGGGAGTGTATATTTTGGCATTGACGATACTGAGAAAAGTTTGATTCTAAGCACTGTCAATATAAAAGAGAAGATGAGCACTACCTATTGCACATGCATCGGTTGATCCTAGGTACCATCAATTATGTGAGTAAACATAAGCACTATAAATGCTACATGTATCCAAGTTTGTAAAGGTATCAAACAAGCTGAGGAAATTGTGTAAGGGTCTATAGATGAGCAGTGTTGTCCTTTATCACTAGAACAGACTTTGGGTATATAGGTCAGTCCGATCCTGTGTTAAATAGCGAGTTAGATTCCACTCACACTTTGATTTGCATTAATAGTGTGTAATCCATACCTTTGAGTTCCAAAAATTGATACAAACATGTTGAGTTTTAAATTGTTTTGATCATAAATCATGCTCAGGGTAGGTCTATACAGGGGAACAACTTCTCATCTATCTTTCTTCAAAGGAGCTTCACGTTTGACATGATAACACTTGTATCTTTCCTGAAATGTCAGATCCAGTTGAAGTCCATCACTTGGTTCTATGTATAGCCTTAACCTCAGACCATTGGATGCTCCCCATGCCAAGAAGCTAACAGCTTAGTGATGTTTATGAATGTTATGAGTTTTAAATTGATACAGTTGACTTGTTTTCCTTGGACATTTGGTCTGCTTTTTGTTATTGTAACTTTGCTTACAATTAGTGTTCGATTGTTTATATACGGAATGAAGCATTATTACTGATCAAATATTATAAGTTGAGGGAAGTTTGGTCTTTCATGTTAGCCGATAGTGTTGGTTCTTCTGCCAAACCTGGTATTTTTCTTGACAAAAGCAAGCTTGATATGTTGTTGGCCTCCATTCTAGGATCACTACTCAAGGTCAGACCATACTAGCATTAGATAGCAATAGTTGTGAGAGACACATAGTTAGACAGTAATGGAAATCTCTGTGATGAAGAAGCTCTAGTTGAGATGATTACAGGGGGAGACTTCTCATTTCCTTCAAACCAATGTTGCTGTGTGTTTGCTGCTCACCTACATGAAGTTCTTAAATTGCTTTAAACCCTATAGCAGCAGACTGACTGCAAATTGTGGAGATAAGTGAACATGGATACATGCAAAGTCTTGGTGTAGGATTAGTCAATTCTGTATTGAGCTCTTTTTCATTGGATTCATTTTGATATGAGAATAGTAACCTCACCGAAATGGAAGCAAACAACTAAATGTAGAAATAACATATCATATCAAGTTATTCAAAGTCAATTGACAACTTAGTTTGTTGAATCATTAAAAACTGACCATTTAACTTTTTTTTTTCCAAAAATTAGTTAGTAATATTTGTTTAAGCTTTATTACCAAATGGGAAGACAAAGCACTGATGGCCACAAGACATTGTCTTGGAACCTACCAAGCCATTCTCAAATAGTACAGGTCAAAAGGCATGGAAGCATCAGCTTTTAAATACTGTGTGTTCTGTATCTATCTGTATCAATTTTCTTGGAAAGCAGTTTGTCTGTGTTATTATTTCCCAGAGAGAGAGAGAGAGAGTACTAGTCTGTGTCAGTGTTCTGTTTCCACTTTTAACTATTTAAACCATTTGATTGAGGAAAACCATTGGATGTGTTTAGGACAAATGTCCACTCATTAAATATAGATAAATGATTTCATTAAGTACCTTAATAGATGCAAAATAACTAATGAGTCATGAATGGCCTATGTAATATGGATGGTCAAGACCTAACATCAACATGTATACTAATAAGTGCATCTAAATATTAATAACAATAAGCCTTATGAGCCCTCCCTATTAAATCATTCATAAATACAAGTAATTTGAGTGATAAATTACAAGAAAACACAAGGGTGTGAGAAATTGAAATTATAATATTATAGACCAGGATTTGGTCTCTGAAACCAGTATGATGAACAGTTGTCACAGGTTGCTGACAGTGTCTGCTAGCAGGAAGACTCAGTAGTCTGTTTCTTCTCTCTGCCATCAGCTGCAGTTTGGCATTTTGTGTATCAATGTGAGTACAACACATTGCCCAGTGCATGGGGATGACTTGCCACATCCAACAATGGAATAATAGCACTGTAACCCAACAAGAGCCCCACCATGGACTCTCTGGTGGAGCTGGTGAGGAAGCATTCATGTCTCTCATGTTGAGGATAAGCTGGAAGTCATGAAGAGCAGACCTTGTTATCTTGCTCATATCATTGCTTTCCAAATACTAATTTGATGTACAGAATTCAGACACATACAGCATAGTTCAGATGGTGAACATAGAAACCATAAGCAAATCCATACTGTGTCAAGAACAAAACCTGCATAAATGCCAATAATACACAGGCTTTTGCATAAAGGATTCTATTCTTCCAAGCAGGAGACAAGCTTTTAAGTGCTTTACAACCATGGCTTTCTACTGTCAAAGCACTTCTATGAAGTTCCAACCAAGCGTACTTCAAACAAATAAAGTTCACAAAAATATGTCAATGATGGTTCTCATAATACTCAACTAATCAGTAGCATGCCTTTGAGGCACTATGGGTACATCTTCCTTGCATCTCTCACAGATTCCCAGAGACCTGGAAACTTACCATGTAATGACTATTACCATGACCTGCTTTTCTTGAACACAAGGAGTATTTACAAGATAAGCTCAAAACACATTTCAACTAATTGCTAAGGACACCTCCACCAACCTCTATCTGTGAGCAGATCGAGTCATAGCTTGGCATGGTTGTGCTCTCCTTCATAAGTCACAATCAACATTGTCGGATCTTCGATGCACCTCTCGACATGCTTTCTTGCAGGGCAGCCCCGCATGCTGCTGCATTTGTAGTATCCTCTGCTCGGTTTCATTCAAATAATATTTTAGAACTGAATCAAAGCTCACCGGCATAACTAATAACATGACAAACAACATTAGATAGTAAAGAGAGCTGATTATGCTAACACTTTCCGTATCATCATAGAGAACTACAATGCAGTTATTTAATCAATAAGCTGGTTGAATTATTAGCAAAACCTTCCAGATTGCTTTTGTGACTGAAAGGTGAATATGAGCGCAAAATGGCATCCATAACTAGTCATCGAACCGTAGAGACATTTACTAGTGGCATGAAGATTTACAAGTCACGGAGAACAACACTGTCGATAACCCAACATGTTCTTAATTAGCATCGAATGATCCGATACAGTCAGAAGTAAAACAAATGTGCTATCCAAGCTTTCAAGAAGTCCAACAAAACAACCACTAAGTCCATACAATTTGATTATGTGAAGAAGAAAATGAAAAATACCACACTTGTTTATTATCACTGGCTGTTTGAATTCATACACAATCATTTGTTTTTATAGATAACAATGATGTTAAGGGCAATGATCAAGCAATAATCCATAAATATCTTTTGCATTAGGTAACTTAATGAAGAGGTGTTTCACAAAGCCAACAAAACTATTACCTAGGATAGGGAGAACCTTTGATTGGCTTCTGCCCATACTTCCTCCATGAGCAGTCATCAGCAGGGATGTCTGCAAGCTTGTTACTGATAGCAGGAACCTTGATTGTTCTCTTCACTCTCAATTTCCTGCAAAAGAACAATCAAAAGATTCTGAATGACAACATCTTCTTGCAAAGAAAGGAGGAATCAAGCCAAATCATGAAAGGCCTGACCTCTTCTTCGAGCAGTGGCACCTGCTTGTTTTCCCACATTTGCCTCCGCTTCCATCAATTCCTCCACCAGAGCACCTTCTATCATGCGGGTGCCAGTTCATGGGATTGGACAACTGCGGTCCGCCGAACAGGTTGAAGGCCCTCCCATCCATGCTCCCCATGCTTCCATCGATGCTCAGGGATGACAAGAAGGACCTAGAGGACGACGCAGTCGCCGTGCAACTCGAAGTGTCAAACATGAGGTTCAAGCCGCCGTTGCTCCTCTCGCACATCTCGTTCTGGAGCTTCAGCTGTTGCTGAAGCTGGAACATACGGTTGTTGTGCTGCTGGTGGAGGAAATGGAGGTGAGTGGGGGTAGGACTGCTGAGGGTCGCTTGGATTTCCGATGCAGGGTTCTCAAGGAACATTCTTGGTGGGATTTGTGGAGGCATGTTGGCAGTGGAACCCAACTCATTAACTGGCTTCTGTAGTAGGTTTCTTGGAAGGAGTTGGAGCAGCACCGCAGAAGGGTCAGCTCTGGAGGCTGCTGGGTTGTCTAAGAAGATGCTGTGGTTGAAGCGGCGCTGATGGGGACTCTTGAGCCTCCTCAGCCTTGCATGGCCAACACCATTTCCAAGCATCGAAACAACCTTGGTAAACTTAGAAACAGCAGTTCCTGTCTCTGCCAGTAGATTCTTGTGAGCTAAGGGTTGGTGTTGTGTCTCAGACAGTAAGCTCAGCACTCTGTGGCAGCTCTCCACAGCTGCCATATTAGCGTCTTCCACTCCTTCCATTTCAGCAACCCCAACAAATCCCTTCCAGGCTCTCTTTCAACGACACGAATCCCTCATCTGTCCCAACCTACAGAACCAGAGAAATCTGAGCAACAAAAATTACACATTTCAAAAGGTCTTGCTAATCTCTTTCAGTCTCGAAGCGTGAAAAGCAAATGTTATGATCCAAATGCGACTCAATCAAAAGAAAAGGGGAAGAAAATCGAAGTATCTCCTGTAAAACAGATTAAAATCATGAAGTCTCCAAAATCGAACACAAGAAACCGCCATGAAAGAGGTAAGCTCAGGGGTTCCAAGGTCCGATTTTGACGATACAGACCAGCTAAAGCTGCCCTTTTTTGCCTTGCACCGATTGCATCAAACTAAACTAACACAGAAATACGCAAGAAATACTAGATTTCAGAGGAAGGGTGAAAACGAGAAGGTAAAACCCCACTATAGAAGAGAGATGAGAAGGAAACCCTAAGGGATCGGTTGCCGAGGTGGAACCTTGTCGAGGGAAAGACTCGAGGCCGCAATAAAATAAAATAAACATAAATAAATATATATATATATATATATAGATAATCCTTTTTTAATCCAAAAACACAGCATAAATTAAAGAATTAGATTCCGAAAGCGAGGAAGAAAGCGCATGTAATTTTAATGAACTGGAAATATAGCGGTGGACTTCACGGCACGGGAGGAGATCTCCACCGCCGGAGTTCGATCAGACGGTCATGGGCTATGACGAGTGGGCCCCGCTCTCCTCCTGCTTGAATGGGTTGTCGCGTTGGTTCCTTGTCATCTTCCTTCTCCGAGCGGAGATCTTCTCCAAGTAACTGATTCGTCTAGCAGAATCGAACGATGATGATTTATCCATAAGCACAATGGACGGAGATCCGATGATGATGGATAAGAAGCTTTTCGTCAAAGTCGCAGCGGTTGGGATGACGGAGCGAAACGGCGGGACACGTCACCACGTGCATGCCGACCCCATATGGGGTTTGGTGGTGGCGGTTGGATGACGCGCGCGTGGGACCCCATCGCATGGGCCACGACGCCGCTGACTGATCGTGGGCCACCACGGCTCACGTGGCCATGGGTCGGATCCGATCGAACTTTGATCCGATTTCTTGGAACATTTTCGTATTTCTCTCTCCCTGCTTCAACAGTATCATATATAAAAAGACAAGATGAAATAGCGACTTTTCCTTTCTTACATGTACATATCATATGCTACGTAATAAAAGCAAAATCTATCGTACCAAAATATATCGCTCGTATCCAGTAGCATGTACCGGGATACGGATCATCCAGTACCACTATAGTACTATATTATAATATTATTATAATATACTATAACACTGCTACAGTATATAAAAAATAAAAAATTATTCAATACATCAGGACGTATCGTTTGATACGTCCTGATGTATCACCCGGATCGAAACACCAATTCAGTAGCAAACATTACATAAAAGAACATACATGATGTAGCAGTTGGCTGCTATTTATTATCATCAACTAGCTTAATAATTAATAATCAAGATGGAGAAGAAGCACATGCACATTTGACCTCAAACAATAAGAATTAAATGGAGATAATGTACAATGCGGGGTAGAAAGAACATCAAAATGCAATGGGTACAGAAAGGAAATCCAAATTGCAACTCCATTTCAATGGAAGCATGTTTGGTCTGTGCAGCTTCAGAGGATGGACCCACAACTCCGGTCGACTGTCTACCTTCTAAGGAAAAGTCAAAACAAAACAACACAGAGTTGGAATGCGATTGGAGGTCGCTTGTTGAAAGAAAGAATAAAAATATGGCAAACATGCCAAGTATGGGAAAAGTTCAGATCATATTTTCCACATGACATTGCTGTGAGCGTGTGTTGATTCCTGGAAGCTGGCGATGAAGCTTCTTCTCGACTTCCATTAGAGCTCCCTGTACAACTCTCTCAACATCAGCTGTCGCCATCTATTACAAAGTCAAAACATAAAAAGTAAGAAATGGAACCATCAGCAGCACATAGATAGCAATTAAAACATTCAACAAGGTGATATGTAGTATTAATCTTAACCTCGGCAGACTGATGCACATGTGATCCTATCCGAGGTATTATAGGGTTGAGAAGGGGAGGTTTTGATAAACTAAGAGCAGGTATTAAGTAAATAGGTGACTAAGGATGCTGACTTGTTCTAGCTTAAAAATGGAGGTTTTGATGATTCATCTGAGTCATGTAGCTTTCTCTGGAACAGGCTGCTGAGGTCTTTCCAACCTAGGACTCAGGGATGTTGAAAATAACAAAATTACTTATAGAAAACAAGAAGAAACATCTGATTCGTATCGTAGACAAAATCTCTAGATGAACCTTCAAAAGAAATTTTATATGTTTGCATTTGCAGTAAAGTTTTCGATCGGGAATATAACTTTTGTTTTCATATGTCAACAAATTCACTGCCCGACACAATTAGACAAATGGAGGAATAGCATGACCAGTGAGCAGAATCCATTCAGACGAAAAATCAACTCAAAAGACCAGACAATCTAACTTAGATAGCAGATGCATAGTATCAGGAACTAAAAATCATATATGTCAAGAACTCAGTAAATTCCTAGTATTATTGCAAGAGCAGCTTATTACCCCCATCACCAATATGAACTCTGCAATCTAAGTTGGATTACAAAAGTTGAGTCAGCTATTTCTCCAATTGGATAGTTGGGAATCATGAGATCCTCTAGATCGGGTAGTGGTATACTAATCGCTATGCAATTGCTGCATACTATAGTACCACACGGCATTATGAGCTTTCCAGAGTAAGATAACTAGTCTTAGGATAATCTTTGTGGCAGCAGAGTGAAAGTGGGCAGAGAATGAATCCCAAGGCATAATTATTCCAACCATTACTTCCTTTCCATCAGAAGAACTGGCTATTGCAATTTGGTGATTAAGATCAATAAGGACTGCACCAAAACACTCAAGATATTACGCACCTTGGTATCGATGCTCATAGTGGCAGAAAACTCGGTGCTGGAGAGATCAGATCGAATGGCTTTCGCCTTGACATCCAAACTCTTTAAGCACCGCAGTGCCGCAATCATGGAGTCGATGGAAGATGATGGATTGGTCACACTGATCTTAATCTTGGCCCCATCAGTTGCATTGTTCCTTAGTATCTCTGCTTTGAGCTCCTCATTGCGCTTCTGAAGCGCCTTCTGCACCCCTTGTAGTTCTCGCACATACTGAGCGGCTGACTGAATGATTGAGTTCTTGTCACCCTGGAAAAATTGCACATAGATTGAGTGAATGAAATCTACAACATCCGAACAAAGAAACAAGAAACTGAAACAATCAACTATCAGCATCACATCATCACCAAACACATTACTGTCACTGATATCTTTTCACCCCTTTATGTAAGAAAACACTGATTAGATGAACATGGAAAATCATCTCTAAATTTCATGGAATATGCCTCGTTCCTTTCCTAAATGATTTCCCCTAATGAGATTGAAAGAGTTCAATTAGATACACAAGCTATTAGACTCGAGAATTCTAGTTCCTATGAGCTCTAATGCAACGACAGCGTCTGATTGACTGAGAAGGAGAACAGAAAAGAGAAGGAACCTTTGATCTGGAGGCAATCATGGAGTACAAATCAGCATAGCTTTGGCTGAGCTTCTCCCTCCGCTGCCGCTCTCTCATCATATGCCGGAAACCCCTGCTCGTCTCCACCCCGCTGGGCTCCTCCCCCTTCGGGATCCTTCTCAACATCTCAATGACCCGCCGGTGGATGTTCCGGCCACCGTCGCCGCCACTTCTGGTTTCTGAGCTGCAGCACTCCGACATTTGTGCACCTTCCGACCTGGCATACCTCCCGAAGGCACTCCAATGGGCCGGCGGCGGCGGCGGCGGCGGCGCAACCGGCGGGTCTATCTCCTGCATGAGCTCAGGGAAGGCGGCCGTACAATCGAAGGGCAGTTCCGGCGACAAGGCCCAGAGGAGACTGTTATCAACCCCATGTAAGTACTCCTCGTGGAAGGGGACGAAGGGCTCCGTTGCCATTACCGCTGCTCTCCACCTCGACTGCTCCTAACTATTCCCGCTGGCTTAAATGGCGGACCGCCCATATATGCAGCCGCGGTTGCACTTTAAACACGAGGTCAAATTGGACGACCAGTCTAATCTGCGGAAAAAGCCCACGTGACGACGATGGCGTTCCTTTGGTGCGATTCCCCCACGTGACGAATCGACGGTCGTCGTCCCCGACGTCAACGAACCCCATCCTAGCCGTCGATTCGGGACGGCCTAGACTGGTCATCTTGTTTTGACCGTCCAAATTGCGGCGTATTCCCACATGGGGAAATTGCGTGGATGGAACCCGAATAACCCCCATGTGGGGAATTAAGCGGCTTCCACGTTGTTACCAGTATCATAAGACGGTAAAGAAATTGAATGATTGAATCTGGTAAAAGGGAAGACTTTGACTACCAAATCTAATTGCCGACGAGTTGATTGCTTGTGGTGGGTTTAATCAGTTGATTCAGTAAACCATGGGAAGTCAGAAAAGTATGCTTTGTTCCTCTTCCCCACAGACAACCCCACGCTCTCTCTCGCTCTCTCTCTCTCTCTCATTAGAAGCTTCTCAATCACTTTCCAACAACTTGGGCAAATTTATTGGAATGTATAGAATACACAAATAGATACTTCTGATGGCTCAGAAGTAGTCAACCCTTCCAAGAGAACACTAAGTTTGATTCCATTTTGGAAGGCATTTTGAAGAGGGATTTGTCTTAAAGAAGACCAATTCTTTGAGTTCGAAGGGAAAGGTTAAAGATGGGCCAAATGTTGGACTGATGGCCCATATTCAGCCCATGTGGGCTTTATCAGCCCACAGCCCACACCCTCTCTTAACCTAACCCTAATTAAGATTAGGGGGGTGTGGTGGCTGCGTTTTAGAGGTAGATTAAGGCTATAAAAAGGCAGCAACGAGGCAGATCTTTGGAGCCACGAGATTCTAAAGAGAAGAAGGAGAACAAGGCAGAAAAGGAAGAGAAAGAAAGGGAAGAAGACAAGGACAACGCAGAGAGACTGTTCACAATCATCTAGCAGTGTTCTCATCTCAGGTTAGATCAAATCTACAGTAGGCTCTTGCTGTGATTACTTGGGAGGTTTTAGATATTGTGGGCAGTAACGTGATCCTTGTATCCCAATTATTCTCTTGTGGTTGTTGCTAGGGTTTTGGGCAAGAGATTGAGATTTGTATATTCATTATTCTCATAGTGGATTATCTCTAGTTTGCCCCGTGGTTTTTACCCTTCACATTGAAGGGGTTTTCCACGTATATCTTGGTGTTCTGTTTGATTGTGTTTCCATTTTATTCCGCTGCGTATTTTGGTCTTCTAGTATTTGTTCCTATACAAAGGTTATTCCTCTTTTTATCCCCATCAACTGGTATCAGAGCGGGGTTTTGGTGATTTAATTTTTGTATTTGAACATGGAGGCCAGTAATATTTCTCGCATGATTAGTTTAAATGGAAATAATTGGATGATATGGAAACTAAGAATGGAAGATCTCTTGTATTGCAAAGATTTGTATGGACCTTTGCAGGGGGATAGTGCAAAACCTACAACTATGACAGATGATGAGTGGAAGAGGTTAGATCGAAAAACAATTGGGTTTATTACACAGTGGCTTGATGATAGTGTCTTTCACCATGTTTCTACTGAAATTTCTGCATATTCTCTTTGGAAAAAATTGGAAAGTCTCTATGAAAGAAAAACAGCTGGCAACAAAGCTTTTTTGATCAGAAAACTTGTGAACCTAAAATATAGAGAGAGTGCTTCTATTGCTGAGCATTTGAATGAAATGCAGAGTATTATTAACCAGTTATCCTCTATGAAAATGTCTCTTGATGATGAGTTGCAGGCATTGTTACTTCTCAGTTCATTACCAGAAAGTTGGGAGACACTGGTGGTTTCCCTCAGTAATTCTGCGCCAGATGGTATTGTCACTATGAGTCAAGTAACAAGCAGTTTGTTGAATGAGGAGTTGAGAAGAAAGAGTTCAGCAACATCTCAGAATGATTCACAGTCACTTATCTCAGAGAACAGAGGAAGGTCAAAGTTCAGAAGCAGTTCACGTATGGGTAGGAGCAAGTCAAGATCAAGAAAAGATATTGTTTGCTATAACTGTGGTGAGAAAGGACATTACAAGAACCAATGTAAGCAACCTAAGAAGAACAAGAAAAAGGGAAAAGAAGTGGAGTCTACAGAATCAAAGGATAATACTACAGCTACAGTGCAGGGTGGTGATTATTTAATTTTGTCTCCTTCTGATGATATTTTTTCTTGTGTGTGTCAGGATCTTGAGTGGGTGATTGACACAGGTGCTTCTTATCATGCTACACCTCGGAGGGAGTTTTTTGCTACATACAGGTCTGGAAACTTTGGTGTTGTCAAGATGGGCAACTATGGCACAGCAGACATCATTGGCATGGGTGATATCCATTTAAAGACCAACCTTGGCTGCAAGTTGGTACTTAAGGATGTGAGACATGTGGTTGACTTGAGGCTGAATTTAATTTCAGTTGGAAGACTAGATGATGAAGACTATGAAAGCAGATTTCACAGAGGGCAATGGAAACTCAGTAAGGGTTCTCTTGTTATAGCTAATGGAAAGAAATGTCATACTTTGTACAGGTTGCAGGCTAAAGCTTATGGTGAGCAGTTAAATGCTACAGAGAAAGACTTCAGTATGGAGTTGTGGCATAGGCGATTGGGACACATGAGCGAGAAGGGGCTGCAAACTCTTTCCAAGAGAGAGGTATTACCAGATCTCAGAGGTATACATCTGAACCCTTGTATTGATTGTTTAGCTGGTAAATAACATAGAGTTTCATTTGCTAGTGCTGCTTTGTCTAGAAAAATGCATGCCTTAGACCGTGTTTATACAGATGTATGTGGTCCTTTGAGGACAAAAACTCCTGGTGGATCTGTTGATGTTCTTGGTATAAGTGGTGCACTTTATTTTGTCACTTTTATAGATGATTTTTCTAGGAAAGTTTGGGCCTATGCTTTGAAGACCAAAGATCAGGTTATTAATGTCTTTAAAGAGTTTCATGCCAGGGTTGAAAGGGAGACAGAAAGGAAATTGAAATGCATAAGATCAGATAATGGTGGTGAGTATACAGGATTGTTTAATGACTATTGCAGGTCACATGGAATCCAACATGAGATGACAGTTCCTGGTACACCTCAGCATAATGCAATTGCAGAGAGGATGAACCGCACCATCATGGAAAAGATCAGATGTATGCTTTCACAGGCCAAGCTACCCAAAAGGTTTTGGGATGAGGCTTTGAGGACTGCAGTTGATGTGATCAACTTATCACCATGTACAGCCCTAGATGGTGATATTGCAGAGCATGTATGGTCAGGGAAAGATGTTTCCTACAGGCATTTGAAAGTATTTGGTTGTCGTGCATTTGCACATGTTCCAGATAATGAGAGGTCCAAGCTGGATGGTAAGTCTAAAGAATGTATTTTTCTTGGTTACTCACATGATCAGTTTGGTTACAGGCTTTGGGATCCAGAAAAGCAGAAGGTGTTCAGGAGCAGAGATGTGATCTTCTTTGAGGATCAAACCTTTGAGGATTTGAAGAAGAAGGCACCAGCCAAGACTTCTGCAGAAGGATTAGCAGATTGTGACCCAGTTACTCCTCCAGTATATCAGGGTGATGGGGGAGATATGCAGGAAGATGGTGTAGAACCTGATATTGATCTACTTGTAGGACATGTTGAGCAAGAAGAAGTAGGAAAGCAAGTTCCCGTAGAACCTCAGTTGAGAAGATCTTCTAGACAACATCAACCTTCCAGAAGATACTCTACAGATGAGTATGTGATGCTTACTGATGCAGGTGAACCAGAGAGTTACCAGGAAGCAGTTGAGAGTGAGCAGAAAGAGAAGTGGTTAGCTGCTATGCAGGAAGAGATGGATGCTCTTCAGAAGAACCACACTTATGATTTGGTGCTGCTACCAAATGGAATGAAGGCCTTGAAGAACAAGTGGGTTTTTAGGTTGAAGACTCAAGAATATTGTTCTCAACCAAAGTACAAAGCTAGATTGGTTGTGAAAGGCTTTGGTCAAAAGAAAGGTATTGACTTTGAAGAGATATTTTCTCCTGTTGTTAAAATGTCTTCTATTCGTGTTGCTCTTGGTATTGCTGCTAGCCAGGACTTGGAGGTTGAGCAGTTAGATGTGAAGACAGCTTTCCTTCATGGTGATTTGGAGGAGAAAATTTATATGGAGCAACCAGAAGGCTTCAAAGTCAAAGGTAAAGATAATTTTGTCTGCAAGTTGAAGAAGAGCTTGTATGGGCTAAAGCAAGCTCCAAGACAGTGGTACAGAAAGTTTGATTCATTTATGACAGAAAATGGATACAAAAGAACGGCTTCAGATCATTGTGTGTACATCAAATGGTTTGGTGAGGATTTTATTATTCTCTTACTTTATGTTGATGACATGCTTATTCTTGGGAAAGATATGTCTAAAATTGACAGGTTGAAGAAGGAAATGAGTGAGTCTTTTGCAATGAAGGACATGGGGCCAGCAAAGCAAATACTAGGCATGCAGATTTCTCGTGACAGGAAAAACAAGAAGATTTGGTTGTCACAGGAGAAATACATCGAGAAGGTATTGGAAAGATTCAGTATGAGCAATGCTAAGCCAGTTGGTTCTCCTCTTGCAGGTCACTTCAAGTTGTGCTCAGAACAGAGTCCGTCAAGTGATGAGGAGAAGGAGAAAATGCAAAAGGTTCCTTATGCTTCAGCAGTTGGAAGTTTAATGTATGCAATGGTATGTACGAGGCCAGACATCGCATATGTAGTGGGTGTTACTAGCAGATTTCTTGCAAATCCAGGCAAAGAGCACTGGGCAGCGGTGAAGTGGATTTTTAGATATCTCAGAGGGAGCTCTAAGGTTTGTTTAAGCTTTGGAGGTGGACCACCTATGTTAACAGGTTACACAGATGCAGATATGGCAAGAGATATAGATACGAGGAAGTCTACTTCAGGTTATGTACTTACTTTTGCAGGGGGAGCTGTGTCATGGCAATCCAGGTTACAAAGGTGTATTGCTCTCTCCACCACAGAAGCAGAATATATTGCTGCTACAGAGGTATGCAAAGAAATGTTATGGATGAAAGAATTCTTACAAGAATTGGGGCTGAAACAGGAAAATTATGTGGTGCATTGTGACAGCCAGAGTGTCATCCATTTGTGTAAGAACCCAATGTTTCATTCCAAGTCAAAGCATATAGATGTCAGATACCACTGGATTCGAAATGTATTTGAAGAGAAGCAGTTGCAGCTTCAGAAAATTCATACAGATGACAACGGAGCAGACATGTTAACGAAGACCTTACCAAAAGAAAGACAGGAGATATGCCGACAGTTGGTCGGCATGGCTTCACATTGAGGAGTCATGGGACAACCTCCCTTATGGGCTGAAGGGGGAGGTTGTTGGGCTGATGGCCCATATTCAACCCATGTGGGCTTTATCAGCCCACAGCCCACACCCTCTCTTAACCTAACCCTAATTAAGATTAGGGGGGTGTGGTGGCTGCGTTTTAGAGGTAGATTAAGGCTATAAAAAGGCAGCAACGAGGCAGATCTTTGGAGCCACGAGATTCTAAAGAGAAGAAGGAGAACAAGGCAGAAAAGGAAGAGAAAGAAAGGGAAGAAGACAAGAACAACGCAGAGAGACTGTTCACAATCATCTAGCGGTGTTCTCATCTCAGGTTAGATCAAATCTACAGTAGGCTCTTGCTGTGATTACTTGGGAGGTTTTAGATATTGTGGGCAGTAACGTGATCCTTGTATCCCAGTTATTCTCTTGTGGTTGTTGCTAAGGTTTTGGGCAAGAGATTGAGATTTGTATATTCATTATTCTCATAGTGGATTATCTCTAGTTTGTCCCGTGGTTTTTACCCTTCACATTGAAGGGGTTTTCCACGTATATCTTGGTGTTCTGTTTGATTGTGTTTCCATTTTATTCCGCTGCGTATTTTGGTCTTCTAGTATTTGTTCCTATACAAAGGTTATTCCTCTTTTTATCCCCATCACCAAAAACCCTGAGTTTATCTACTGTAGTACTACTATCTGGACTTCACTTTACCGACTTAGCTTTACCACCATTGCAGGGTGGTTAGTCACTGCCTACAGATCAACCAACCTACTGAGCAACTTTATGTCCTATCAGTATGATTTGGTTCGATTTATGCAGAGTAGCCCACAAATGGGGGTGGTCGACATCAAGTCGGATTTAGGCTTAGCCTCCGGAATCAAAGTCGATTATACATGGTCTGTTAATGATCGTCAACTCCTCAGACGGCTTGGCTTGTACCTTTCGTGCGGACACCGATCGACCTCCATGGACGCGCACCAAGCGATGTTGTTTCGAGCTTTCTGAAGTGGCTTTGTACTATGTGACGTCGTCTTGTACGACCTCGGACGACACGGGAGCAAGCGGCCATCCAATCCAAGGTATCACATCGATGTAGTGCACTATGTCATCTCTGAGGCTCCACGTTGACGTTGATGTGACTACTGACTATTGCCGCAGGGGTGATACCAGAACATGCCCTATCAACCCAAAATATTAAGTTATAATCGGTGAATTATCTATCAGATGTGGAAGTGTGGAAAAGCTGTTGACATTTTTCTTCTAAGCACAAACTCTGTAGTCTCTCACACTTTCTTGGATGTCGTTCACAGATTTGGATGCAGCTAATCCTTTCAGGAATAAGGCTTGGAATTGAGCAGCTGAAAGGGAACTTTCCTTGAGCTAAAAATGAGGTTAGATTGCCAAGTATTCTTCCTACTCTCTCTCCCCCTCCCCTTCATTTCTCGAAACTCTTTCTTGGCAAAAGGACTTTTTCTTGTTAGATATAAGAAATGATCTTTGATTGTATATCCTCAAGAAAATATACTTTCGATACCATGAAGTTCTATCTATTTATAGAGATTAGAAGACACATCCAGCTTTTTATGGTGAACTAATATAATTGATCCTCCATTTCATACATCCTTTTATGGTGTCTCTTCATTACATAGGGTTTAAGATAAACAAATTAAATTTACTATCTAACTTGGCCATAAAAATAATTTCCTTTCATCATGCATATGAAATAAAATCTTCAATTTATCAAGAAAACAATTGATGAATTTCACCAAAATATCAACAACTTTATCCTCAAATCTTATGTATTCCAATTGAACCTCTTTCTTTTCTTTTTTTTTCCTCATTGTTCTTGGCTTTGTCATTGATCATTTCCATAACCTTATTTTGAAGATACTTGTTGGTTTTAGTTATCATAATTTTCTTGAAGTTATGTTCATCTACATCTACAAAGATGAGGATGAGTGTTTTTTTTTTTGTCTTTCTTCTTAAAATCTTTCAAGACATTTTTATGGCATACCATATCATAATCTTCAGACTCTTCGGTCTTCTTCTATCACCCTTAACTTTTGCCATAATTTTTCCAAAATTATTCTTATTCAAAGAAGATTATCTTTTGACTCTTCTTCCTCTAATATCAGTTTGGCATGCCATATCATCTTTTTTTTTTGTTTGAAGGCATTCTTCTACTTAGCTCCCATATATAATAAAATCCAAATGAGACTTTTAATTGAAATACTTTTAATTTTCATAATTCTATTTGACAAGATAAGAAATTTGAAGTTGGAAACCACTCAAAACAAATTTTGATTATATATCCTCACATCACTATTTATTTATATGGATTGAGAGATATATTATTCATCATTAATGAATAAGAGTTTGACTTAAATTAATTAAGATATATTTAAGATCATTTAGTCTCATATTGATTCAGAAGTATAAAAATCAAAAGCTCATAAATCCGTTGGGTCTTCCTTATCCTTAAATATGCTTTTTGGAGGTCATATGTTTCGAAAGGACAAAATCGTACGGGTACACTCATCGCTTAAAGCAGATAATTCCTCACGAGTCTACGGGTCGCACCAATGACCAACCGACCACATGGTCTCTTATCATATATAACCCGATTCTATCAATTCTTAGTGATCATTATCTTTCCTTTGGTAGTTCACCCTCTCTCTGGTGGCCACTCATCATTATTTAATCAAATCATAGCTTGATTGACTTAATCTTTTTTTAAATTTTTAATCATCCAAATTAAATTTTATATATCTAACTCTAGTACCATGCCAGAATTCAAATATTAACGAGTCTTAATTAAATTAATTAAAGATAACATATATACTTTTTTCAATCATCTGTGATATATATGAGATTATCCTCTTAACTCGTCTCTCTTCATCTCACACATATAAATATTTAATGTTCTATATTGTATTAATTTGTAATATATCTATTTAAAGAAAGATTACATATAACTTTATGATGACCCTATATGATTGATCCTCTCTTCGTAATACAAGATCAAGATAAACCAATTATCTTTATTTTTAATATTCTTATCCCTTTTTACCAGCACCATATAGAGTAGTAGAGTTATAATGCGGAGATAATTTCATCAAAAGCCACTCTCATCTGTTGAATCGAGATTGTTGAATCTCATATTTTGATGATGAAACCAATTGATAGTGCTATTTGATCTGCGTTTTAAGTAACGTAGGAAGCTTCGATCAGGGAGAAACAATTAGGGCAGGAAGAATCATGTTGAGCCGGAATGGAACATGTCAAAAAATTAGACGTCGAGCCGGAGGATCGATCGACGTATCGGCAGAAGGCTTCGAGCCATGGGTTCAGGCATCGAGCTAAGAAGAGCAAAATTTGCCCCAAGAAAATTGGAGTTACGGAGGTCAACTAACCAATTAGGCAATAGGTCGCAAGAGAGGACAATAGGCCGAAGAATCCGACGAAATGTCGATGAACCAATGACAAGCCGGACAATATTTGATTTAAGCATTGTAATAATTGTCTAGATCAAAGTAGGTTTTAAATATGCAGGATTAACTACGATAGCAAGGCATAAAGCAAAATGAAGTCCCAGAGTCAATAATAAGATTTCGTTAGGAGTTCGAGAGTTCGTTGGAAGTCCGAACGTTCGTCGGAAGTTTGTCGGAATTGACAGAGAAGTCCAGGAGCTTGCCAGAGAAGCTCGTCGAAACTCGCCAAAAAGATCGTCATGAAGTCCAAGAGCTTGTCGGAAGTTCGTTGGAACATTACCGAGAGATCATCGGAAGTTCATCGAAAGATCACCGGATGAGACCTAGACTTATCAGACTTATTTAGCTTAGTATATGCCTTAAAATTCATAGTTAGCACATAATTGGGTTGAAATTAGGCCAACTCAATTAGGGGTCAATTGGGCCCAAGTTTAGGCTATGTTAGGTTAAGTAAAAAGCCCAAACAGTGACCCAACAGGTGGAACCATCGTGACACAATCTCCGAGATTGTGTCAGGTGATGGTACCGCCCAAACACAGTCTCCAAGAGACTGTCAGGCGATGGTACCACCAGATTGAGCAGTGGTACCGTCCGGTGGCAGGGTGTTAGGCGGTGGTACCGCTAGGACCTGGGAAACCTAGGATGAGACACTTTTAGGCTCCAAGTTTAAATCCACTTGAAGCCTATAAATATCCCTCTCATCCCTGGTAAACCAACACACAACCGAGAGCAAAAAGAAAAGAAAACGTTGTTGTAATCTTATGTGAACTCCTCTTAAATTCTAAAGTATTAGTCTTGTTTAAGAGATGAGTGAAGGGGGATTGTAAAGGTTCTCTCCTGAACCTGTCAAAAGGAGAATCGAGTTGTAAGGGTAGTTGATCTTCGCCCATTGAAGAAAAATCATTAGTGGATGCCGATGGCCTCGACGGAAGAGGAATCGACGGAGTGGATATAGGTCACGATGACCGAACCACTATAACACTCGGTTTGCTTTTCTAGCAATTTATCTTTACTGCAAACTGTCTTCCTCGTTACTTTTGCTGCGCACCACGCTTTCAAAATTAATATCTTTCTGAAACGAATTTAATCGAAACGAAAGAATTTTTCAAATCGATGTGATTTTCTCCGCTGCATTAATTCACCCCCTTAGTGTCGATTCGATCCTAACGACATCGTGTAGGGCCAAAGTAGTTTTTTTTTAGCACAAATTCAATTAAAAAATAATAAAAAAGTTCATTATATATATGGGAATGCAAAATTGATCAATTCGATATGATTCGATCAGTATTTAATGATCTGACCATCGATTGTGATATGATATATCTCTGTTTTAGATTATTTGATCATGGTCCAAACTGATACAGATTACAATCCTTAGTATATCATGCTTTCTTTTAACTATTATGAGTATTACTTTTATTTTTTAAGCTTCGATTAGAAAAGACAAAATTTTGACAAAAAAAGGACAATATTTTTACATAAGGTGATGTAACCATTATCAAAAGTGATAAATCTTTCACTTTTTCTCATTGCAAGCCTACATTAGCCTAAAAATACATTAATTATCTTTAAAAATATATACTTAGAGAAAAGTTAATATTTATATTATGTCTATATATTAGGCATGTCAAAAATATAAGGTTCAAAAGTATTTATACTTAATATTTATTTATTACATTATAGCTGAACCTTCAATACTATCATCACAGATAATATTATTAGAAATACTATGAACAGAAGAGCTAGCAGAGTAATGTTATGGTCTTTTTTACACATTAAAAAAAAGAGAGAACAAATTGCAAAATTTCAGAGAAATTACAATTCAAAATTATGAATTTTCATATAAAAAAATTATGAAGCAGATGCCACGCTTTCTGAAAAATCTAAGGTTGAAAATAATTGTTTCTTAGATTTAACACTATAAACCCAACATCTTATCTAGATTCTAGTGGAGACCAACTAACATCAAATCTATATTCAGGCCAACTCATGAGATAGATGCTCATGAGATATTCTCTAATAGATCTTTTTTATTGAGAGAAAAAAAAGATAAATCTTCACATTTAATTATTTGAAAGCGTAGAATGTTAATATGAAGTTTTTATGTAGATGTGAACTTATGGTAAATCATTGGTTTTATGATTTTGGTATTTCATTGATCTTGTGAGCTTATAAGTGGTTGTTAATAAATTTGAGTTGACTTTAAGTGTTATGGAGTCATCAAGTGATATATTCAATTATTATAAACTGTATGCTTTTAAATTTATCAAATTTTATATTTTAGATCCTAAGTTTGGATTTTGAATATAGTTAAGAAATAAATAAGTTCATGACATGTTCACACCTCAAAGATATTATTTTAAGGTCTCATAGAGGTGACCAATCAAAGTTCAATCGAACCCATGCTTTATTTAACCGGAGAGTCGCCTGATACTTAGACTTAAGCTCACACCTGAGCTCATTGAATCAACTTGCCCAAACTTACGATGTGATGCTCGAGTCTCGTCTTGCCTTTCTCAAGTGTCTAGGGAAGCACCTAAGTCACTTTTTAAATTTATTTTTTATTATTGATATCTAGTATTTCTTTTCTTTTTTTTAAGTTCTTCTCTCCTTAAAATAAAAATATATCACATGTGAGTGAAGAGATAGATGGTGACCTTCATCACCAATCAATGAAAAATTACCCCAAAATAATCTATACGAGAATTTTATGTGGTTACATATACTTTATTATTTGCCATTTTTATTTTTGTCATGCCACTTTTAACAAAAATGATCCAATGCATAAGACTGTACAATATCGAATTATAATTACTTAAACTATGGAGAATCAACATACATAATCATATTTCTATAAAAAGAGGAATTATTTTGTACCTCTTCAGATTATAAATATGCAGTATTATCATGATGCTAAACTCCATCAGATCCTTGACAAATTGGTGCAGATGGATGCACTAAGCATATGATCAATCTCTCAAGCACATCCTTGAGCTCGCTAAGAATAAACTAACATGTCCCTGATGAACTTGGAAGTCTTCTACTTAATGGACAGCACAAAAACAGAAGACTATCATATGACCGGGTCAGAAAGTCCAGACTTGAGCAAGACTCTTGACACATTCCATGGCAAGTCAAAGAATGGATCTACATATTTTTAGGGAATGAAATAGGTTGACAAATTTTGTTACTGATATATCTTTTGTTTCCTGATTCCCTGAACATACAATTTGTATCTGAACAATTACTTGATATATATTTTTCCTTATCTTTTGGGGGGAAAAAAAGAGAAAAAAAGAATGGATCTTCTACCATCTGTGCCGAAAAAACATAACCAGAGTATTCTTTGGCATACAACTATAGTCCTCTGTATTACTAGGGATAATCCGATCAGGACCTTTCTGTATCACTATATCAAAGATGACACATATAAAGTGCTTTGGCTTTCGGGATTTCCTATAGATGCATATGCTCTTTCGGATCATTTTCGCTATTCGAATGTATCCATCCACCAAATATTTTCTTGTAGTTGTTTACTGATCGTTTACTGTGCAGTCCCTCAATTGTGGCACTTAAAACTGATTTATTCTATGCATCTTATGTCTTGTGAGATGATAACATGGTTCTTCTTTTGTCATCAGGAAGAATCAACCCGGCAACCCATTTCCTTCGTTTGAACCGAATCTTAATCTGAAGGAAATTAAGCAAGATGTAGATTCGTTTCCTTGTACAACTCAGATGAGACTCGGATAGATCTGATCTAACTATTGTTCTTCACTGTGGTGATTTCTGGAATCGGTGATAAGACATGGTTGAGAAGGAAGAGAAGCAAATGAAGAAACAAAATTCTCTTTTTCTAATACTATGATTACGATAATGTAAAATCTCAGTAAAAATGCATGATAAAGATTGTCAGAGATCGTCGACAAGAAAAAATATAACATGCCATTGCATGATTCAAAGACAACCGAACTATCGATGAATCAATCGCAGAGAGCTAAGATTGGAAGGATCGATAGAGATAAGGATGGCATGCTCTGCTTACCTCTGCCACAAGATGTAGGTGTTCTATCTGCTCCTGTCATCGACTTCAATCCATTTCTCCGGCAGCCCCTTTCTGTCCAAGTTCTTGAGATCAAAGATAGAAAACCGAAGATGGGTTAGCAACTCCATGAGCAAATCAATAGACAAGATCGAAGAAGAAAAAGACATTTACTTGCTGGAGTCAACGAACCCCCCAGTGGCGATGACGATCTCCTCATCGGATGGGAGTAAGAGAAAGGGAGAGGGAGAGGAGACCGACAGAGATCGGCAGGGAAAGAAGAGGTGGGAAAGGAGACGGTCAAAGATTGAAAAGAGTTCCCTCCACTGGACCGCGTTTGCCCGCGTGATTCATTCAAATGGGCGTTAAAGAAAGAAGTTTGACTTTTGGTGGTTAAAGAAAGAAGTTTGACTTTGGACTCCAATTGAGGTTTGACTTAGAAATTTGGATGATTCCACATAGAAAAGAATGCTAAGGAGTCATTAGGATCAAAATTTATTATGTTTCATGATGATATTAACTGGATGAACAATTAAGGAGGATCAAAGGGAGTCAAACATAAGTCGGAAAAATCAAGAACAAGGAGGAATAGATCAAAAAAAAAAGCCGATATTGTTCGAGGAATTGTACTCAAGAAAATACATGACATATATATATGTGTGTCTTTTTTTTTTATACAAAGAGTAAACGATGAAAATAAGATTTGCATCGGACCGTATAATAAATCATCAAAATTATAGAAAATCTCATGATTAAAAGATTCTGAATCCTATAACTAAGAAATTTTATTATATCATAATTAAAATATATTAGTATTATAATTAAGTGATTCTCGATCAATATCGAATCAGCTCATATTATAGGAAACGAATCAAAATAAAATATTATATAGAATTAATTTTCTTACTTATACAAGTTATAATATCATGATCGAGAAAATTTTATAATCTCATAATAAAAAATTAATATTAAATCAGTATCAAATTAAAAAAAATAAATTAATATCATAATTAAGAAACTCTCAATTAGTATCAAATCAGTTCATATTACAAGAAATGAATCCGAATAAAATGTTACATAAAATCAATAGAATTAATTTTCTTAATTATACATCTATATATATGTCTTCTTTTATATACAGTAAAAAATTAATGAACGAAAAAAAAATATATTTTTTCTTGTATTTAGAATCTTTAAATCTGCTTCTACCATTCGCTGCATTCATACATGAGGAGACCACACAAGTTGTCTCGTCTTCTTTATCCTCACCTTCTTCCCTCTTCCCTACAACACCCCTCGATGAGCAGCTCGGCACAGAGGAAAAGGTCCTGCAAGAATCAAATGGACAAGCCACCTACAAAAGCTAGACCAGTTTCCTTTTCCTTCGCTCAAGGAATACAACGAAGGCAAGAGAGAGAGAGAGAGAGAGAGATCTGTGTCTCCTCTTCACCTCTGTTTCCTTCTCCATCAGAAGAAGATTAAGAACTACAAGAACACAACTCTTCCTGTGCATCATTTCGATATCTTTTTCCTTTCCTTTTGCTCACGAGAAAACTAAAGAATATCAAAGTGCAGATGAAAGATGAGAGCAAACCCACCAACCTTCTTCCTCACGGTAGATCTTCCAAGGACTCCATTGCCTTCTGGTCCCAAGCAAAACCAGAAAAGGATGAGAAGCAGCAACTCCCCGTATGTCCTTCCTCGCCAGAGAGAGAGAGAGAGAGAGAGAGAGAGAAAGGGTTCGTTGCTCCTCTTTCGCTTCAAGAACACAACAACAAAGCCCCCCCTCCGTCTCCTTCCTGCACATCATTTCAAGAAAACGGAACTGCGGATGAAAGGCAATAGAGAAATCAAAACCTTGCAGAAGCAAACCCACCTACCTTCTTCCAAGAACTCCATCGCTTTCTGGTTCCAAGAACTATCCATGTGTCCTTCCGACGACGGCTTTCACACCTAAAAATGGCGCGACAGTCTAATGGGGAACGAGCAAAACGTGACGACGGCGGATGAGCTCATGTCGGTCAACCGTGATTACAATTGATACTGATCAGGGCCGTCCGATTCACGATCAGCCTCCTTTGGATCGACAGAAGCGATGACTGTGAATGACCCACGCGTAGCTGAAAGAATGACTACTGAGAAAACAAAAGAATTTGATATATATATATATATATATATATATATATAAAAGACTTGTAAGTCAAAATCGAATTTGGAAAATTTTCTATGTTCTCTAAAGTGTTGCCTTCTCGTATGGGATTCTTTTTCTTTTCTCATTTGTTTCTCTTTTAGGATCTAACTTTTCTTCTAAAATAGCATACAAGCATCTATACAATTATACGCTTTATACCTACGTTTGTTTTTGTTATTTTTGGATATTTAAGTTTAACGATAAATATATTTATCTTAGATTTGAGGATTCAAATATCAGCATCTCAGTGTCGTATGACCAACACCTCAACACCGTATGATCGATATACAATCAACGCTTTAGTATGTCGACATCTCAGTGACATAATTTCTCCATTTGAATATTATAACGTTTGAATATTCTTTGAATTTAGTATAACATGATTCTACTTAATCCTAAGGGAAACATGAAATTGTTCCCACCACCACATGTTCTTGATGTAATTTTTTAACTCTCATCGAGTTAGCGATAAACTTTGTAAATTCTACTTTGACAAATATATAATTTTCTATGGTTGAGAGTTCAAATGTTCAAATTTTCATTCGATTTCGGTCAGTAGAAATATTGACTATTGATGATAAGGATTGAACCATACCATCCTATCGATGGATAGCTGAGGTCATATGGAGATACTTATTTTCCTTGTGGAGATCAAGCAAGAAGAAGTGTCCAACACGCCACTAACTCAAGTCACGTTTTGCACGAGCATTTGGCCGTCCACTCCGTCACAGTCCACATGTCGTTTCTTGTAATTTTCCGATGCAAGAAAACAAAAGTGATCTATCGACCGGAGAGACTATATTATCGTTGGACCAATTGTGCCAAGAGTCTCTCGGAGAAGCTATCGTTCTTAGTGATCTATCGACCAATTGTGTCAAGACTAAGCATATGTGATATTTTCATTAGCAGAATCCACGATGCGAGCAGAAATATAATTAAATATTTCACTTTCATAAATATAAAGATATCAATATAATTTTTGAAAGTATATGAATCAAAATTCTAAGATAACTAATTATACAAGTAATATATAATTAGCCCACTTCCACACGATTGTTTTTTTTTTCTCTCTCTCTCTCTCTCTTTAATTAGAGAAAAGTAACCGTCAACTTTGGAAGTCATTTCGATAGAGCTTAGAACAATCATATAAGGTTAGCATTGATATGTTTCTAGTAACTTCCTAGAAGCTATCTAATATTATATCAACTTGGATCTATCTAGTTGATATAAGAAAATAATCACAACTTAATAAGAAGTCACAATCCAAGCTAGCTCAATAGATGCAACCTGATTCGGTTCGACTTGGCTTGATAAGCTTTTGAAAGGGAACTATGACTCACAGCTTGATAAGCTCTTTAGAGGGGCACTATCAAAACCACTCGATAAGATTCTTCGATATTTTCTTGAGATTATTATGCGAGAAAAATAATTAGGTCAAACTCTAATCTTCCACCTTAAATGCACGATCAACATCTAATATTATCACTAAAATGATTACGACTTAAACAATATTATTTTGATCGATAAGCTTTCTAGAGGGCACTATCAAAACCACTCGATGAGATTATTTGATGTTTACTAAGAGCTTATGACACTATCACTCAAGAAAAGCGATTAAGTTGATGACTCTAATCTTTTCACCTTAGATGAGCAATCGACATTTAACATCACAATACCGATATAAGTCTAATCACACAAAGGAATCTTTGAGTATGATTGATATCAACTGAAACTTTAGTAATCAAGAAAGCAATTGGGTGATGCAACTATTGGAAAACTCAATAATAGCATAGTTATATTAAGAGCTTAGATAACCTATTACTTAAAAATAGGATATATGGATAAGCTAATTGCATTCAAGAAAAAACATATCATGAGGACCAAATTATGACTAATTACATATTAGCCCCTTAGTCAAACCTTTTTAGCATCTCGATTTCTAAACTTAAAAAAATTACGAAAGTGAAACATTTAACTCAATTTACCATAACACCATCAATTTTACTAATGAAAATATAAAAATAATAAACAAAAAGAAAATTTTAATGTTTTAGTTGGTGGTAGCGGATGACGTCGGTGGTGACGAATGATAATACTACTAGGGGCCGTGGGTGATTATTATAGATGAGGAGAGCGACAATAAGAGAAAGATTGCTCTACTTTTGTGTCAACATCGATATAGTTGTTGAGCGACTCTTTCGCAACTCTACATCTGCATCGACATCAATATTGGGCGATCACAACGTAGTTGCCGAGCGATGAAAGGGTCGCTCGATATTTATATCGGTGTCGACCCAGATGTAGAGTGACAAAAGGATCGCTCAACAATTATATCAACGTCGACACACATGTAAAACGACTCTCACCTCATGTCGTTGCTTTCATCATCTACAACTACTCGTAACCCCAGAAACGTCACGTCCGTCACCACCAACATCGTTCGCTAACACCAACTGAAACATTCAAATTACCTTTTTACCTATTGTTTTCATATTTTCATCGATAAAACTGACGACGATAAATGAAACTAGTTTTACTTTATAATTATAAAAATTATAATGTAAATTTTTTAAATCTAGAGACTTAGATACTAAGAAGATCTAACTAATTGAGAAAATATGTAATTAGCCCACAAACAACAACAAGCAACATTTGAAAGAAGAATATCAAACCTGCACTCCACACTGTGAAAAGAAATTGAATTTACATAAATGTCTTTGTTTACAGCACTTCAAAGTAATATGGACATCCAGAAATAGAAGAAATAAATACAATCTATATCTATTAAGTAAAAAAGTTACGACCATTTGGCTGCTGGAATGTCCACTTTGTTAACTGTAATGATAATTTATAAGGCAAAGATTGGTAGCTGAAACTCCAGAGTGTCTTGGCTTCCATTTCATCTGCATTAACAAAAACTCGTGTTATATGCACATATTATCAGCAACAGGTAATGCCAACCCACTCTGCTGATTGTTAGCAGAACTCGTTGATGAGCGAAGATAATGTTCTGAATCATTCTCATCATCTTCACTGTAGTCATCAATCTCACTGTCTTCATCAGAGTCATCATCTTCCTTATAGTGACTTTGAGCTCCTCCATGTTCATCACTAGAAATGTCAACAGCATTGATCCAACCGTCAAAATAAGAATCATGTTCATCCTACAAAGGCAAAAAGGGTGTCAGTCATTTCCAAATACCATCACTGGACATAAAATATTCTCAGGCAACCTTATTGCTTGTGCCATCGGCCTCACTCTCTTCATTATAGTCATCGTCATCATTGTGATTATGAGCATCTCCATCATCACGGTCAATGGCAACAGCACTATTGAAAGTATCAAGATAAGCCTCATCACCCTCATCCTACAAGGTCAAAAAGTGGAGTCTGATTTCAGGGGCTGATCTGCCACAAAACTGACCGAATTTGAAATAACAATATGGTGCAAGGTACACTAAGAACAAACATATGTTTCACATTTGGAACAAATAGGCCCACCTCTGAATCTTCTTCATCTTCAGTTGAATATGCTGAGTCCAAGTTGGCATACAATTCCTCATCTCCATGGTCTTTAACATTGTCCAAGTGAACCTGAAAGGAGAAAAGATTTTCTGAGAATCTATAAAAGGTCTGTAACTTTTTGACTAAGCGAGCCTACAACATTGTAAAATAATCAAAAACAAAAATAAGATACCAATTCAGATCTCAACTGCTCCACTTTCTTTTGCACACTTGAGATATGACGGTTAAGAGCCTACATATCAAAGAACAGTTTACATCAGAAAAACAAGAAAGAATGCAGATTAACAAATGACCTGTAAATAATTGTTCATAGACTTTCAACAAAGAGGGCAAGGAAGAAAATCTCTTGCATGAAAAGCTTTCAACTTGATTAATTTCTTTTTTTCATTTTGTTTCCAAGGTTTCCCAACATAACCATTCTTTGGCAAACAAAAATGGTATACCTCGCGCCTCTGAAGTTCTATCGATCGTGCTAGAGCCTTCCTCTTTGTCAGTAGATTCTTAGGTCTCAATGTAGGAGGCCGATGATAATCCTTTCCCCTGTACACAATAATGGCAAAACCTTTGGAAATCTTGTCCACAGAGACTAGGACACCCCCACTTTCTGCTTCAAGTGCCAAAGCGACATTCTGAACCTGTGCAAAAGTCTTTGCTTTGACAATAATCTTCACCAACTCCCTGTACTTCCAGTGTAAGTGCATATTCTCGATTGTGCCATCGAAAACACCCCTCCTCCCTGCAACCATTACCATCCTTAATAGTTAATACTAAGATGTTTATGAGAAGCCAAAAAACCTAAAATGTACAATTCACGGGAAAAAAAGAACTTGATTTATATGTTCAATATATAAGGTAGACTGAAATAAAAATATCAAAAGAGATAAAAAGAAAATTCACAAAAGTAAATGGATCGTTCAGGAACAATAAAAAAAAGAAGTCCGGAAATCCTAACAAAAAATGAATACATAACAAAATATGTAGATTTGAGCGATATCAATATCTGAAAGTAAAAAATTATAATTTAGTACAAAGTTACCAAGGAGCAAAAATGCCTTCATCCTCAAACCGAGCTTTCGAAACATGAACCTTTCTTCATCGGTTATTGCTTCAGGATCCTTAACGTGTTCAGTTGGTTTTAAGGATTCCTCCACCTTAGCTAAAGCTTTTCCAGCTTTCGTTAATTTCCGTTCAGCCTGTCACACATAATGTTTAACTTGAAAACATACTTTCCCAGTAACTATGTGTGCACTATATACGTGTAAATCATTCTGAAGCATGCTATGCAACTAATCCTGAAGCATGCAATCATTTATTGGTTTAATATGCTCTTAGAAAGTCTCTACAAACCACAACAAACCATGCTATTTATGCTATTACTCATGCTGGCAAAATGAATTGTTTAGCACCATCAGATCCTGAAAATTACTGGTTGCAAGAGACTTGCTCTAGGAGTACAGTAGCAGATAATCGTAGGGACACAGTCAGCTGGAAGGGAAGGAAACCAATGCAATTGTAGGTCAATTGTGCAGTGAGAACAGAAATATACATGAGACATATCATTATCATGAATTCAGTGCATGAAATTTAACAAGCTATGATTTATCAATAGCTAAGCTCTAATATATTTTTATAAAAAAAAGCCAAAAATAAGTTTGCAGCATTCTGCTAACTAAGTCTCCTGAAACAGCAAGACAAAATGCAAGTTTCTACATCGATGTGAAAACTGATTCATGGGCACATCTGAAATGAACTGAGAAAAAGATTAATGGGACAGGTTGGACAAGGAACCAAATCCTAGAAAAGCCATGCCTCCTCTATTTACTTTAAGATCATAAATTTGATCAGAGTACGGACTTTTTCTTGAAATATGATATAAGACCCGCTTACTTGTCTTCCAGATATGCTACACAAAAATTACTTGGGACATACTTCGAGTCTCAAGACAAGCCAGAAGAATTCAGTAAATATTACTCATGATTCTTAGGTACCAAATGTTCAATACTTTAAGATACTTACTATGAAAAGCTTCCTCTCTAGCTTCCTCACAAGACCAGCATGCCTTGCCATTTCGGCAGCTCTCATCATTTTGTCCATGTGATCATCACCTATATTATTTCCCCATCTGGCAGCAGCTTCCAGCGTTTCATTAAGGGTACCAGCTGTCCCAGATTCATCAAATGAGTCAACATCTGAAGCAACAGAAGATGATGCTCTTAGTCGTGCTTGTTCTTCTTCATCTTGCAGGGCTTTTGCTAATCTTTCCCGCTCAAGTAATGCGTCTGTAACTTCTGGAGACAAAAAGTCCTTTCCTCTATAAAATACAATGTAATCCTTGTTTCTAGAGAGAATTGCACCCCCAGTTAGCTTCTGCAATCAATGATGACACAAGAAGCATTAGAAACGTCCTTCTTTTGATATTTCAAATTTGGGAACAACCACATATTGGATAGTGACAACAGGACAAAAAATATCAGCAAGTTGATCATTTTGATGCATCTAGGTTCCATTAAGCACGAGGTGAATGAACTAAAGACCAATCAAGTTTGATCCTTCAATAACATAAGACTGGTACTATTGACCCTTAAAATTGACTACAGGAGTCAAATGAAGTAAAATACTTCGTTCCTTAACAATCAACTTCACAAAACCATAATCCTTTCAAAATCGTAATCAAGTCATTCGATCAAGCGAGCAAGGTACACAAAGAAAAGGATTTAAAAAGATGGTTATAATTACTATTTTTGAGATTCATGTCTGAATTTTTAATTTGTCATTCACCAACAAAATTTTCAGCACCACTTAGTTCCAAGCTCTGTTGCAAACTAAATATGACTATGATACAATCATGAATAGGATTATAGGCTTGTGGCTTCCAGTCATGGCTGTTAAAGTCACTCGATGTCAGAGCTTATCCTAAAGTTGTGTGCTTGATTAATCAGTTATATCTTTTAAGCTTTATATATAATCTCAGAAACAGAAGTTACAAATACCAGTAATGGAAAGGAAAGTAGAAAGGAAATAGGCAACCATTCAAGTCTAGTGAAATCAGAGGGTTATTCAACGATTTCATGAGATTAAACTACAGCAAGTAAAAAATTTACAAGAAGGAAATATTTGTAACACCCAACTAGCTTTGTATCTTATGAACTCCTCTCTTAGCCTAAATTTACCTTGGCTACAATTTTGACATCAGCATAGGGCAATAAAAATATCCGGATACCTTGTCTATATGAGGTGAAAACATGCAGAAATTTTAGAATAAAGATTACATCTATCTTATAATAAATGTTAATTAATTAACATATAAAGTAGAAATTCAACCTCAAAAGTAATCCATATATCGTTTGTTACTAAGAGGAGAGTAGAAATTCCTTGACTATAGTTTTGCAGGAAAACTTGTTACTAAGAGGAGAGGGAAGTTTAATAACTTTGATATCTTCAGCCATTCTCTCACTGCTAGTAAGCTGCACGCCACGCTTCAAGGAAATTTTTGCTATAGAACTTTTCTCCCAAAGCTTCACCATGGCTGCTGCTAACCCCTGATGTTGCCTGCTTCTCCCTGAAAATGTTCAACAACACAAAATATGCATAAAAACGAAAAGTGATCACAATATTTACAAAAGTGAAGAAACAGGTGTATGCTTACCGAGAGCAAAATGTGGAGGTAATGCCCTTGCAAGCCTACGTAATGCTGTGCCTTCCTTTAGCCCAAGAGAAGGTCTCACTCCATAGGGGAGAATTCTAAAAGGGGGCTTATAACCAGGAACTACACTTGGAAGCAAGTCAGCATCTACAGGTGGTGGACCACTTCCAGGCCAATCTGTATAACGAGGGCCTAGATCATCCAATAGCTTGTCAATTTCACTTTCATATTCAATCTTTGGAGGTGATTCCACATCTTTTTCCTCCTCAACTTTAACAGTTAGATGTTCAATAGGACCTGCCACTTGACTGCCTCTACCATTTTCTACAAAAGCCTCAGCCCGATAACCCAGAGGTTGTTTAAAGGAGTCCAAACTGGCTCTCTGATTACTCTGATATGGTCTCTTGACTAGTTGAGGGATCTCATAAGTCACACCCCTGTATAAAGAAATCGAGGTCCCTGACCTCCAAATCACCAATCCTCCTGTTTTCCTCTGTTAACATTGATGGATTGATATCAGCACACCTCTCTGAACCCACTTCACACGATTTGGTAAAAGAAAAGGACAGATAAAATGCAAGGGTTCAGACAATATAAAACTGAATGCAAGGTGTCAATAACTGTATACCACCTACATATGCTGACAAATATTAGCAGTTATGAAATATAGACAGAAGCTAATAATTACTCAGAAGTGACACCTTTAAAGACCAAAAAGAAAATAAGCATTGATCAAGGATTCAGGCTATGTCAAGGATACAAAGTTGCTCAGAGAACCTATCAGGTGATGCTGTGATGGCTGCAGGAAAATTAGCATATTACTTATTTCTCCTAAAACTGAGCAGCCACCAAAAAAAAAAAGCCACATTGGCTCACATTTGTCACAGAAAACAAAATCAAGAAGGCAAAAAGAAAGGATGTGCAGCAAAGAAATATGGCATATGTGCAACAAGCCTCCAATTGCACATGTGCAGTACTTTCTTTCTCTATATTGCAACTATTAGAATCACCACCGCTATGTATATGGATCAGAGAGTGTAGCATTGTAGTAAAAGCAAGTTATCTACAAACAAGTCATAAAAAGAATCCACGCATTCACCAACTAAATCATATATATTGTAGAACAAAGTTTCCGCCATTGACAATCTACAAGGACTATTACCACTTATTGCTGATCATAATTAAATTCTGAGGGAAGGTCAAAACCTAAGCTGGGCCACAAAAATGTTGCTTAAATGAATGAGGAATGATACAGTAAGAAGGATTGAAGAATGTTAACTGTTCCATTTTGCAGTAATGGGGTGTCAGCTTGATATTGAGCTACTATTTCTTTAAGACTAGGACAAATCATAAGCCACCTTACCTCCAAGATCTCGTGCATCCGCTTCATGTTAAGAGCCGGAGGCCCCTCGCACTTGAGCCTCACTACCTCCTCCGTCTTCCACTTCTCGTGAATCAAGTCCACGATCTCCTTCGTCACCCCAGCCCCTCCAATCTTGGTCTTTGATTTCGTCCTGATCGCCAGGTGCCGCAGCCTCCGCAGCTCCCCTTCCGGAAGGGTCAGCTCCGCCAACGAAGTCTTGCTCCTCGTCTTCCTCGCTGACGCCTGCTTCTCCTCCTCCTCCCGAGGCTTCTCCCAAGGAAATCGCGCTTTCTCATTCACATCCCAAGACAAGCCGCCCCTAGAATCAGGCAAAATCCCATCTTCCGCGTAGAAGATGTCCTCCACGGAACCCTTCTCCGGCAAGGGTCGCTCCTTCACTTCCTCGGAGTCATCGATATACCCAAATTTCCTCAATTTCTCAACAATCTTCGCCATGGCACTGCTTCCGGTGCTCCTGCTGGTGCCGTACTCATCGTCGTCACTGGAAACACTCTGCCGGTAATCCAGCGCCGCTCGAGGCTTCTTCGGGAGCGATCGAAAGCGGGGCTCAGTCCAGTTCTTGATCCAGGGGGCACTTTGGTGGTCGGACTTGAGGGAAGGCAGGGTTTTGTCGCAAGGGTCTCGATTGGGGTAGGGGTTTCGCGAGGAGAAGGTGGCCGAGGAGGAGAAGCGGCAGCGACGGCAGCGGCGAAGGGGGAGGAGGAGTCGAGGGAAATGGAGGCGGGAGAAGGAGGAGTGGAGGGAGTCGAAGAGGGTGGTGGAGTGAAGCTGGAGCCCGGCCATTGGGCCGGGATTTGGATGGGAAGAAGGGGTTTTAAGAGAACATGCGATGGAGAGGAGGAAAAGATCTCAAGCGTCGCAGGAGATACGGAGTTATCTACAGAGCGACCACGTAAACGAGTCAAAATTTACGATCCAAATCAAATCAAGTCAACGATCAAGAAAGACTTCGTCGCGAACATCACTGATCTGGTCTTAAGATTCGGGTTCTCGTTGGGCCGCCATCACGAGCCTGATCGTTAAGATTCGGGTTCTTGATGGGCTCCGTAGGCCAACCCGACATTGCCTTCTAGGCAGAAAGGCCGAAAGACCAAGCTGTAAATGGGCCATAAGAGTCCCATCAATCTTAATAATTTAGTTCGTAAGGCCCAAAAGGCCCAACATGCATGTTCATTATAGAGGCTATATTTTCTTTTTTTCTGGAAAAAAGAATTCTAGCAGGGGGCCTACCTTTCTTCTCGCGGTCAAAGCACGTTCACCTCTCTTGTTTACGGACACGCACTCGAAGATAGGGTCACCGACAAGTACCCACCACTTACTGATAGCAAATTGAACCGACGCACTCCCTGTTCTTACCACGCGTGTGTTTGATCGGTGCCCAAAACGTGTTGCTTCTCGTCGACCTTCGTCGTTATATATTTCTTGCCACGGAACGGAACGGGAGAAGGCAGCGCCCGTTTCGCGCCGGTTCCCCGCCGGCTCTTGCGTTAAGGATCGCGGCTACCTTTGATAGTTTCGCAATGCGCTCCGCCTCGCCGCGGGGCTACGGGGCGTTGCCCTCCCACGCGGCCGCACCCTCTCCAACGTCGGCGCCGTCCGCGGTCCACCGCGGGGCCGCCCTCGTCTCCAGCCTCCGTGAGCAGGGCAGGGCCCTAATCGCGACCCAGCGCCCGTGGGGGCAGCTCCTCGACTCCGCCGCCCTCGCCCGCCCCTCCTCCGCCGGGGAAGCCATATCCCGCCTCCGCCGTAACCTCACCTACTTCCGCTCCAACTACGCCCTCTCCGTGCTCCTCGCCCTCGCCATCGGCCTCATCTGGCAGCCAGCCTCGTTGGCCGCCGCCCTCATCCTCGCCGCCGCCTGGTTCTTCCTCTACCTCGCCCGCGACGGGCCGCTCGTCCTCTTCGACAGACGCTTCGACGAAGGCACCATCCTCGGCGCCCTCTCCCTGGCCACCTTCTTCGCGCTCGTCTCCACGGATCTCGGGTCGAACGTGTTCAAGTCAGTGGGGGTCGGCCTGCTGCTCGTCGGAATGCACGCGGTCTTCAGGATTACGGATGACCTTTTCATGGATGAAAGCGAGGCCGTGAGCGGCGGATTGGTCGCCGGCTTGGGCGGTCCGGGGCGGCCGGCCTTCGTCGTCCGGGTGGTGTAATCGTTCCCGCAACTGTTGGGCATGAGGCATTGCGTTCTGGATTCCAAGAAGGCCTCTAAGCAATGGTGATGACATAAACAAGACGCTCCCTCCTTTTGCATTTGGATTCTTCGTCTCTGTATTGTTCTAATCTCAACTCATTTATTGGAATTGTTGTGACACTGAAAGGTGGCTTAGTAGCAGTTGTATTACCAACATCAGACAATGTGTGATGTTAAAATTAATTGGAAGGAATAATAAGTTTTCTACAGGTCAAAATATATAAACTCAAGTTCAGTCTGAAGTCAACTCAATTTCTCAGTTTCAATGGAAGACTATATTAGAAGTCAACTCAAGAACTAGAGAAAATAGTCACTGATCATCATATGTGCGAGCAAAAGAAATGTTAATAAGAACAGTAATATATTTATATTTAATAAACACAGAAAAGGTTTACACCATAAAAGATTTCAACAAAAGCTCCATCTGTATACAAACCTTGCATGAACATGAAAGCTCATTTGCGCTGAAAGGATCAAAAAGAACCCTC